>NW_009258267.1:909360-928241 GCF_000687185.1 Egretta garzetta
TGGCGCTGCCTCCTGCAGCTGCCCTGAGAGGGCCTCGCCCTTGAGCCCCTTGAGCCCTGAAGGTGGCGGTGGTTTATGTGTGGTCTGGTTGTAGCAGCGGTGTCTCCCTCTCGCCGGCCCTTGTAGTGTGGAGCGAGGCTGTGGCTCTCCCCAGGGGCCTGAATGCGTTAGTTCCTCCCCACTGCTGCCTGAGAGTGCCGTGTGGCACCAGCCACCGCTGGGTCAGCCATGGTCAACACTGCTGGAGTTTTATTGCATGTTGTTCCCTGTTCTTTCTTCCAGTGCAGGAAGTAACGGGGTGTGTTAGCCTCAAGGATGCCACTGAGTTGTCTTCTTCATACCTGGATTGTCCTCCTTGTATTATAATTGGAAGTGAGAAGTATGGCTTTGCTCTTCAAATGAAGCAATTGAGACCTGAAAGTTCTGGAGAGTTTTGTTGCCCGCATGGTCCTGGTGCTGGGCCAAGCTCCCTCTCACACACTGGTGATGTCCTCAGAACGGTGGAAAGCTCTACTGATGGTCATTAACCTCCCCTGCATCTGCCCAAGGAGCTGACGAGACTCTTTTCACCTCTCACAGGTATTAGAAATGCTGGAGATTGGCCAGAGGCATTGAATCTGATGAGGAGGAAAACATGGACCCAATGGCCATTGAATTGGCATGGATACGTGTTTTGCAGTCTTCTAGGCTGTATAGGTTGACGGCTTCACACTCTTCTCATTGCCAGTGTTCATCGAGGAAGTGAGGAGGAAATGTGTTATTGCAGCAAGAGGACTGTCTGTTGGGACTGGATCATTTCTTAGTCAGCCAGTAGTACGAGAAGGTGCATTGTGTTAAGCTGGGCATTTCACATCATCTGGAAAATGAAGGACACTCTGGTATTTTGCACTAATTTAAATCGGGTGTAACACTTTTTGGCTGGAAGAGACAGTAGCTGCAGACTCCTCAGTATGTCAGTCAGTCTTGCTCAGACCCAGGTTTAATACAATATCCTACACCTGCTAACTTATCTTGTATGACCATTGAACTGATTTGAAGATTAAGTAAATTCTCTTTTTTTCTTTTTTTTTATGTCACAAAGGGAAAGTGGTGCTACCTACTTCTTGCATACAGTTGAAAGCTGACATGTGTGATGGAATGAACACTGAATTGGAGCTGGAAAGAAAAGAGGTTCCTCCAAGACTGCAGAAACGTTAGTTTGCAAGTGTAGATATTCCCAGTGATAGTATTGAATATGCAACATTTTGGTGATGGGTCTGGTGGTCTGGTCCAAAAATGACCACATTACGGGTCATAGCAGTAAACCCAAAATGGTAGGTTTCTAGCTTCCCATACAAGTAACCAAGTAAATAATCTTATTTGCCATTGTAAGCCTGAAACCTTTTATGTTTCTGATTTTTTACTGTACATGAAACCCATTCTGTTGCAAGCAGCAGAAGAGAAAATTTTCAGCTTTCCCATTTACGGCTTAAAGTAGTACCAGCAGAATCTGGCTGATTTGCATGTATTCCTCACCACCAAACTGCCTATAACACCAGTACTAATGAATGATGCAATACTAGAAACAACTGCACAAAGACCTATTTATTCTTCCCCAATCACTTAATTTATGTGCAGGAGCTAAAATAACTTCTGCTCTGGATAACTCTGTCAGTCCTATATTGCGCTATTTGTAATTATTCTCACTTAAGGGTAAACCACAATAGCCAAATTCATATTCACAGTCTGTCCTTGTTTTAGCTTGCTGTCTTGTTTCCTCCTTGCCTGGAGGGTTTTCTGAACTGAGCCCAGGCCAGGAAGGAAGGAGAAACACTGAGCATGAGTTTCTTGCTCATGCAGAAGGTTAGCACTTGGAGATGGTAGAGTAAGGGTTGTTTGTTTTGTTCTCATTGGGGTCAAGTGGAAAGGAGCATGTCCTTAGCTGTCCTACCCTGAGAGGACTTGCACTTAGGCCTCCAGGGCTCTTGTGCAAGGGTGGATTCCTTGCCTTTAATCACGGTTCACAGGCAGTTAATTGCTAAGCTTACACCTAAGAGACCAAGGAAGGAATTAGTAAGTAGAAGGAATGTCCACAAACAGCAGTGAATAAGGGAAGAGTTCTTTTTTTCTTGTTTGACAACAGTGAGAATATGATGACAGCTACTGAGCCAAGTGTGGCAGTGGCCTGTGGAAGAGGAAAAAAATGCTGGGCAAGATGAGATACAAAGCTGTGGTAGTCATCCTGTCTTTGAATTCTGACAGAAACTAGGCTGTGGTACACAGAGCTCATGGAAGAGACGAACTGGTGCCTGATGGTGACAGGAAAGAAAGAGATTGCACAGAGAAGACAGTCTTTTCAGATACCTGTTTTCTCCATGGACTTGTGGGGCAGACTGTGTGACAGTGAAAGAATGAGAATATAAGAGAGAGGAGGCTTACTATTGCGGGGGAAATATAGTCAAGGAAAGCATTTGCTGTACTGGAAAATACAAAGAAGAAACAAACAGATGAAGATGATGTGTGTATGGGGAAGGACAATGAATCCCATGAGGGGGGGAAAAAAAAACCAAGACAAAACCAACTAAAACAGTCCAAGGAATAAAAAAAGGGTGGAGATTGTGAGAACAAACAGAAAAAAGGATGGACGACTGGAAGGGGAAGGACATGAGTTTTACACCAGTACAAAGATGGAATTTCTTGTTAAGCGGAATTGACAGGCTTATTACTAGGGTGTGATAGAAATAAAGATTTAAGATAAGGGCTTGTGGCAGTAAAGATTCCTCATCATCAAAAAGTCCTTTGGGATTCAGACGCACACTTCCCCGCTCTCATACCCTTGCCACTTCCTTGACTGACTCGGTCTTTCCACAGTATGGTGTTTTCCTAGCTGCACACTTCGATTCTCATGTCTCAAACTTGTCATTAAGAGGAAGCATGTTCTATGGCTCTTCAGATACCCTGGTTGTATGTTTTGGGATGCTGGGCCTGGCTAGAAATGCATAAGAGAAAAAGGAGTCTTCATGATCTAAGCTCACCTGTTTATTTCCCTATCAGTTGTTTGAAATAACTTTAAAAATAAACAATTTATGTGGTGTCCCACTACTGTTTTTAAGAGGAAAATCAAGCAAATAGCAAGAGGAGTATCAGAGGTTAGGACAACAGGCATCAAGGAGAAAGGGTTGGAACAGTGATGAGAGTGTTGCTTAGACTGCATATAGCTGATAGTTGTGAGGACTATTAACTCTTCCGGGGAGAATGTCGTGTTAGCAAGAAACAACTGTGATGTTTGTGTATCATTGGAGCCCTGGCAACAAAATTAGATCTTTTGGGGATAACAGAAGATACGACAATAGAAATTAGGACAGGAACACACAAATATTAAAACACTAATGGTGTTTGGGAGGCAAAGGGGATTGATGGAGGGTGAGATTTGCAGTGTGATAGATATTCAAGAAACAAACAGTGATAGGAAAGATAAAGTAGAACTTGTTTGAGTCAGTGTTGGGGAAATGCAGCAGAGCACTACTGTTAAGAGAGCATGAACACATGCTAGAGATGTTTGGGTTCTCTGGAGAGAAATAGTTTTTGTAATATTATTAGGAAAAATACTACTTGGAGCAAAAGTACGTTGATAACTAAGGTTCTTAATTCAATGGTCAAACTCTGAGAATTAAGGGAAAGGTTGGTGATAGAAACTGCATCTAGGTGGTCGAGGATGTGCATGTGAAGAAAGCTTGGTATCTGTCAAGTCTGTCTGCAAAAAAGTATCTGGAATTCATATCTCAAACAAGAGGGACAGTCAGTCCCAGCTGGATAAATAGCCACTTCAAAAGGGTCACTGGGAACAATCAAAAGCTTGAAAGGAATGGAATAATGATTGCTTGAAAAATATTAAGAAAAGTAAGAATAAAGTGAGAATTGTCAGAAGCCCAGCTGAGTATCCTTACAAGGGAAATTAAAGTACGGGCTAATGAGAAAGAAGATAAGAAAACGAATGTTTCCACATTTGAGATGAAAGCAAAAAACCTATCACATACCCATCTGAAACATCAGAAGATCTTTATTCAGCCAGAAAATTCCCTTTAATGATGTAGGTACAAAAATATGAGCTGTAATAATGAAATGTGCTGATGACACAAAATAGTGAGATGCTTTCAATATGAGAAGGATCAAGACTAGGTGACCTCAAGAACCTAAATAATAGAATGGATTAATTTTAATAACATGACATGCAAGGAGACGGATAGCAGTACCTTCTGCTAGGGGGGGAACCTCATTAGTTGGAAGTGACAGTGGGTACAAAGTGCTCATTGTGTTAGTTGATGATGACCAAGTCATAGATATGATTCAGCTGCAAAAAAAGTTACTAAAATCACATGACATGCCAGGTCGGCTATTTCCATTAGATACTGCAGATAAAAACATTGGTTTCATCTCATCTGAAACAGTTTGTGCGATTCTGGTCAATATTATTCAGAAAAGATGAGATCGCACTGCAGGAGGTACAGAGAAGGACTCAAAGGATGATCAGTAAAATGGAGAATCTGTTTTATGAGAGGAGAATAAAAATGGTTCATTTAGCTTAGGGAAACAAAAGGTGAAAAGAACTATAATTTCAGTCTAGAAATGCTAAAAGTAAGCATCAGTTAGGACAAAAGCTTTTCGAGTTAAAGGGTGGTACGGTGTGAAGAAAAACTGGTGTTAACTGATTGCTGAATACATCAAAACAGACATAGCTATCATGTTAGACAATAAATAGTGTTATTTCTAAGGCACTTATGTGTTCCTTCACAACATTACAAAAGCAACTTCATGAAAACAGTAAAGTGACAGATTTGTGCAAGGGGATCTGATCATGAAAATTGATTGCAAACAAAACATGAGCTCCAAAAGGGGGAAGAAAATTAATCTCATATAGTCGCATCTTCCTTAATGATACTGCTGGCTTCTGTAAGGCTGAGGCTGTTTTCACCTGTATTCAAAATCACTGATGTAGGTCTATATACTTTCCAGTAATCAAAGTGGTCTAAATGTCTGTCAGCAAAAAAAACCCCAGCTGTGCAGAGTGTGGCCTGTAGGTTGTCTTCTGCATGAGCTGGGAAGAGGAAAGGAGAAAGTTTTTGCAACATCTATTTTCAGATTGCATGGAGAATCTTTCTATTCCAAAGAGAGCAAATTAATGATGAGGGAGGACAGCACATTTGAAAATACAGCCTGGGTCATGGCTTGAGCTGTTTTCTCAAAAGGAAATCTTAAAAAATAGTTTCAGAGCTATCTTAAAAGCAAGGGAGGGGTTATGTTCTCATTTTACATAATTTAATACAAACCACAATACTATTGCCTATAATTAACAGTGCCTTTCTACCTTTCCAACCGTCTATTCTGTTTATCATTTTCCTTTGTTCACTTCCCAGTGCACACTGCCTGAATCCTCAATAGTTTTATTCTCATTGAGAGAATCTAGCAGAGTTCTAGCTGTACTTTAAAAAATTATTAAAAGAAAGAGAGTCCTGGAGATCGGTATGTTTTCCAATAATTGCATTCTTTTCTTCATTCCTTTCCCCATTTAACATTTAAATTAGGAGGATTCTACAGAAGCACTTTTTTTGTTTTTAGTTTTGTGTCTAAGAACTGGATCTTTTTCATGAGCACAGAAAAAAGGGATTTGGCATCAGGATAGGGCAGTTCTTGTGGACAACTCGGGGAGGGTGGGGAGAGAATTTATTTAAAATAGCAACTGTGAATATACTGCTAAGAGGTAAAGGAAGAATTTGCTTGTAGCTGTGAGGTCAATTAAAAGAAGCTTTTGCTTTTTGTGTTGATTTGCATTCTGCATTCCTGACTCTCTGATTTAGCTATTTTGTAGTAAGTTTATTACTTAGTAGGGGCACTCAGCTCTTCACTTTAATAAAGCATAAAAATGCTTTTCAAGAGTATGTTTTAAAGCAACATATTTATTTTAAAAAACAATATTTCATTGAATTTTTCAGCAAATTAATACTGAAAACCTTTGATGTAATACAGATCCCAGTGTCAATAGAAGGAAAAAAAGATACAGCCTACAAAGAGCAGGAGGAGGAGGTAGAGGGATAGATTTTAAGCATGGGTAGTATAAATGCTCTGTAATCCCTTACCATTCTCTGACTGATGATGAACTACATGTACTGCCTGTTACAGCAATATTGATTGCAATCAGATGATAAAATCATTGCACAAAGAAAGAAACCACTGCAGTGAAAATGAAAAGATGGAAATGTAATGAATTCTTGATTCAAAAATGATTTCTTGGAATAAAATGAAAAACTCATTCTTACAGCTGAGAGTTAGTCATGGGAATAACAAAATGCTGAAAAAATGAAACCGTTTTAAAATAAAATTAATTTCAAAATATGTATTTATCTTCAACAGCCATCCCACACTTTTCATCAACATTCCTTATGCTGTATATTTTCCTCACTCACAGCTTTAGCTTTACTTACAATTAATCCACTGGTATTATAGTGATGGAGATTCTTGCTGGAATGCATTAACTTCCTCTGTTAAATCCCCCCTCAGGCAATCCACTTGAAAAATATTTCCTTTGTCTAGGACACACAGTTTAGTAGCTCTCTTCTTACAGTGAGATAGCATTTATTTTGCAGTGATTTATGCATACTATTCAAATACAAAAACTGCATTAAATTATGTTACATTCAAAGATCTGAGACATGCATTCCATTACTTAGGCACCATTGTGTAAGGAAAAAAATGTAGGTCTGATCCTGTTGCCATTCAAGCCAGTGCTTACAGAAGCTGAATCATTGTGATGTGGAGTTGCAATGATGCAGAGTTATTAGGAGTTGAGTAACTTTTGGCTTACAGTGACCAAACAGACCTTTCAAATTCACTGATGACCACATACACCTTTAGTATTTTTATTAATCACACAAACAAAGTTACTATGTGCTATTTCAAAAGAAGTAGGATCAGGACTTCCAGAGGGAAGATTTCACAGCCTCTGAAATAGCCTGTTTCAATGCTTTGCCATCCTAACTGTTTGAATGGATTCATAATACCCAACTTAAATCTCTGCTGCAAATTCATCTGATTTTTGTCCTTCCTCTAGTTGTCACTGTGGAACAATGGCCACCACATCTTTTATGACAGCTTCCTACATTTTGGAGTGCTGCTGTAATATTCCACCTTGATCTCTTCATTTCTCAGTTTACTGCTGTATTTCTAAGCCACATAAACCCAGTTCTTTCAGCTTTCCTTGCAGTTGGTATTTCCTAAACTCTTCTCGCTGTCGTACATCCCACCTGGTGGACTGCCATTATCTTTCTTGGAGTACAGTGACCAATGCTGAACTCAGGACTACACTTGCTGGGACTTTGCCAGAGCTGAGTTAAGTGAAGTAATTACTCTTTGTGTCATTTATTACATTGTTGAGTCTTCAGTTTGTGATCTTCCACATTGTTTTCTGCCTACACAGTCGTTCCCTATTCTAGATTTAACTTTCTACCCTCATTAGAATTCTCTTTCCAAGGCATTGTCTGGTTTGTATTTTGTCTGGTTGATTTTAGGCTGTGTCTTCAATTTTTGAGGCCCATTTTTAGTGTTATTTCCATCCTTCAAAGCACTTTGCCACTTTCCCCAACCTGGTGTCACCACCAAACTGTGGCAGCGCACCCATGTGCCATCACCCAGCCTGTTAATGGATGTGGGGAATAAAACTGGCCCCAGGACAAAGTCCTGTGGCTCTTCTCCAGACTGACAGCAAGCCATCAATTACTGTGCTTGGAGAACAACTTTTCAGATGTTGTGCACCTACTGGGTTGCTAATTACCTCTGGAATGCGCTGGCTTACTTAGGAAAATGCTGTGTGGGACAGTGTCAAAAGCTTGTCATTGTCAAGATGCATCATATCTGCTATTTGCACTTATTTGCTAGAGTAATTATCCTGTCAGAGAGGGAAATTAGCATCAATTGATATGATTCTTTTCATGACAAACCCATTTCAACTGTTTTTTAGTAATTATCATCATCTTCCAGGTATTTACAAATTCTTTATTTAATAATTTGTTCCATTTCAAGGGATAAAAGTTAGGTTGACAGGTATAAAATGCTTTAAGTCTTCTATCCTCTCTTTTAAAAATAAGTATTGCATTTATACTTTTCTAGGGTTTAAACCTTCCTTACTTGCTGTTATTTCTTGAAAATGATCACCAATGAGTCAAATGTTACTTCAGCTAGTTCTCTGAACATTCATGGTGAATTTTGTCACAGCCCACTAACTTAAACACCTCTAACTTTTTTTTTTCCCCCTGAGTATCATGTGATCAAGGGCTAGGCCCTCTAAGCTTGTACTTGACAACCTCGGTACCATTCTGCAGTGTGTGTGTGCTTAGTGCCAAAAAAAAATTTTGTAATCAGCAAAGCATGTGTGCTCACAGAATCATAGAATCGCTTAGGTTGGAAAAGACCTTTAAGATCATCAAGCCCAACCATTAACCTAACACTGCCATCCCACCACTAAGCCATGTCCCTAAGCACCTCGTCTACCCATCTTTTAAATACCTTCAGGGATGGGGATTCAACCACTTCCCTGGGCAGCCCATTGCAATGCTTGACAACCCCTGGTCAGCCAACATGTAAGTACATGATGAAATGCTTCTGAAATCACTGGGACTTGCTACATTAACAAAGTTAATGAGACTTCACACCAGTGGCTGTTCTGCAAACAACAACAGACCGCTCAGTCGGGGACCTGTTGTGATCCCCTGCCCTAAATTGTATTTGAATGTCTACTTGCTATTGGTAATTATCTCTCTGCATGCTGGGATAGAAGGAGAGAGCATGTTGTGGGGAAAGAGAGCAGAGGTGAGTATAGTCACCACTGGGTGTGAGTGGGTTGCATGTGGAGGTGTTAAACTAGGTTGTGCACCAGCCTAGCCGCCCAGAGAAGTGGTTGAGTTCCCATCCCTGGAGGTATTTAACAGACGGGTAGATGAGGTGCTTAGGGACATCGTTTAGTGGTGGACTTGGCAGTGTTAGGTTAACAGCTGGACTTAATGATCTTAAAGGTGTTTTCCAACCTAAACAATTCTATGATTCTAAGCACCAAGTCTTATCTTTGGCCTCGGGCAGATTGATCGGCTGAGCTCCATGCCAAACAAGGAAGCATGTCCAGAGGTGCCTAAGTGCTGGTCCCTGGTACTGGAGCAGTACAGTTGCATCAGGATATCTGTGACTCTGGTGACAAGTCTTCTTAGCTGAACTTAGTAATTCAGATGTGGCAGCACACTGCTGTGTCTCTGCTTCTTTTAGGACTGAGCTGGTGTGTTTGTAGGGGTCCATACCACACCGGTGGATGTCTTGGCACCATTCAGTGACTGCAGAATGCCTCTAGATCCTGCATTGATACCCTCCTTGGCCTTTTTTAACCTGCTTTCAGAACCTCAGTACCTGTAGTGATACTCTGAGAAAAGCTGTAGTGGTTGAAATAGGGAATAGATAGAGTAAATTTAGGCAGACTACTAAAAAGTGAGGAGTTGTTTTTTGGGGCTTGCTCTGAGCTTTATCTGGCCAAATGTAAGAACCTGAAGTGCAGCTGTAGATGTAGTGCATCTGAGCTAGTTGACTAGGTCCCCTTGTAACCAAGGAGAGTGGTCAGTTTATCTTGTCCTGAGATAGTTGTCAAAAATAGGTCTAAAAATACCTTTTTTCTCTTTTGATTTGAGGGAATCTAGACAGGCAGCTCAGGTGTCCATATGGCATTGCAGTTGCCTGTGTTTGATCAGACAAATCTCAGGCTTATTCAAGCAGATTTTGCAGAATATGTGTAGCCATACCCTCAAAGATACATACCAAATATGGTAAATAATGAAAGTATCAGTTCATATCCATGCCTGCCTTTTTTCTCATTTCTCTTCCCCACTCTTTCATCTGCATTCAATTTTATTTTGTTAGACTTTCATTTGCTAGACTGATGAATCACTTTCTCCGTGGTTAGTGCTTGCTCATTTCTCATTTGTAGATGGTACCGATTGCAACTTTCTATGTAGGATTTGGTTGAGTGGGAAGGGAAGCGTGTGCATGGGATCCAAACGTCTTCTTGCAAGCATTTGCTAGACCACCACCCAGATATCTTGTGACCCAGCAGTGGCGTGCAGACAGCAGGATGAGTAACTCTAAAGTAAACTGAATTAGGCACAGAGGACTCTCTTGTACACCCCAGGAAACTGAACCCATCACTCACTACATTCCCTGTCCTGCCTGTTTGCACAGAGCAATTCTGTAAGTTGTGCTCTGAGGACTACTGATCATATCTCTATGAGTCCTAGTTCACGATTTGCTTATTACAGCTTTTTAAAGCACACTACTATGGGTATAAGGGCTGAAAAAGTTCCCAAGGACATCTCTTCCTCTGTTTCACTGCACATTAAAGCAACATTGGTGGAAGAGTTAAAGCAGACAGCCAGGAAACTGTTAAAACACAAAGACATTGGCACTGAACTTTGCTTTTCCCTGTCAGAGTGAGCTGATTTCACACACACAACCCTTTAAACCAATAAATCAATGGCAAACTCGTGACCTTATTTGCTGCAATGAATCAGTTGTATTGCCATGTTCTGCAGCATATCAAACAGCAGCAAATCTGCTTGCACTGGCCAGCGTGCTCTGCCTGCTTCAGTGCTGCAGTGAAGCTCTGTTTAAAATAAAAAATGCATGTTTCAGCTTGATAAGGCATAGCAAACATTAACATTTGTTACCTAGTCACACTTCACTTGGTAGTATTTGGTACTTTGGTAGCAAAGTTGTGCTATGTCTTAATTTCCCATCTAACATTTAGATATGGCATTTTAAATGTTTAAAAAATACCAAAACAACTCTAAAGGTTCATTACCAGGAAAAATACAGTCAGTTAACAAATAGTGGCATTGAAATGCTTTTATTAGCTTGCTAGCCAAAAGCTCTGACTGCCTTCTTAGGGTAGTGTGTAGTGCACTCCTGAAAAAGATATCAACATCCTGAAGTTGGAGCTGAGGGTTTGCTTGCAGGATCTTGTGTGGCACTTACCAGCATAGTTTTTCACCAGTCTGTGAGTATCTGCCTGTACCAAAGACTCTCAAAGCTGAAGGACCTCAATTCGTATTTCTGTGAAATCGAAACAAATACTGTTAAAGCATTTTGTGTTGGGCTGTGGGCTTCTCTACTCCTATCAGGCTCTGGGTCTCTGTGAAGTTATCCCTACCTGGAAATAGCTCTGTGAAAGTGATTATATTTCTGAAACTCTGCTTACTGTCATCACAGCAGCCTCACTTGCAACACCATCCTTTAAAAGGGTGCAGTGCATTCCCTTCTTAGTATCAAGCAAGCAGAGTGTTGGTGTGTAATAGTTATACAGTCTAGGAGCCCTTGCCATGGGTAAAAATAGTTTGAATAAAAGGATAGCCTTTGCTTCAGAGAATTTTCAAGCTGAATACCAAATTAGACAAGAGATGACAAATGGGCACAGACAAAGGGAAAGAATCTAGGAGGCAGTTAACAGAGAAGACCAACTCTCACCTTCCTCCCCTTCTAACCTCCTGGATGGGCTGTAGGAAGTTACAGAGAACTTTGGAAACAGTGTGGACCTCAGATTGCCTAAGTGTGAAAAAAAAAAGCATGATTGTATCTACCTCTGGCATATTAGCCATAACATGAAAGATGCTTTAGGCTGGATTCATCTGGTCAAGTGCGAATACCTTAAAAATTGGATATGACTATCTAAGCCAGTTTTCTTGACCCGTCTATAATCAGTGGAGAGAAACAAGCAACTGTAGGGCATCACCCATTTCATTCTAAGGAGAATGGTAAAATAGATTAGATGAACATCACCCTGAAAATGCTTGTGTCTTCCCATTGACTGTAGAGGTAGCCAGAGCAACCAGCTTGGACGTTGGCCACCTGTACCACAGATGTCTAAAGCTGAGGGAAATTGAATCCCACTGTGGTATCGTTTTTCCTTCTGTGCACTTGTGCAAGGGTAAAATATCAAAAACCTATACTTCTTGACAGCTTATTATTGAAGTGCACACAGAAGTTTGCATGAACAAAATAATTCCTGAGCGATGAAGCAGGGAGTGATCTGAAGCATTGCCCACTGTGTTTCTCCTATCTAGAAAAAGGACACATGTACCATCTAGATCATTTGAACTAGGAGATTTTATTTACTCCTTTCTCAGCTCTTTCCTTTTATAATCTAAGCTTAGCTTAAGAAATAGCCTGGACCACAAAATGGTATAAAATAGCATCTTTTACATTTTTACTGGTTTTCAGACCTCCTTCCCTGTCCTCTCCCTCCCTCCAGATTTACAGCTTAGACCTTTATGGTCTACTTAGATAGACATTTAGCTTAATTTGAGACATTACTATGATTCATTGCTGGCCCTCTGAGGACAGCTGTGTAAAATTGCTGGCAGCAAATGGCTACGATTCTGCCTCTTGGGAGTGGCTACACTTCAACGACATGGGAAATCAACTCTCGGTATCCGGCCTTCAAAGTACCATAAGGTCTGTATTGAAGTGTTACTATGTAAATGTAAACCCTTTTTATGTCTGAAAGGTAACTATATGGAGGTGGGCAATACTGCTCTGCTTTGCTTTTCAATACGGCATTACTTATACCACACTAGCCCATTTTCCCTGTGCTGAGTCACACTGATAACCAAATACCATGTATAATCCCCTGCATTTGTTGCTCTGAAAGTCTCTCACAAATACAGAAAGCATGCTATGCACGGTTCCTTCAGAGGGGCAGGTGAAGGCATTGCTCAGATGTGGGATCAGAAGAGACCGCTGTGAGTGTGGGAACTGACCCCACGTAGACATAGAACCTCGTCTGGAAATTTTGGTGAAGCTCAGAACATCAGTTTGAGATCTGATGTCTTCAGAAAAATGCCCAGGTGGATGGAACAGGAGGAGTTTGGGGGGGATGACTTTGCTCCTCCAAACCCCGTACGAGATGGTGAGTTCTCCGGGGCAGGGGACTATCTCTGCTTGGGCTTGGTGTGGGTTTCTTAGGTGCTGCTGCAATACCATAAATACAGTGAATTTTTTATTCAGCTGAATGACCAGGCAGCCAGGTTCCTCTGTGCAGTGACAGTAGAGAAGGTAACAGCAACCCAGTAACCAGCCTCTTGGTAATGTGATAGAAATTCTTCAGAATCCCTTTTCCAGCTACATTTCCGTCAGTGCGTTTTTTTATTATCAGCACTGTAAGCTACTTCTTGCTTGCTGCGATTTGATCAGAATTTGATGAACTTAAGTGTTTTTTCTGCTTTCATTTGTAAAAAGCAAGCAATAAAGTTCTATGAAATGTGAAAGCAATTCATAATAGAAATCTCTGCTAATAGAAGAGGTGATAGAGCGAGCATATGAAAGTGTTCAGATTTGGGGCTAGAGAAAGATAATAGCTGATTGTCTGAACAATTATTTCTGTATTAGATAATGAGAGTTGCTGAAATTGCTAGTTGTATAAATGAGACATCCTGCATTATTGAGCAAGCTTCTTTGTTTTAGCTGCACTCAAAGTATACGTTTCACTTTTACATGGCTATTTATCAGATCTAAACCTGACATGCAGTGATCCATTCGTATGGTAATTATTTTTTAGCATGAAAAAAGCTAAATACTGAAATATGTTTAAAGTAAGGCTGTGTTATCTATGTCTCATGCTCTACCCTTATGGTGCAAGAACATATTCACTGACATAATTGGTTTGATTAGTAGTCTATCTAGTCTAGTGTTTTACCTCTGTCTGATAATAAGCACTTAGTGTTTCGGGCGTCTAACAAACCTGGTTACTTCAACTGAGCAACATTATACGTAACATGAATAGTCCTTCCTGACCTTGTGAGCTGGTTTAGTCATCATATGAGTTGTAGTTACTTTTATTAATTAGAAGTAGGAAAAAACAATATTGAAATACAATCTCTAAAGCACTTGAGGTCAAACCTACACATTAATGACATCTTGTTTGCTGTTCCACAATGCTGTGACAGTTGTAATATTACCTATTCTAATTTTGCTCAAAGGAATTGGATTTCAAATAAACTTATTCCAAAAAGAAGCATGAAAACAGAGCTAAACAGAAGCCATCATCCTATCAGTACCACAAGTTGCCTAATAACATGCCACGATTAAACATTTTGACCTTGACAAGTTACAGTAAAAAAGGGGGAAAAGTATATGTATTCCTTGTAATCTTACTATTTTTCTTCAGAGGCACAATTTTCACTTAGCTTTGGTGAAATAATGATCATTGCACATATTTCTAAAGTGCCATCATCTGTAATTCCTTTAAAAAACAAAAAAAAAAGGTATGTATACGTGAACCCTCTTTACACTCTGATTTTAGAATAGGAGAAGCTTTGCAGTCAATTATTTATGTGCAATGAGTACTGAAAGCCTTATTATCTCAGAATAATCAATGTTTGGCTGAAGCTTGAGAACACTAATAGCTAATCCTAAAAGTCCTGATCCAGTGTCATTTGAAATAATTGCAGAACTCCTATTGATTTTAAGCGAAGGAGAATGAGGCCAGAAAGTATTGCTTTGAGAGAGAATTTTAGATAACCAGTTGAAAACACCTGTAAAAGAACAGAAAACTTGACTTTCACTCTCCGCATAATACGGTGTGAAATATCTTGGGAGACAGGAGCTCTTTATTTCAGAATGGACAATTTTCCATTGTCCTGAGGAGCCTTGTTTCAGCGTGTATCTACTGAGCTGGTGGGACTGTCCCTCAGAATAGACAGATGGCAACTGGAAAAGTTACCAGCAAACTGGGAAGGAGTTTGGAAACTTGGTAAAATATTGAAATACCTGCATATCTTTTTGCTTAACACTGAAGTTGCTTCTTTTTCCCTTGAATCCCCGGCAAATCCTGCTCTCAGTCAGTCTGGTGGGACCTTTTGCTGTTATCTCTCTTCAGCAACTCTGATAATTTGCCTGTGTCAGCGCAGAGCAGCTTGTGGTATGTGGGAGCCTCTCTCCTCCTGGGACGTTTGGAAGATAACAGGAGAAATGAGGGAAGTGACACCCAAATTGCACGAGATAGTACCAGTGTTTTGGGATGCCTTCTGGTGCAGGGCCTGGTGCAGGCTTGGACTTGTGGGTGCTGTGTCAGCTTGTAGGGCAGGGCTGGAGAAAGAAGCCAAGGAGGTATTTGGAGATCGCAAGGGCAAAGGGGAGTTTCTGGCGTTTAGTGAACATGGGTGACACCTTCCTTTCTCAGAGCGGGGGCTGCTGTTGTCTGAGTTTGCATGAATGATGAAGGGTGGCTTTTGGCTGCATTTGCAGGAAGTTCTGAAACATGATTTAGTTATTATTAAAAAAAAAAAAATCCTCCAGAACTCAACCTGCTTGTCCAATCAAGCCAAAAATGCTATCAGAACTTCATTTTAAAGGTTGTTTCTTCTCATTTGCTTATCTACAAAGAATAGGAAAATCAAGAAAGAAGGCAGGAATGATTCTGAAGAATGCAGCAGTGGTAAAAAAAAAAAAGTAGGTGTGCTCTGTACTGTCCTTTCTGCTGGTATATAGTATAGAAAACCTTATATTACTCTTAATAAAAGTAGGTAAATTCTGTTCAATAGTGCTAATCTGTGATCCCACTTGTGTGTGTGTGGCCTGTTTATTGATAAAGTGGAGTTGCTATTATTTTTGAATAAATTAATTTATTTTCTGAAGCAAGGGAGCCCTTTCCCATTCTTTTACTGGCAGTGCTGGGGGATGCCCTGCAACTCTGCTGAGCAGCAAAGTAGCAAAGCTTTCCTCTAGCGAGGAAGAGGCAGCATCAGGAAGCAGCCTGTAGATAAGCAGATATCGCTAAGTAGGGAAATAGGACAGATACCCTGAGACAGCATCTGGCAGAGCAAGGGAAGAGACACGAACCCTCCTTTCCAGAGAAAGCCAGAGAAGGAGCTGCAGGGACCTAGCTCCTAGAAAAGACTCAAAAGTTCTGAAACTCCATAATACTTAGGTGCTGAGCTCGCACTGATTTCAGTCTTAACAAAAGCTATATTTAGTTTAACTTATGCTCCTTAACAAAGTCCAGTCCAATGTACGAACGCACTGGCGTCAAAGAAACTTGAAAATTTTAGCAGTTTGTTGTCTTTTTCCACCTCAGAATGACTTTCTGCTCCGACAAATAGAAGACAAAATACTGATCTTGGAAAAGCGTATTCAATGGTCCCGTTTGGCATATATATTTACCTATCTTTTCATCCATATACTTATATAGACCATAAAATCATAATACCACAGTGTGGCAAAAAAACCTGTAAGAGTATTGCTAAGTGATTTAAGAATACCCGTTTAACAAACTCGAGAGTTTTTTTTCCCCCTCTAAAACAGTGAGACACATTCTCTCATTTCTCATTCAGTCACACATTAAGACAGATTTGACCAAGTATTTTTAGTTGGAGATTTGGAGCGGCTAAAGTAAGAAATCCTCTTAATAAAAATAGGAGCTTTTTTTAAACTATCTTTTATACCAGTGTAATTCCATTGACTCCACAAGATTTATTCCTAATACATTCTGATAGGAAAAGAGTACCAGGTTGTGGGCACTTTTATTTTTCTTTCATGCTGTGGGGGTAACATTGCCATTGTGCTTGAGTCCTTCTAATGAAAGAAATATTTAGCATTTCCTTTTTGCTAGTTGATGACATGCTACAATATTTAGGTAAGTAAGTACCACATATGAGCGTACAATACAATCAATCATCACTTGTTTTCTTGATGATGAAGATAGTTTGCTGTTTTTTGTGAAGCATCACAGATCATCCTGGGTCTCCCATAGGACTGCAAGCTGGGGTGAGTACGAAATGGGCAGGACAGAGCCAAGTCAGAGGCACTCTATAAACCACAGCAATTTTCATCCATTTTGCTTTGAATGACAAGAAATATTAAGGCTCTGTCTTCCAGGGGAATATTTCTCAGTAAACTATGTTTACCAATAGCTTTCAAATTTCAACCCTATGCTTTTGTTATTAAATGAAGCAAGATTGTAGGGAGAGAGACTTTTTTTATTTATCTTTTATTAGACAAGCTCATATTGTTGGATAAAAACCAGACAGGCTTCCAGGTACAGAAATCCATCTTCACTTTTGAAACAGAAGCCAATTTCAAGCCAAGTGTAGGCTGGGGACAATTGTTTTGAGTTTAACTTTGTTATAGTGATCAGTTGAACAAATAGAAGAGAAAAAGGTGTCTGACATCTTGAACAGATGAGGATGTTAGCGAAGGCAGAGGTGATAAGGTTGCAATGTATGTGTCTGAAATATCTGTCAGAGTCCGGGGGGTGCTGCTGTTATTAAAAAGAGAGTCGAGGCAAGGGACAAGAAAACTGAATGGCAGAAATCTGGACAGGTGCAATTCACCAAATCCAGCTATACAATAAACATTTTGGAGAAGACTGAATGAATCAACAAAGTCTCATTTTCATAGGAACACAAGAAGCTATAGGGGTGTGCTTCAATATCACATCTCCAGCAGTGAGTGATAAAAAGTAGGTGTGTAAAAAGTAATTTTTAAGCCTTTGGATGTTTAGGAGTTTCTTAAAGCTATAAAGTATTTGTCAGTCTCTAAGGGTAGGAGAGTGAGCAGTCCAAGATAGTTACCCTGGGCTCTCAATGGTGAAAAATAGATGCACTGGAAAAATGACTTAATCTTGTCTCAAAATAGGTATCGAGGGCTATTTCTCTCCTTTGACTATAAAGGCAGCCTAGAGCGAGTAACTCAGGTTTAGGCAGTTAACTTCTGAAGTGAACTTCTGACATCTGAAGTGAATCTCCCTCAAGTCTCCAGGACTTGAAAACTCAGTAGTGCTGCAGGAATGGCCTTGAGCACCGACCCAGGACCCCCAGGACCACCTGCATTGCCAGGGGCTGTTCCCAGTAGGTGTTCGGATCTGCGCCTCCCCTTTGGGAAGGGGAAAGGAAGACTTGAGTGGACGCAAGACCCACTGTGCTGCTTGGCCTCCGAGACGGAAGGCAGAGCGGGACCTGTCTTATTTAGCCAGCATCGACACAGACTCTGTTATTTGAAATCGAGGACTTACAAGTTCCTAAGCCTTAAAAATCTGCACCCTGGTGCAATTTTCTGAAGTGTCTCTGTTGCATTAGCTTTACTCTAAAACCAAGATGAGATCTTGCCAGAAATCTTATCTTTGTAAAGGTAATCCTTCTATATTTATCCATGCATTCATTCTCTGAGCATTAAATTCAAATGGAGATTATTCTTTTAAATGTTTGTATGGGTCTCTCTTACTCTTTATTTCTTCATTCTTTGCTAAAACAATGCCATTGCTGTAGAAATGGTTTATGGGTTTTTTTTTGTTAAATATTATTCTCCAGCTTAATAAGAAGTGTTAGGAAACCTTAGTAACTCTTCCTTTTTTAAAATGAGATTCTATTCACTGGAAACTGCAGCAAATGACTGGATACTCGATATTTGAGTTCCCCAGGAAACTCATACAGCACTGAGTTTGTGCTTTCAGGCTGACCTTTCTTTCATTATGTAAGAAAAAAAAATAATCTTTATGAAAGTCAAGTCGAAGATACGATCAGGATGGTGGGCTGGTAATTACATAAAGTAATGTTCAGTCATTAGATAAAATGTACAGTTGATCCTATGGCTTAGATGTGGGCGAGGAATATGATCTAGCTTTACTGGTATAAAAGAAAGATGCAACTTTTTCATACATCAGTTTTGGGAACGTACATCCAAGCGTCAAGGACAGCTCACCTTCAAGCATCACCCTGCAGTTTCTCAGCTGACTGATTTATTCTTGTTGAACAAGGAAGGTAATATATTTTTAAATTTTTGTTAGTGCTAAAGAGGAACAATTACATATTTTTTGACATTCTCTTTCC
>NW_009258267.1:928534-945295 GCF_000687185.1 Egretta garzetta
CTTTCCCTTCTCTCTGAAAGTTTTCATCTCCTTCCATTCTGTCAAAGATTTTACTTTGAAAATTAACTTGAAGTGTACTTTGGGACTAAAACATTAGTGCTTAGGGTTAAACTACCTTTGTAAGTAAGAGAAAACAAGGTTCTAGAATTGTATTGCAGCTAAATGTTGATATTTTGTGATTTCTGATCGATCTGGTAATTCTTCACCAGTAACTCTGTGCTTTTCTCCTGGTCAACAGTGTTGCTGTCAAATGTCAGACGTTACACAACCTGTGGTACTAACACATCTTTTTGATTCTTTAAATTGCCAGTCACGATTAAATATCTTAAGGGAAGGAAAAAAAAAATGTTAGTGAAGATTTCTCAGTCTTCAGTGGTCTGCGAACAGCTTACTGCGTACGTGACACCGGGCTGCAAGTGAAGCGCTGGCACTTGTAGTTCATCGTTGCTGTGACACAGCCGTATCTCATGGCCCAGCATCCCAGAAAGAAATGAGCACAATGTGCAAAGTGTTTTACTGCCCTTGGGTGTGACAGCACCACTGTCACCCTATGGAAATGTATAGAGGGAGGTCCCAAGTTTGTGCTGCAAACATTAGGGTATTTTGTACAATCAGTACAGAGGATGCCCATTGAATAGAGCTTGCTGGCACGCCTGTACCAGGACAAGAACCACAGAGTCAGATGAGGGATTCTGATCCTGTGGAGCTTGACATGAATGTAAAAAGCATCCACAGAGTCCCACTCACACCTGAACAGAAGACCTGTTTGTAAGTACAGATGATCGCCTGTCTTTATGGTGGAATAACTGATAATAGGTAAATAAACTTATTTACAGAAAAAGACAAGATACTGTAAATGTGGTGAGACTTTAACTCCTGGGGAAGACTTAAAATTACCATCTTTCCAAAAAACTGCTGAAATTTATGCATTATATAATGTTCCAATAGCTTAAGAAAGAAAATATTTAATAGACCAAAGTAAAAGCTTCCTTTGAAATGAAATGAGTGGTGTAGACACTTAACTGGGTTAGCAGTGTGAGCACAGCCAGAAAACCAAGTAAGACCATCAAGCAAAATAGCTGTTGCATTGGAATAGTGGAGAAGATCACATCTGGATTTTATTGACAGGTATCTCTGGTGTTTTTGGTATGAGCCTGACAGTCTCACTCAATAGAGGAAGTGCAAAACTGCAATTTCAATTCCCCTTTTGGTTAATGTAATTTAAACAACTTCCCTCTGGGATTGCTTCAAACCCTTATAATGTACCGAACCATAGCATTATGTGTTCTTAAAAAAATTAGGACGGAGAATGCCACTGTGCCTTCAGCAAAGAGCATAGAATCACAGAATAAGCAGTCAAGGGTTGTGGTGTTATTCCTGTGGCTGGCATCTTATTGGAGCCACCGGAGCATCCAGGCTATCAGAAGGCTCAGGATGATGTGGTAACAAGGGGTTTGGAAAAGGCTGAGTGTCTTCTCCTGCTTGTGCATAAGCCCTTCTAGCTGGCTTCTCGCACTCTGGGGAATGTCCCCTTGGATGGAGCAGGGCTTGACATTAGACTGTGGGATTGTGTCCCCAATGCAGGCAAATCTGCCAGCATTCATGCCCCCTCTGTGGGGCTGGAAAGAGCATATACAGTAAATAACCTTAAAAAAAGCTGGAGGGAGGGGATCCAACCAATTTATTCAGTGCGACCCCTTAGTTGCAGCTGAGCTCAGTTCAGTTCCCAAAATGTTTGGCAGGACCATAGGAGGCTGTGAAGGACCCCTTTTCTCCTGGGGACACAGGTTACTCTTATTGAGGGAACAGGGTGTGGAGACTTGGCAGCTGCTTCTCAGAAACTTGAGAGCCATGTTCAACGCTTCCACGGGACCACCATATTAAGGGCATTCCCTGCTTCCTTTGCCACCTGATGACTAACACGAGAATACTGCTTCTTGTAGTTGGATGGGTTTTTGGTAAAAGCCCAAGCGGAGATGAGTAACTACAGGTTGCATTCACCCTGCATGTATACATACATCCATCCATACATTGAACTGGCTTTTTGATACCTCTTCCAATTGCTTCTTTCCAGGACTTCCACAATTGCTGCCAATGGTTTTTCTTCCTGTTCATTATTGGCTGCTTTTAACTCCTTCATCCTCTGTTTTCTGGCAGCATTGACTGACTCACTGGGCAGGCGGGAGGGCGGAGGAGAAGTTACTTGTACCCAGCACCCAACCCTTGCCACCTGTTAATTGCAACCTCATTAGCCTCTTAGACATTCAGTTTAGCTGGGCTTCAGATCAGTCTCTTACCTCTAGTTTTTGCTCTCTTATTTAGAAAGAGGCTCCTTTCCACTTTTGTGCCTTCATTCATTGCACTGGAGAGCACTGTGCATCGATCTTGTTCATAAACTATGTTTCTTTCTGCTTTGCTAACCCCAGTCAGGCAAGGGCCCTGTTCTTGTCATCCTGCCTTTGGTCTCAGCCTCATCTGCCTGGGCATGATCTTTTTCTGACTGCTACAAGGATGGAGCTCTCTTTGATTTTGTTTCCATCATTGTCCTGGTTTCAAAGCTACCTTGTAGGGCCTGTGCTCTGCTGCAATCTGAACTGCTGCCTTTGATGACTGCATTGTACATCTGCTTGATCAATGAACCAAGACCTGCTGACCTGTGCATCACAGCCTCGTGTCCCCATATAACTCTGGAAATTTGTGCAGTGATGGAGTGTCCCTCTGCTAATCAATACTCTCTTTGCACGCATCCCAGTGCTCCAGGTTCACTCTCAGATAATCATACCAGGCAAGTAGCTTCACTCCGTGGACCAGCTCAAGTTTGCCTGTCCCTGCAGATGTGAGCAGGCATTATTTGAACACCTGCATCATTGTGGCAGTCGTTGCCAGGATTCTGCTGGGTAGGTGAAAAATCTGAAAAGAAATATGTTTCCAATATGCAAAAGCTATCTTTGTTTAATTATACTTGCCCCTCTCAATTTTCTACCATCTTTCCTGGTTAGGGTTGTCAGTGTCTTCCCTGATCAGTATAGCATGCTTAAATAACCTCTAAACCAAATCTCAAGAACAATTTCTTTGTTGCTGGTGTTGTTGTCCTTCTCATTGCCACCTCATTTTTAGAAATATTTGGTGCCACATCACAGATCTGTCCCTGCAGAATATTTATCATGGAGCATCAGCATTGACTGGTGTATTTGGAAGAAGAGAAGCTCTTAAGCAGTTAAGGACTGAATGTGGGTTTTTGGGTTTTGGGGGTTTTTTTTGCTTGCTAAGCACAGTAGCTTTCAGTATCTAAAATGTATATATCGGTGTCAGCTTGGGACCTTATCCCACACATCAGTCATCAGCGCATCATGCTCTTGTGTGACAGTTTCAGTCTCCTAAACATCAAGGGATCAGGTGGTCTACGCAGGCATAGCAGAAACTGTTCTAAAGACCCAGCTACAAGAGTCTGGATATGCCCTCAGCCCTGCAGCTCAGCCACAGCCCAGCCAAGCTGTAGGTTAGCTCCAGGCACGGCCTGGGGGGGTGACTGCAGAGGTGGAGAGATCTTGGTGATCAGATAACATTTCTGAGAAGGCAGGTAAAGAGTTTGGTGATTAGGAGCTGTGGGCTTGGAATGCTGCCTGGGGTCAGGAACAACCGGGGCTGGACAGGGTGAACCAGGCACCACTGCACAGCCACAGCCAAGGACCACCTCTGTCAGGGTGAAGGTGAGCAGTGCTCAGCCCAGAATCCCTCACAGGATAACCTGCAAGGGCAGGGAAAGTCCCCCTTTTGAAGTGTGCTCTATGCCTCAGCAATGAAAAGACCCTGAAACTCAATCCTCTGAAGCAAGGCTTTTCCCAGCCAGCCAGGCTGGATGAAGGACTGCTGCTGTCTCTGTCACCTGCACAGGCTGCCCCGGTTCGGGAATTTAATACTTAGCATCCTTTATATGGCTCTTTTCTCCATGGACCCAATTACTTTATCATGGGATATAAATAATTCCTGTTCATTTCAAAGTGCTCAGGTCTGTGCTCTGGAAAAAAAATAGTTTTTAAGGGGGAGATTCTGTTTTCTGAGGGAGAGACTGGGCCAAAACGCTCTTTGACTGAGCACAATGAAATTGTCAGTACAATACAGAGCCTTAGTCCTTGAGAAGGAAGGTTACAAACTTCATGCCTAAAATGTTACAATTTAATACTGACAAGAGCAGAAGTGAGTTCAGTATTTTGTTTTATGTCTTCATAGCTCAGATGAATCCAAAATTTTTAAAAGTAGTGTTAGTTGACCTGGTATTTATAACATGAAGATCTGAAAACGCGTGTGGCATCTTTAACCTAATTCAGATCCTGCCTGACTTTCCAGTAAGGGAAGGCCTCCCAGGCCATGACACAGGCATGTAGGAGTTCTCTAGCTCAAAAGAAACACCAGTTTCTTAGACCAGTTTATGACCATTTTTTTGTCTCTGACCAGGCTGGTACAAAATGCTTCAGAATAATTTTAAAGGTCCTCTGGTAATTATCAACAAGCATCCTGCCGATCTGCATGTGGCCCTTACTTACTACATCTGATGCCTGGGTATGGAGAGAAGTGAGGTTTCGTGTGTGTGTTCTCCCCGCCCGCCCCCCACTCCACGAAATCTTATTGTGAATTATAATGAAAAAAAGTAATTATTTTTAAAAAAAAATCAAAGAGAGAATTTGGGATGATATTCATACAGTCGAAACTTACCTATTCTGCATCTTTAATGTTATGGTTTCCCCCAGTTCTTCATATCAGAGATACGCATTACCCTGTGGTATAGATTTGATCTAGATCAAATATAGCCACTCAACAGCATTTCTGTTGAATTACCCAGAGAACATGCAATATGCTATTTATGGCCACTTCATCTCATGCGCTAGCAGTAGAAGGACAGATGTGCAGTGCTGCATGTAGCCTTCTTTCACAAAATCTATCTACTGAGAAAATTTTGAAAAGTTCAAGCCGACTGGGCTGTGTTTATACCAGAACCCCAAAGTCAATTTGCTGCATCAGTAAAATGAAGCCTAAAAAAAATCTTGGTCCAGAAGGTTGCAGTGATGCTGAACTCCCTGGGACCACCCTGACCCTGAGCTGCCCTGATGAGGCCTCGGTGCGATGTCGGTGGCCCCAGGGCTGTTTCAAACCCTCCTGAGCTTGTTCTCTCTTGCACCGTGTCTCCTCGGGTGCTCTGGAGCACATATGGTGCCTGTCTAAATACATTGGTTGGAGCAGCTGTCGCCCACTAAGGAACAGGACTGTGAAAATCTGTTTATGGGGACTTTGGCATTGAAGAGGTCAGTGTGTGGACAAATAATCTGACTCTTGGTTTGGGAAATTATGTCCTAATGCAAAATTATTTCCCCTGAAATTAGTCTTTTCATGGCCCTTTTCAGGGCAGATTCTTTCATCCTCTCCATAAGCATTTGCTGGCTTTATCCAGTCTACCATAAATAATAGGCAGTTATGACATTTGAAGTTTATGTGCTGTGGATTATGTTAATATTCAGAAAAAAAAATGTTAAGGCCAGAAAGAAAGAAACAATTTTGTTATGGTGATGAAGTCAATTTTCTGAGCCTATAAAATGCACATCAGTACACTACATTTTCAGTTTCTGATCCTGGTTCTAAATTGCCTCTGTTACTTGCACTGAATGCTGTATCAGTGCGTAGCCTAGATGCTGGTACTGTACCAATGTGAAACAGTCCCTTAAAAATGTATTTATTTGTATTTCCAGAAAGATCATGGGTTGCTACGGGAAGTATGCAGCCGTCACTTTGACCATTTTGTCTGTATTTCTGCATCTTCTTCATGCTTTCCCAGACGGAGAGTTTCTCATGCAGGGTAAGCTGCTTTCAGCATTCAGAAATAGGGCAGTTGTCCATAAAGAGTATTAATTAAACTTTCACATGTTTTATAAATGTGGTCATAAATCTTATCATTCAGTTGCATTTGTTGACACTGAGATATGAAAGTATAATAAATCAAGATAATTTTGCACTGAGTATACTCCTTATTTCTTCTCTAAACTTGATTTCTCCAGGTCAAGAGTCTCCCAGATGACTGTGCCCTGCTTAGGGACATGGTTTAGTGGTGGGATGGCAGGGTTAGGTTAACGGTTGGACTTAATGATCTTAAAGGTCTTTTCCAACCTAAACGATTCTATGATTCTATGATTCTATTCTATGTTGATGTGGGTGATCTTAATCCTTGAAACATTACCAGATAGAAATGTTCTGGTTTCTATGCCTGAGATCTAAATGGCAATGTAATATCAGGAACAGCAGAATCATAGCTTCTTTTTATAATATGCAGAATATTTTTCCTATATAGATCCCAGAATATGGGATGTTGGTGGTGTAGCATTCTGTGAAAGGGCATATTAGGAAGATTTTAGGGGTGTTCTGGAGGTTGCGTTGTTTTGGGTTTTTTTATTCAGCCTTGAATTGAATATAGAAAAAAGTGAGATAAAAAAAAAGTGAGCTAGAAAAATCTTGGGATGACCGGGAATTTTTAAAATTCTTGATAACAGAGTCTTGCCTGAAAACAGGCAATGTTTAAGAAGCACTGCAAATCCTGCTGGTGCTATTTAACTCTCTGTAGCTAGTAGGAAATTTTCTAGGAGGAAGCTAGTGTAGTAGACATACAAAAAAACCCTCCACAACTGTCAACTAAATTAAGTTGGAAAACCAGAAAAGACACAGTGATGCTTGTGCCTAACCCAGAAAGCCACACTCTAGTTTTACAGACGGTGCACATTGCAGAGTTGAAGGGCCCTAAAGAGGAGAGCTTTGCTTTTCTGTTCTACAGACGTCAAGCAGCAAAATGCGGCTGGTGCTTCCTCTTACTGCCTGCACTTTTCCTTTCTTTATGAAAATGAAAATACAGCTGGAGACCAAGTAAAAGTCTCTTCCTTATATTTTTATGGCAGGTTGTCCAGAGTGCAAGCTAGGGGAGAACAGATTCTTTTCCAAGCCAGGAGCACCCATTTACCAATGCACTGGGTGCTGTTTCTCCCGGGCCTATCCCACCCCGATGAGGTCCAAGAAGACCATGCTCGTTCCAAAGAACATTACATCAGAAGCAACGTGCTGCGTAGCAAAGGCTTTTACCAAGGTGAGGCTGTGAATGAGACCCGTTTAAACGTGTTTTAGGATGCAATGGTTAGCTGAACCAGTGAATAGAAAAGAATGTGTTTTTGCTGGAGGAACCTGGAGAACTATTTGAGGGAAGCATCCTTGGCATTTATATCCTTTGCTCTTGGGTTCTTTCTTTTTTCTGAAGAGGAAATTAAAATGTCAACCAGTACCGAGTCTCATATTCAGCTGGGATGCGGAAATTGATGCAGCGTCACTGCCTTCAGTGAAACTACTTTGACTTGTGACACCTGAAGTTCTGGTGGTGGACTTGCTGTCCCCGTTGTTTTTAGCTCCCCTGGGTATTCACCCTCCCCTTAAATGCTATGCAGTGTGTATTTGATTTTAATTAATCATTTTCCTTGCATCTTTCCTGCATAGGCAGGAGTTCTCTGGGAAGGTGGTTGGTCAATACTATCAATTACATGTATGGGAATGAGGGACCAAAACCGTCTGCGCTCATTAGATTAATTGAGGTTGTGTTTACTTTTAATAGCATAACCAAGAGGGAACTGTAAATGCATGCAACTACTTTGAGCATTTAACACTCTCCTCTGGAAGATTCTCTTAAAGAGAGATTCTGCTAAAGCTGATTGTTTTGGGAGTGATTCAGCTCCAGGTGAAGAAACTTTATATTTTATTGAATAAATGGTGAACTAGTTGAAACAAGCTAGGGTGCCTATCCTGTGGTGATCTCAATCAGGCTCATTAAGTGTGTTGACTAGAGGCTCAGTTCAGTTACTCACTCACAGATTGGGTATCTGAAATACCCTGGGGTACTCAAGACATCTGTGTATGGCTGGCAGACAGAGGACCCATAAAAGACCCTCTGGAGTGGCACCTGGAGGCTTGGTGGGATTCCCTCTGACATCCCAAATGGCAGCTGATTGCTCCGTGTGCACTGCTGAACAGAGCGCTGGGTCTCCACTGGCTGTGATGAGAGCCCAGATACCTGACTTACCTACAGACACCTACAGCTAAGCCTGGCTGAGTCCTGGCTCTTCATCTGAGTAGAGCATAGATCTTTTTCTAGACCACTGACATTATACTTGCCCTGAGGCAGCAACTAGGATTTGGCTGAGATTAAAAATAAAAATGACTCATCATGTTTGTGGTCTCCGTTTTTATAATCCCCAGGTGAAAAATTCTAAAGACGCTTCCTGATTTTTCATAGATTGGTTTCTTTACACTTTCTGAAAATGAAGCATGTTAAGAAGTGCCAAATTAAGGACACCAAACTATGTCACTATTGAAAACTTTCTCTTTACAGCTCTGAAAGCCACTGATGATGCAACTTCACAGGTTGGCATTCAGAGGCTGTTCTAGCACACGTGCCCCAAAAAGCCTGTGTACCTTGTGGTTAAGAAAAAGGCTTCAGACATCTTGTGCTTGAGAATGCTGTTTTTACTGTCTAGCTAATCCTAATGGTTTGTTATGTGTGTGTGTTTTCTTTTTTTAAGATTACCCTTAAGGACAATGTGAAGATAGAGAACCACACAGACTGTCACTGCAGTACCTGCTACTATCATAAATCCTAAAGCCTGTCCCTTTGTTAAGGATCAAGGACAACGGTGAATGGAATATTTGTTTTTCAGCTTTTATAGCACTGCTGTGTAAAATCTTATGTTTCCTGGTCAAGACACTGGGTAGACTTTTGAATAAGATGGATGGCTGTTTTATTTCCTCTTTGCTTCTTCCTGCATTTAAGTAAGTTTAATTATTTCCATTAGGGATAAAATACAGCACTTGCATGACAACCGAAGGCTTGATCTATTTTTAAAATAAACTGTCAGTTAGATCATCAATGTTTCTTGAGGAAAAACAATGATTTAATAGCTTAAAACAAAAAATTATTCTGCTGCAGTTAATTTCTAGATTTATGGGGTTTTTTGCGGGAGAGGGAGGGAAGGAGGAAGGGAGGGATGGGAAAGTGGATAGAAAAAGAAGCAATAATTTCCCCTTATTCATTTAGTGATTAGATTTTTTTGAAGACTCAACATTTCATTTCTCCCGTGTCTCTTCTGTTTTTTCTTTACCTTGTGGGCAGAAAGTTTAATGGTATCATCTATGCGCAGTGCTCTGTCCTTATTTTTCTTTAAACTTAATTTCCTCTCATGTAGAGAGATAAATGGATGCAGAATCAGACATTATAAAGAATTGTACAGTCTGGTGTAGCAATGGTAGAATAGAAGAGTGCTACAACAGTATTAGCTATTTAAGGTATGCCTGAGCAGCATGGTATAGGGCTTTAGTAATTCCCAAATGCAATGTGCTGGACCCAGCTACACAAATGGGTAGGGAATATGTTAGGTGGGAAGTGGACCACAAAGTATGTATTTGGAAAACATGACCTTAATATCATAAACTGCGATTTTAGAGTTCAGTTGTAGTGGATTGGATAGGGCTCTCTGGAGGAGCTGCTTTCAGGTCTGGAGCCCGCTCATGGGAACTGAAGGAATTCCCTTGCTCTTCATCCAAATGTCTGGGGTGAGGTCAGCCTTGCTATGGTCTCTGGCTGCAAGGGTTTAAATGCGCTGTCGCAAAAAGCCTCAGGTATATTTGTGGAGGATTTCCCTGCAGCAAATGCTGTGAAGGTAGCAGTAAGAGCTTCTAATGGGGACAGGGAAGGTTGCCTGAGGTCAGGCTGTGAGGGTGGCTGGTCTGTCATGAGGCATGGCCATGGCAAATGACTCAAGCAGTTCAGACAGGCCTCCAGGGCTAAACTGTGATGGGGCACTTGAGCAGCCCAAGACCAGCAGGATCTAATGATGGTTTAAATCCACTATTCATCCACTCTTCTGTCTATTGGAGTGCAAATTTAGTGCTATCTTCTAAGAATACAAACATGGGGCTTTGTGGAGAAGACAAGACTTCTCATAGATAGGGAAGATTAGGTTCTTAGAGAAGCATTATTCAGTATATGTCCAGTAAACCTTAGTAGCCTCATCTTCATGCCTGAGAGATTCAGTCTCTCTCACCAGGGAACCACTGGTCTGGTCCAGTCCCATGTCCTAATGAAGAATCAGCTGCACTGTGCCATTCCTGGGAGATGTTTTGCCTGACTTGCTCTTGAAGAAAACCTCCAGTGGTTATTCCAGAATCTCCCAAGGAGACTGATCTTGTTGCTTCACCATTCATAGAATCATAGAATATTTTAGGTTGGAAAAAACGTTTAAGATCAAGTCCAGCCATTAACCTAACACTGCCAAATCCACCACTAAACCATGTCCCTAAGCACCATGTCTACTCATCTTTAAATACCTACAGGGATGGGGACTCCACCACTTCCCTGGGTAGCCCGTTCCAATGCTTGACAACCCTTCCAGTGAAGAAATATTCCCTAATATCCAATCTAAACCTCCCTTGGCGCAACTACAGGCCATTTCCTCTTCTCCTACCACTTGTTACTTGGCAGAAGAGACCAACACCCACCTCACTACAGCCTCCTTTCAGGCAGTTGTAGAGATTGATAAGGTCTCCCCTCAGCCTCCTCTTCTCCAGGCTAAACAACCCCAGTTCCCTCAGCCGTTCCTCATAAGACTTGTGCTCCGGACCCCTCACCAGCTTTGTTGCTCTCCTCTGGACATGTTCCATTGCCTCAATATCTTTCTTGTGGCAAGGAGTCCAAAAATGAACACAGTATTTGAGGTGCGGCCCCATCAGTGTGGAGTACAGGGGGACTTCCCTGGTTCTGCTGGTCACACTATTTCTGATACAAATGCATTCTTACTGTGCTGGAAAATTTCAGTCTTCTGGAAAGTTTTTCCATCTGTGTCTCATTTGCTTTGACATTACTTTTGGTCAAAGGGGAGGTAGTCCAGTAGGGTGGTCTTTAGGATGAGTTTAATAACAACAACAGCATAGGTTTTCACAATGAGTAATCTAATTTCTCATTCTGGATCATCACTCAAGACACTACGGGAATACACGTCAAGCAGCTGCTGTAGCTGACTCACAATTCCAAGTTGGTGTACAATGTTATTAAACGTGATTGATGCAGGTACTTTTGCAGGAGGGCCAGGTCCTGCCTGGGATTTCTGGGCAGCAAGAGAGGAGTGATCTGAAGCTGCAGGATGATTACCTTTGGGAATGGTACTGCATTTTCTCATAACTTGGACAGGACTGAAAGGGAGAGCAGAGACACATTCGCTGAAGCTCACTTGCAGGGGAGATGTGCCTTTTCGTCTTGCCAAACTTTCTTGGATGACCTCTTACTCAAGTGAGCTCCTCTAGCAGTATCAAGTACTTGTCTGTCTGTCTATGCAGGTGCTGCCCACATTAGCAGGTTGGTGACATGATAAACTGCTATTTGCATCTTCTGAATCAACTTTTGTATTTTGCATTGTAAAACCATAGAAATATTGGAAACCTATAACCAATTAGCCTGACACCTGTGCTTTAAAGAAGCCCTGTGTCATTCTAGGATGTCTGGTCTCTTTTTCTTCTCAGTGGGTTTTCCTTCTTGCTTGTACAAAGCCACTTAGTCATGAACTTCTCAACTCATGGATCCCTTTTGCCCCTAAGGCGGCCTCAGGAATCAAGAGCTTGCCAAGTGTATATTGTGAGGGTGTGCGGGAGCATCCCCCTCTGGCTGAAACTCTTCCATTTAGAAGAAATAACACATAACAAGGGAAGTGATAAAATAAACACACAGATACACAAACCTAACAGCAGGCGGTAAAGGAGACAATGCGAAGGACCAGACCTCTTGGCCATGGACCGATGGGCCATTAGCAATGGGCCTGGGGCACAGCAGTGGTGGTGGTGGGGCAGCCCAAGCTCTCTAACCAGGGGGGAAAGGGTTAGAGACAAAGAGGTAAAACTGCTATGGGATATCAGAAGGGGCTCATGGGACTGTGCAAAACTTATTATAGGATGTTGCGAGGAAGGACCTGAGGGGGAGGAAGGTGGTGGTGGGGAGCAGGGTGGACTGGGGAGGAGCAAGCATGGGAAAACAGAGAAGAGGGATATTAAAGGGGCCAGGTGGGTGTGCAAGCTGCCAGTCAATATGCTTTTCTGACTGAGCCCTCTGCTTGATCCCTGCAGTCTGTCCCATCTTCTTATTAAATCCTTTACTTAACTTTTTTTTTTTTGTGTAATCTCACTTTCTATCCTATGTATGTGCGTGCTTCAAGGTCTAAGTCCTAACAGCTGGAGAAGGGACCCCCAAGTCTTGGTGCCAGCAAGTAGAGAGACCAGTATGCAAGAGAGGTGTGGGTGATAGCAGCTGGAGGGACCATGGGCCATAAGGCTCGTAGGTCTAGGTGTCAGCAACAGGAGGGACCAGGGTGTATGTTTATGTGGGAGAGGTCTAAATAGCAGCACCTGTAAATACTGAAGTGTGTTTATTTTTCCCCCAGTGAATTTAATCCTGTGTGCATGGGTATGTGTAATTTGCTAGCATACTTCAAGCTGGACTAGTTGGTGAGCAAGAGGAAGCCTTCATCTGGAAGGACTCAAGGTCAAAGCCTGTGCTGGTTTAAGGGGACCCAGGGTCTGGGCATGCGTGGACCGAGCCAGCAGGGTGCCCTTGTTGCCAAGAAGGCCAATGGTATCCTGGGGTATATTAAGAGCAACAAGGATGATAAAGGGACTGGAGCATCTCCCCTATGAGGAAAGGCTGAGAGAGTTGGGCTTGTTCAGCCTGAAGAAGAGAAGACTGAGAGGGGACCTCATCAATACATACAAATATCTTAAGGGTGGAAGTCATGAGGACGGAGCCAGACTCTTTGCAGTGGTGCCCAGCGATAGGACAAGAGGCAATGGGTACAAACTGAAACATAAGAGGTTTCAGTTGAATATGAGGAAAAACTTCTTTACTCTGAGGGTGACAGAGCACTGGAACAGGCTGCCCAGGGGGGTTGTGGAGTCCCCTTCTCTGGAGATATTCAAAGCCCGCCTGGACGAAGTCCTGTGTAACATGCTCTAGGAGAACCTGCTTTAGCAGGGGGGTTGGACTGGATGATCTCCCGAGGTCCCTTCCAACCCTTGCAATTCTGTGATTCTGTGAGAAGCTGTGTTCATATTCAAGTGATCTGTGATCGTGGAGATGCTTGTGAGACGAGTGTGTAGTGCACGTCTTTCCTTCCTAGCAAACTTCAAGCTGGACTGACTGGCAAGTAGAAGGAGACCTGCTTACTGGGTAAGGGAGTCCAGGCACGGGTACTAGAGGGCTTGGCAAGCTGGGCTGATATTCAAGGATCTGTGAATGTGTGTGCTTGTGAATCTAGTAAGTGAAGGCACATATGTTTTCACAGAGGATTTCAATCCTGATAAGCCAGAGAGGAGGAACAGGACTGGGCTTACTTACATTTAAGTGAGGGTTGTTGGTTTTTATGTGAGTGCAGCTAATGGCAGTGGTCTGTCAGAGAGTCTGTGTGTCCGGCTGCCTTGGTGCCCTGCGTGTACGTGTGTGTGTGTGTGTGTGTGTGTGCCTGTCTGGGGCAGATGCTCAGCTTTGCTGCTGGCCAAACCTACACACAGGGACAGGAGCTGTGTCCGTCAGGCTGGGACGGAGAGATGTACTGGGCCCCTGCGAGCCCCTGACTGGGCTGCAGCAATCAGCAAGGAGGGATCCCTGAATCCTAGAACCCATGGGATTCAGAAGCCAATCTTTAACGTATGTCATCCAAATACATTTTTTGACATTGTCACTATTAGAATCAGGTCAGAATTTAATAAACCAAGGCTGTAGTCAGAAGAGTGGTGGTGGTAGGTCAATGAGCCCGTACACAGTCAGGGCTAGGAAAAACAATGCTACATGTTGTTACGAAGCTAATACAGTTGGCCATAATAGAAAATAATGGAATATGAATGGGAGTATATCCTGGAAGGCAGTCTAGATTTATATCTGTAGGGATTAAACACCAGATTTCCAGTGGGAAAACAGAAAAAAATGTACAATAGTTTCCTTGCATTAGAAAATGGCTGGAGAGAGGCTAGACCAGTAATATATATTTGAGAGGGTATGGAGAGACAATGTCACAAAATCAGAAGTGAGACTAATCTCTTGTTTACAGTGATAGCCAACATGCATCTTCTGTATTTTAGGAACAGGGTATTTGTGCATGGGGGTAAAATGAAGTCCTTGTCAGTGTGGTTTATAAGCAGTAATAAATCAGTCAGGCTGATACTGCAGATTAACAATGCTGAAGATCATGCCAGCTGAAGATAAAAATGATATGTTTTTACTGTCACAGTGACCTATATAAACCTACACCACCATAGTCCTAATAACAAATTCATTCTGTGAGCAGAGGGACTAATGAAGCTTGATTTCCTGACAATCTGTGCCCTGCCTCACCAAAGCCCCATTTTACCTTGTCCTCAGCAAACCCCTCTCCCTCCTCCCGGAGTAGCCCCATCAGGTTCCCTCCTGAGCCGGGGCAGAGCTGTCAGCCAGCACCAGGGCTATGCTGCTGTTTGTCCATCCAGCGTGTTTTCTTACAGCTGGGAATAGGCTGCTACTGACTTCTCTTCAATCAGACCGCAATTTTTTATATTTTGCAATTAGCAGGTGTTGATTTTTCCCCAAACTGGCAAGACCTTCCAAGGTCTGAGGTCATTAACCATCACCCAAAAATGCTCAAAACCAACCAAAGGATTGAACAGTTGCTGAGGAACGGCTGTCAGACAGCTGTGTGGACAGACAGAGAGCCTGAGTGCCTGACTGCTGCAAGATGCCAGGCTAAAAATCCTTCCGATGATTCAGAGGCATTGTGATTTCCAGTCCACAGCTGGTGAGTGCGGGATGGGGACAGGTGTCTTCTTGGCAGAAAGGTAAAGCTCCTGAGCTGTAGGGATTTTAATGAACTGAAATTTCAGATCAGACTTCTTACCCTTAGCACACCTGAGAAGCTCCAAGTGAGCAGCAGCCTTCCTTTTCTCTCCTTGTCACCCTGCCTAAACAATGATTTTAAATAGTGCTGAGGAGGAAAGAGGAGGTTACCCCAGGACTTGTGTTGGCCAAGTGCAGGCTGTATGTCTCCCCTTTACAGCTGGGTGAAAGCTCTCACTAACTTGGAAGTCACCTAAGTATATTCATATATAGCAGGAGGAGCCTCTTGCAGTGGAGGGAAGGCTCTTCGGCTGTGTCAAAAGAGGATTGCCGCGAAAAAAGAGAGGTTTGGAGATGACGTCAGGAAGCATGTAAACACATTTGGTGATGGCATAAAACTAACAGTTAATCACTTCATTGGTGTCTGGAGGATCTCCCCATTTAAGGGGTTTCCCTGTTGCTCTGCAGTTTCCCATGTCTCTGGCATATGTTAACCCAGCACTTGGCCCGCAGTCAGGTTGCAATAAGATAAATCTTGTTATGTGCACACGTGTAAGCAGTAAATCTTAACAGTTACTGTCCTGCCAAACCGTTCTGGGTGTTGAGGTATGAGATAAACCAGTGCTCTTTTGATTGAGGGAAACAAAAGAAAACCCAGCAAATTCTCTTTGGGAGAGGATTTCAGCTCAGTGTAATTTCTTGGGAATTTGTTTTTTATTTATCCGATCATTTGTTTTTAAAAATATCTGTCTCCCTCCATGGTGTGGTTGTTTTGAAAGTGTAAGAAATGCCTTTCTGGTCAAAGCAATCATCCTTCTAGCCCAAATACTCTGTTTCTGACTCTGGCAATGTCCGATGCTGTTTAGGGGAGCACGTGAGTCTGGTCACTTCTTGCAGTCAGTTCCCCTTGTACCACCCCCAGTGTCCATGTTTGTTTATTGGGGGGTATTAGAGAGTACTCGTCTGCCTTGTCCTTTTTATATCTACCCATGCATTTCTTTTCTATGAATTTTTCCAGTCTGGTTTGAACCTACTGATATTCCCTGCCTCCATAATCTCCTGTGACACTAAGATAGAGAAGTATAAAAAATTCTTCCTTTAATCTGGTTTAAAACTAATCTCCTAGATATTACCATCATTATTCTGTAATACTCAACTGTTCCTCTTAACGTTTTCCTCTCCATCACAAAGAGCCCAGCATTTTTAAGTTCTCCCTTGTTAGGCAGTTGCTTGATTATTTTGGTTGTTTTTCTCTGTACCTGCTTTAACTCTACTGGATCCTTACTGAGACGTAGAGAGCAGACCATGAGCTATACTCAAGTGTGGTTACACCAAAGTTATATGTAAGCAGCAAAATGATGCCATCTGTCTTGCTTTTGGTACCCTTACTCATCAAATTCTTTTGGCTTTTGTTCATGACCAGAGAATTGTCAATGATGACTCTTAAGATGTTTTTTTATGACATTCCACTGTCAGTTCTGTATTCAGCATCATGTAGGTGTGGTTTGGCTTATTTTTCCCTAGATGCATTAACTTACATTTATCTGTTCTGAAGCTTATCTGATACCTGTTTGTCCGTTTAGTTTTGTGTGGTCTTTCTGGGGTCCTTCACCATCAGCATAAGATTTGGCTGTCTGAAAGAGTTGAGTACAATCTGTGAATCTGGAAACTTCACTGTGGATTTCCTTCACTAGATCTCTAATGCTTGTGTTGAATAAAACTGGTTCCAGCATTTTTCCTTGAAAGTTAAAAACCCCATTAAGCCTTACCCTTTGTTTCCTATCCTTCAGCCAGCTTTTAATTCTTAAGAGGAATCTTTCCTCCAACCTTGTGGCCACTTAAGT
>NW_009258267.1:945312-963104 GCF_000687185.1 Egretta garzetta
GTTATAATTGTAAACCACCCCAAATCTTAGTACGCGGCTCAAGCTGTCTTGAGTTGCTGCTTGATAGAGATTGAACAACCGCCTGGTGGCTGCTAAGACTGCCTTCGCCCTGCTGCTGGGTTTGGAGCCAGGCCTCCTCACAGCTGAGTCAATTTTCCTTTCCTGAAAATTTTGTAAGGACATTTTCCTTTGGAGCAGGCTTAGCTATAGTTAGGCTCAGAGAAAGCACGGCTTGAGTTTCCTGGCTGCATCGCCACCTCCTACACCTCCGCATGGAGAGAGCCTGGAGAAGAATTGGTCCAGAAATAAAACTACCACTCTGACCACAGCTCCTGTCCCTGTTTCTCTTCCTTCCAGAAATAATTATAGTAAGTTACTGCTAGCCTATATCAACACAATAACTTCCACCACATGGTCACAGCTAAGCTAACCAGTGTTTAAAGAGAAAGAGCCAACGTGCTCTTTTTCTCTCCTTTTTCTTCCCCTTCTTCTTTCTCTGCCCATCTTCTCCACAGTGATACTCGAATGAGTGCAGAGGCCCATCAGCTCTCATCCTCAGTAGGCAGGGATAGAGGGTGTTCTTCCTTGTTCTCACTCCTTAACATGAGTGTACACTCATTAATTTGCCGAGGAAGGTAAGGCCTGATGAGGGCACGAAGAGAGAATTATTTTTTTTCCCCTGCAAGTTTTTGAGTTAGCTTTATTTGGAATAGCTATGTTTTTACATGTGTTTGTCATTTCACTTGTTTTATATCTTTATACTAAGCGGTTCATAATGTTCTTTCATGCAAATATACTCCCAGAGGAAGATAGAACAACAAAGCAATTCTGAAAAGTCACCAAATAAATTAAAGCTCAAAACATTGAGCCGTGTATTCTTGAAAAGACATAAGGGACGTGCAGTTGCCTGGGAGCCCGGGGAAGGAGCTCGTGCTGATGGGGCCTCCAAAGGCAGGGCTGGAGGTAAGAGTCTGAAACAGCTCTAATTTAACGTTTAAAAGAGACGCATAATTGCATGGCCATTAGTAACATTTCCAGCTATGAATGCAAAGATAATGGCAAGCATAAACAAATCCAGTGCTTCAAGAAGTAAATTGGCCCTGTAGGCATTAGGAACAATGTTTTTCTTCATTGTGTTTTGGTCAGATCAAATACTTTTTCGATAGGTTTTATTTTTTTTTTTTTAATTTTCCTTCAGCATGAGGCATTAACCATTGCTGGGGACGATGATACAGGGATTCCTACTGAGACAGGGTTTCTAATAAGGATGCTTTCTAGTTTCTTAGTATTACCAAATGTTTTCTGTTCCAAGCAGAAAAGAAAACATGATCTTGCTCTGGATGTGTTGTCAGGCAGTGGGGAAGACTAAAAAACAGCAGAATGCTCGCAATAACAAAGCAGCGCGTGGAGACCCCGTAAAGCTATTTTCTGTAACAACTAGCCTTTCTGCACTCTGCGGTTTCCCCATCCTGGGGCAGCGTCAGCCCATTGGCTTTTTGTTGGTGCCATGGATGCAACTGATCTCTGTGAAGTGCTTGGGAAGAGGAAGGGTGGTGATGTTACAGATCAGTCCAGTGGCTATAGAATCATAGAATAGAATCATAGAATTGTTTAGGTTGGAGAAGCCCTTTAAGATCATCAAGTCCAACCTAACACCGACATCCCACCACTAAACCATGCCCCTAAGAACCACCTCTACCTGTCTCTTAAATACCTCCAGGGACGGGGACTCCACCACTTCCCTGTGCAGCCTTTTCCAATGCTTGACAACCCTTTTGGGAAGAAATTTTTCCTAATGTCCAACCTAAACCTGCCCTGGCGCAACTTGAGGCCATTTCCCCTCATCCTATCACCCGTTACATGGGAGAAGAGACTGGCACTCACCTCACTACAACCTCCTTTTGGGTAGTTGTAATTATTATGTTATTATTGTAGTTGTGTTCTGGATCAGTCTGGTGGTTGCATTGTGGACCAGCTCAGGAAGGAGTTGTAGTTCCTGACGGTTGAACTGGATGTTAGGGCTCTACAGGCAGAACCTGATGACTGCGGAAAAACATTTCTTATTAGCTGATGGGATTCTGGGTGTCCATGTGGCCATGAACGTAGTGTGGGTAATGGCAAAGGGTTTTTTTTCCTTTTGAGCATTTGATTAGAGAGTGGCTAAGGAGCGAAGATAATGCTGGGAATCTTAAATAAGGAACATGTTAAAACATAATGCCTTTGTTGTATACATAATCTCTGTTGAGAAATGATCATATATTTGAACTGTGCTTTGTAGTTTCTAAACCCCAATTTGCAGTCACTGTTTTGATACTTACAGTTAAATCTCTGCCCTTGATGTTTCCTATTTCTTCTGTTTTATATTACACTGCAGTATAAAGTGTCAAGTAAAATTGTTACTATTTTCTTCCAGGAAAAAAAAAAAGTGTGTTTTTCTGCTTTTGTTATTTTAAAACATCATTTCTACGGGCTGGGCAGAAAATCTTGTGCATGGTAGATAGATACTAGTTTAAGACTTGGAAACCACAGAACCAATTTCCACCTCTTCAGGTAACATAAAATGGTCCTTACAGGGAAGAGGGGTTTGGCCAAGGTCTGTATCTGATAAGGAGTCCTTGGAGCAGGTGGTGTAAAAGAAGACCAGCAGATTGCTCTCTGATTGCCTGTCCCTGCCCTGAAGCCCTGATGTGAATAGTGCGCAGGCTGGGAGAACAAGGTTGTACGTGCAGGACTGTTTTAACTCCATCATCTTTCTAGGCCTCATAATCTATTATCAGAGAGATAATTAGGAGTTATCCTATATCAAAGACCCAGAGACAAACATGATCCTCTCCAGACAACCAGCAACCAAACACCCCTAAAAGCTGTTTGTAGCTGGGTTTTAAGATACCGCCAGCCTGTCGTGTGGAGAGCACCCTGCATGCCGCTGGCAATCTCTGAACACAGGACACACCTCCAGGGACACAAATGTGTATATATATATACACATATATATATAAATATATATAAAATTAACTACCCGAACACCACATACACATTTTCTACAATAGGAAGATGAAGCCCCATCAACTGCACACTTCTCTTTGTTGCAAAGTGTCCTATATAGTAACTGGAGAAGACCACGTTATAACTTAGGTGTTCTCAGATGCCCCCTTTCACCCTCAGGCATCTATCCCCTGAGCCATGGCAAAATCCTCTCTAGAAGCAAACACGTGCTGTAGCCTTCTTACCTCAAATGGAGCTAACCTGAGTCCTGAGCGCGTCGCTAGGAATGCCATGACAATTACCCCAGGCAGTACAGCCTGAGAAACACAGCTCACCAAACACCTTTGGGCGAGTGAGACCAGACCACCATGACCAGTCACACTCCCAGCAAGTGGCAGGAGCTGTGCTTTCCCAAGGCAGACTTAAAAAAATTAAAGAGGGAACTAAAATTCAGAGCTAGGCTTCATAGCAAAAATTACAGCCTTGGCAGGACACTGGTTTCCCAGAATGCCAATGTTTTTCCTGGTGAGTCTTTCACTGCTTCTACCCCATCTTTACACCACGGAGGCTGCGGGTCTGTCACCTCTCCTCTTCCGAACCTTCCTTTGTACCATAGGGTGCAAACTATCCTTTTCTTTAAAGCTCTTTAATTGGCAAAACTAAGCAAATGTCGCCAGCCTGCAGCTAGCCTGAAGCTTGCTGTGCTCTTTCAGACCTGAGGAGATGCTCCTCTGTTCTGGAGCTAACTGCTCTTTCCTGAGTTATCTCCCTGCAAACCTGACCCTACTCACGCTCCCAGACCCCTATGGCTAACACACACGCACACACCCCCGCCCCCCCGTTACCACTGTGGGGCGCTCTTCTTATCTATAAAAAAAAGTCAATCTGTCTTTATTCTTAATGAGGCCATGGCAGCGCAGGGCGGTTCAGATAGGAAGGAACCCCAGGAGGTCTCCAGCCCGACCTGCTGGTCACAGCCGGGTCAGCTGTGGGATGCTGGGAATCTTAAATAAGGAACATGTTAAAACATAATGCCTTTGTTGTATACATAATCTCTGTTGAGAAATGATCATATATTTGAACTGTGCTTTGTAGTTTCTAAACCCCAATTTGCAGTCACTGTTTTGATACTTACAGTTAAATCTCTGCCCTTGATGTTTCCTATTTCTTCTGTTTTATATTACACTGCAGTATAAAGTGTCAAGTAAAATTGTTACTATTTTCTTCCAGGAAAAAAAAAAAGTGTGTTTTTCTGCTTTTGTTATTTTAAAACATCATTTCTACGGGCTGGGCAGAAAATCTTGTGCATGGTAGATAGATACTAGTTTAAGACTTGGAAACCACAGAACCGATTTCCACCTCTTCAGGTAACATAAAATGGTCCTTACAGGGAAGAGGGGTTTGGCCAAGGTCTGTATCTGATAAGGAGTCCTTGGAGCAGGTGGTGTAAAAGAAGACCAGCAGATTGCTCTCTGATTGCCTGTCCCTGCCCTGAAGCCCTGATGTGAATAGTGCGCAGGCTGGGAGAACAAGGTTGTACGTGCAGGACTGTTTTAACTCCATCATCTTTCTAGGCCTCATAATCTATTATCAGAGAGATAATTAGGAGTTATCCTATATCAAAGACCCAGAGACAAACATGATCCTCTCCAGACAACCAGCAACCAAACACCCCTAAAAGCTGTTTGTAGCTGGGTTTTAAGATACCGCCAGCCTGTCGTGTGGAGAGCACCCTGCATGCCGCTGGCAATCTCTGAACACAGGACACACCTCCAGGGACACAAATGTGAATATATATATACACATATATATATAAATATATATAAAATTAACTACCCGAACACCACATACACATTTTCTACAATAGGAAGATGAAGCCCCATCAACTGCACACTTCTCTTTGTTGCAAAGTGTCCTATATAGTAACTGGAGAAGACCACGTTATAACTTAGGTGTTCTCAGATGCCCCCTTTCACCCTCAGGCATCTATCCCCTGAGCCATGGCAAAATCCTCTCTAGAAGCAAACACGTGCTGTAGCCTTCTTACCTCAAATGGAGCTAACCTGAGTCCTGAGCGCGTCGCTAGGAATGCCATGACAATTACCCCAGGCAGTACAGCCTGAGAAACGCAGCTCACCAAACACCTTTGGGCGAGTGAGACCAGACCACCATGACCAGTCACACTCCCAGCAAGTGGCAGGAGCTGTGCTTTCCCAAGGCAGACTTAAAAAAATTAAAGAGGGAACTAAAATTCAGAGCTAGGCTTCATAGCAAAAATTACAGCCTTGGCAGGACACTGGTTTCCCAGAATGCCAATGTTTTTCCTGGTGAGTCTTTCACTGCTTCTACCCCATCTTTACACCACGGAGGCTGCGGGTCTGTCACCTCTCCTCTTCCGAACCTTCCTTTGTACCATAGGGTGCAAACTATCCTTTTCTTTAAAGCTCTTTAATTGGCAAAACTAAGCAAATGTCGCCAGCCTGCAGCTAGCCTGAAGCTTGCTGTGCTCTTTCAGACCTGAGGAGATGCTCCTCTGTTCTGGAGCTAACTGCTCTTTCCTGAGTTATCTCCCTGCAAACCTGACCCTACTCACGCTCCCAGACCCCTATGGCTAACACACACGCACACACCCCCGCCCCCCCGTTACCACTGTGGGGCGCTCTTCTTATCTATAAAAAAAAGTCAATCTGTCTTTATTCTTAATGAGGCCATGGCAGCGCAGGGCGGTTCAGATAGGAAGGAACCCCAGGAGGTCTCCAGCCCGACCTGCTGCTCACAGCCGGCTCAGCTGTGAGATCAGGTGGCTTCTAATGATGCTGCCTGGCAGTGGGATGGGTCTGAGCTCTAAGAAGGAACACAAAGGCAGAAATGCTTTAGAGAGCCTTTTGTGCATGCAGGTGTCGCACAACCAGGGCGTCATGTCTGTGTAGACCTGAGGTCAAGTTAATACATCTTGCCTTTTCTCTCCCTGTTGGGTTCATATCTGGAAGGAAAAATAAAAGTCCCAGCCACTTGTCCCCGCCAACCCGTATCAATGCTGACGTAGACTGAGATGACTGGTGAAATCTCCTAACTGAAATACTGCTTTCACATCTTCTGTCCCATGTCCGACATGCATGTTCAGTTGTGTCTCAGAGGAAAGCTCCTTTCTCCTCAGAAACTGTTTCTCATTTTTCCGGATTTATTTCCTTGGAACTTTGAAAACATGAATATATTACAGAAGCATTACTGAGAATCCATAGGCTTTGGACGCTTTGTGTTTCAATTTTCTAAGAGGCATTTCCCTTTGCTTCAGTTCCCAATGTGAGTATTTATGGCCCTTGAATGCCATCCAGTGGTGGAAAGGCAGGGCATCGCCCAGCCTGCTGATAAACTGCCTCCAGCCACGGCAAGTTCAGGCATAAAATTATTTTTACATTAACAGCATATCATTCTTGTGCCCTATTTGTAGGGAAATCAGAAACCATAAAAATGTATTTTATATGGCAGGTGACAGCAACAGAAAAGCTACCTGGCGTTTCACAGCCGTGTTGAGTGTACGTTGTTACTTAAGTAAAAGCACTTAGACTTTCCTACGGTGTGGATTCAGTAAAGATTTGATGCTATGCAATTACAAAACCGCAGACTGCAGGTAACAACAAACTCTTATCAGTTCAGCCTGTCCAATAAACAGCAGGTTTGTTTGGAAGTTAAAAATATAATCTGTTTTTTTATAGAATCATAGAATGTTTTGGGTTGGAAGGGACCCCTAGAGGTCATCTAGACCAACCCCCCCGCAGTGAGCAGGGACATCTTTAACTCTATCAGGTTGCTCAGAGCCCCATCCAACTTGGCCTTGAATGTTTCCAGGGATGGGGCCTCCACTACCTCTCTGGGCAACCCGTTCCAGTGTTTCACCACCCTCATCATAAAAAATTACTTCCTTATATCCAGTCTAAACCTACCCTGGTTTAGTTTGAAACCATTACTCCTGTCCTGTCACAACCGGCCCTGCTAAAAAGATTGTCCCTGTGTTTCCTATAAGCCCCCTTTAGGTACTGAAAGGCCATAATCAGGTCTCCCCACAGCCTTCTCTTCTCCAGGCTGAACAAGCCCAACTCTCTCAGCTTGGCCTCATAAGAGAGGTGCTCCAGCCCTCGCATCATTTTTGTAGCCCTCTTCTGGACCCGCTCCAACAGTTCCATGTCCTTGTGCTGAGGGCTCCAGAGCTGGATGCAGTGCTCCAGGTTGAAAAGTTTGGTTTTGGTGAAAGAAAACCAAACAACAAACATACAGAATAGGCACAGCTCTTCAAGTGGTTATAATTGCTCTGTTCTTAAACCACAGTTTACAAAGTCAGGTTTTCACTGTTTTCTCTCCTCACCCAGTTTCTGCTTTTCCCCATCCCTGCCACTTAATGATGGCAATAAAGAATGAGCAAAGAGGTAAATGGCCAGAAAACAGAAATAATTTTTTTAAAAAAGAACATTTTCTTATTTTATTATTTCTTCTAACAAAGAAGAGCATATTCTCTTTTATATCTCTGCAAAACTTCGATATTCAGTCTTTTAAAACTCATGTCATTTGGGGCAAAGTTTCCTATTTGAAATACTTTCTGCCCAGTCACCTCTGCTTTTCAGTGAGGTGCGTGTCAGACTATGATTCCTTGCCCTCCAGCAAGATTCCCCACTTGCACCCTGAGCTGGGACTGCTTAAACTGTCTGGTGCTAGACCACCAATTTGACAATGAGGGTCAGGCCTTGTCCTGAAGCCTCAGGCTCCTACGCAGACCCTTTCTCACCAATTCCCTTGCAAGGATTTGGAGTGCAGAGAAGAACAGGTATCTGTGCTGCCTCCGCCCAGCAGTTCCCTTCTCCCCAGCCACTGTCAGACCTGGTCATTCACACTGGTGACCTGTTAGCACGCTCCGTGGCACTCTGTTGGTTTATGCCATCCAGCACAAATCCCAGACCCGATTCAAGAGCGAGCATCAGGGATTATTCCAGTATGGCCCTAGTTTTGGACGACAAGTTTGGAGAAGGACAGACCATGCTAGCTGGCCTCAGGAGTGGGGAGCAAGGACTTGTATTGTTAGATGGCTGAGTGTCTGTACCTTTTGTGTACAAGTCCTGGGCAGAATATAGTACTGACTTAAATAAATCCTGAATCCCAGAGAGTGTGTTATGTTTCACGCTGGCATTAATGACTGCTCAGTCCTTAGCTGTTGTGCTGAGGCACAAACCAGTACCTACTCCTGTTTTCATTTCATCCTGAGTGTTTAAACAGTTTGCATGTTTGGGAGGACTGCTATGGGATGGGGGCTATGGGATCAGCAATGCCACTGACCTCCCCAGGTATAATCTTCAGGGAAGCTATTGCAACAACAGTGGCATACATTTGGGGATTAACACTCCAAGTCTGCCTGTCTCTGACCGCTAATCCCAGGAAAGAGGTGTCACTCAGTTCTGTTGGTGTTACTTTTCTTTACCCTTTGCTTTGACAGGCATATTCCCAATGCCTTTTTCATGAAGATCCTGCATATGCTTTTCTTGATGAGGCAAATCACATCTCTCTTTTATCTGCCGCACCTCTCAAGGAACAAAGTGCTCTTAGAAACCAGGATTTGTAGTAGTTCTCCAAGTACTGAAAAATAAGCACAGATCAAGCCTCAAAAATTAAGAGCCTAGCATAAAAGTAAGGAAATTATTAGCAGCAATAGATCGTAAGTTTATTTGCCTGTTTGTTTTACAGTCTTCAGTGGTACCGTATTTTCAAGCTTTCTTGCCTTCCTGGTACCCCCCCATCTTGGAGGAAGGAACCCAAGTGGAGGTAGACAGGCAGAGGCAGCCCAGGGTGCCTGGTGCTTCCAGCATCTGCCTCTGCTCCCCACTTCTGACTGTCCTCTTCAGGCTGCCCCGGGGGGGTTCAGCATCTCCCTCCATTTTGGGGGTTACCCACTAATTCCTGGTAGAGGGATAGAGGGAGCTGATTCAAGAAGCAGAGCGGGAATGTGACTGCTACACTGAGCTGATCCTGACAGCAGAGGCACAGGTACTCTTTGCATGGGTGTTTGTGCCTGCCTGCACCGTACCCTGCAGTCGTTGCCACGTGTCCTGCTGGTGCTCAGGATGGTGGCGATACCAGCAGGCAGCACAGATCTCTGGTCCCAGCAGAGCCAGCCCCAGTCTGTGCCTTACACCTGCTTTTCTGTCAGTTCTGCACGATCAGAGGCCATGGCTCTCGTGTCTGAAGAAGCTGATGGGTACGTCGAGACCTGTGCTATCCTAGTGCTGCACAAGCGTGTTCAGGACAAGGGGCAACAGGGACACACTGAAGCATAAGAGATTTCAGTTGAATATGTGGAAGAACTTCTTTACTTTGAGGGTGACAGAGCACTGGAACAGGCTGCCCAGGGGGGTTGTGGAGTCTCCTTCTCTGGAGATATTCAAAGCCCACCTGGATGACATCCTGTGCAACCTGCTCTAGGTGAACCTGCTTTACCGGGGGGGGGTTGGACTGGATGATCTCCGGAGGTTCCTTCCAACCCCTGCCATTCTGTGATCCTGTGATTCCATGTCTTCTGCCTTGTGGCAGGGCTTCTGCCTGCAGCCTTCTCCTGGTCTTTCTGAGTCTGGGTAGTGTTGTGCTGTTTGAGGAGTTCGTCTCTATTTGCACATAGTGCAGTTAAAGTCTTGTTTCCAGCAGTACAGGAACAAGATTGGGTCCTGGGCAGAGACAAATTTCCTCACAAAACACCCCCATTTTCACCAGGACCTACCCTTACAGTTCTGTCTGTCTCCATTTTCTGTCATGGGGGTGCAAATATTCCCGTTGACAGTCCACATCTGCTTGCTGGCTCCTCTCTGCTTCACAGCAGCATATCCCACATCTGCCAGCAGATGCCATCAAAACTAATGAAACGTGAGAAGCTACAGGTTCACGAGGGGAGGACAGCCACGCTTCTTTTCCGCTTTCTCCTCTTTTCTCCACAACAAGGCCAGAAAAGGGAAGGAGTGATTAAAGAATAGACTAAGAATAATTCAAAGAACAGGTTAAAGAACATGTAAGTTTGCGATCGTCAAGCTGACCGCATCTGATTAAACAAGTATGGGAAGAACTAGTCAAAGCCACCTCTGTGCAATTAACAGCTATCACAGAGAATTAAAGGGGTATGGGGAGGCTTAATGTGCCTGCATTTAGAAAAGTGCAAATAGGGCTTGAATAATATCATTCCTAAAAAAGAAAACCCTTCTACAGGCCCAGCCAGACTAACTCTGACACCTGAGAAGGCATAGGGGACACTTCTAAGCAATCAATCTGTATACACCTCCTCAGGTAAAAAGAAATAGTCAACATAGATTTGTTGACAATAAATTATGTCAAAGAAAACTGGTTTCATTCTTGGGCAGGATAATGGCCTATGAGGGGAAGTGAGAAATGTCATTTACCTTGCATTTAAGTCAAACTGCTGGTACAGCTATTGGATATATTACTTTCACATCATGTCTGAGTCTAGAGAAAATTTGCATTCCTAGATGAGTGCACAACTAGCTGAAAAACTGTATTCATAAATAATTTTCAAGGGTTCACTGTCAAAGGAGGAGGACTTTGCAAATGCAGTCCTGTGAGACAAGACCTGAGGGCAGCTCTAATCATTATTTTTATTGACGACTTGGATGATAAACTAGATGGGATATTTGCAAAGTTTGCAGATGACATTAAGCAGTCAGTGGTTTTATGTACCTTGGAGGAGAAGAATTCACACTGATTTTGATAAGTTGGGGAAATGTTCCAAAATCAAGGAAATGAAATAAAACCAAAGGCAAGTGAAAGTGCAACACTTAGGAAGACTAATGCAAAGCACATATTTAAAAATAATTATCTGTGTAAAAGCATTGCAGCAACAGAATAGAAGTCTCTTGTCACAAGCTGCACAGACTAAAACTGGCATTGCTAACTCAAAAAAAAAAAAAAAAAAAAGAACAAGCCAAATGATACCTTGTACTGAATTAGACAGGAGCCTGTGAGAGAAAAATGTACTTACTTGGCTCTGTTCAGTTTTGGGGGAAAAGGCATTTTTGAGCAGACCGTGTCACATCAGGGGTGCAGGACACATGAGCTGTGAAGGAAAGCTGGAGGATGTGAGCTTGTTTAGCCCAGGAAAAAGAGGACTGGAGGGAACTTGATAGTCTCCTAGCAGACAGAAAATTCTTATATAGACATCAGTAGAAAGGGTGGTGGGACGGGACAAGAAAAAAAAAAATCATCTTAATGTATAACCACGAAGATTTAGGTAAAAAAAAAAAATCAGGGAGAAAACTTTGTGGGTACAAAGGCAGCTGGAGCAGGCTGCTTCAGTGCTCACTTGAGGGGAAGAGATGGACCATACCCCTACCAACGGCCAAGGGGTGCTTGGGGCAGCAGCTGTGTGGGGCAGAGGAGCTCATCCCTCACCTGGGAGCTGCACAGCCCCATCCCACCTGTGTTCCCAGAAGCAATTACTAAATTCATTGAGTTTCCTTCAGTTGCCTTTGAGTTTTATTTATGTCCAGTTCATGTGAACCGAACCTGAAGTCAGCTGAAGAGGTTTTGTTCATCTTCTGTGGACTGACCTTTTCCATCACTATGGCAATGCAACTCAGCTGTTCTCCTGAAGAGTACATGGCTGGGGTGGGTGGATAGCAGATAAAAAACTGGGACTGCAAAGTAAGCCCAATCCAGCAGGAGAGAGAAGATCTGGTAAATAAACATTAGTGATTTAACACTGAGGTTAGTTGGGAAGACTGCTGTTTCAAGATGCCCAAGGCATGAATGGCTGGTGGTTGTACTGCTGGTTTGTATTGAAAATCTCCCAAAATAGATTCCTGTGTCTAATTTTTTTTTCCAAGGGAGGAATTAAACATTGGAAAATGGACTTTAGGAAACATGGTTGTTCTAGTCTGTCTTTGATGTCCTTTTAGATTCCCACTGGTTGCTGTTGCCACTGCACTGTGCAGCCATGTAGGAGGAAGAGGAGAACGTATATAGTTGTATTAATGCTGTGTTACATACATTACTAAATCACTGAACTGTAAACTGCCCAAGAGGAGATATTTGTCCTCTTAAACTATCCCTGCACCATGAATGGTACCTGGAGGGGAGAGGTGGGGAACATATGTAGGGGCAACAGCTGTGCCAGCTGAACTCACCACCCAAAATCCATTAGTGGACAAGAAGTTCACTGAAATTAAGAAGTTTAGAAGATGAGGGGGCTAGTTTCTTCAGGCTGAGATTTTGATTATCACGCTGGTACCTTATAACAGAATTGAAAGATGGAGAGACATTTACATTCTATGTCCAAATTGTCAATTCAAGTGCGAAGGATGGGCACGCCCATATTTATATATTTCAACTGACACACTGTAGTTATTGTCATAAAGTTCAGGTATGCCCAGAATGTTTTCATTAAACAGCATGTTTAGGACAACTCGTGAAATCTTAGCATGTCTTACTAATTCTGTGCCATTGCTAGCTGTTACGGTTGAATCTGCTACCAGTAATAACCAGATGCAGTGGGTGCTGTATTGAAGAACAATAAAAGTCACTCCCTGCCCCACGATCTGGAAAGGAAACTAGAGCTTTTCTCCTCATGTGATTCATAGCCAAAAGAAAAAAAGGATTTTTTTTTTTTCAGAATGGTCTGAGGCCCTGAATGTCTACATTCAGAAAGCTCCATTCACTGGGGATTGAGAGTGGATTTACTGCTGGTCTCTGAAGTGGGGTGGGGTGGATGCAGAAGCAAGGAGAAGTGGCACATGACTATTTACACAGAAATCATACTCAGTCAGGGTAGACTCAGAATATTTTGAAGCCTGTGCTAATTTAAGTGTTGATCACTACAAGACAAAGCTTACGTCAGGCATGTGGGGGGATAAATTCTTGCTCTTCTGCAAAGAGAGGGAACCTGAAGGCTGTGACTCTCTGCTACCTTGTGTGCCATTATTTCATTTCTACCTTTTCAGAAAAGGTCAGAAAAGTGACAAAACTGGAACTTTCCTCTGGATTGCTAGTAAATGGACCTGAGTTTTCTCCCTATGTCAGTTCTGTGGCTCGGGGATGGGGAGAGACAAACCTAGGTCTTTTCTATTTTCATGTTTATATATGACAGAGTCTTACTGTCCCTTGGGGCATAGGTAGGAGAGAGGTCCTTGGAGTATGTCAACACAGTGCAGTGGAAGTCATGGTGCACTGGCATCATGCAGCAGTCCTTGCAGTTGCCTTGGTTTGTACCCGGGCTGGAAGGAGGAAGTGTCTGTCCAGTGTAATGGTAACGGTATGATGCTTTGGAAGAATGGGTGCCTTCATGTGCTTTACTGACAACTTCTGGGAAGTGATTTGGTGGACCCATCTCAAATTTCTTGGGAGAAGAAGAATGTGTCACAGATAGCTCGTTCCCCCAGCTTTCCCAGCGGCATTATGTAGACACGTGCCCTCTGCAGCTGTGATAGCCCAGGCTGTGTTTAAGCAAGCCCTGCTGTACTCAGAGCTCCTGGAAGAACTAGAAATTGAATCATAAACAGTCATATTTCTCCATTCAGCAAAGTTTTGATAGATCAGAAATTCATAATGTAAAGGTAAGCCCAGATCCGTAATGCCACCAGACGGCTGCTGAGGAGTGGCCCCATCCTAGTGCATGGGTTGAAGAACTTCAAGCTCTCACCAGCTCACACTGTCAAAGCAGCGGGATTTTGGAAGAAAATCCTGTCCTTAGATGGACAAAGAAATAGGGAAGCTAGACTATGGCACAGCATTTGAGGGGCAACATCAGGGCGGAGACAGAGGCATCCCATCAAGTCTTAGGGGTGTGGATATGTTCTCTCTCACCTCAGACTGGCTCTGCTACCCAGTGTCTGTGGAGCAAGGAGGGAGACAGACTCAAGTGAGAAGGGCTGGCACTGTTGTACAAGCTGGTCCTAGATCTGCTAGGTGCCTGGATTGCCATCCCATCTGTTAGCTGAGCAGGGAATCACTTGTGCTCTCCTTCCTTAGTGTCTGCCAGGGATATTTGAAAATGCCACCTAGGGATAAGGGTTATTTTCTATACAGGGCTTATGTACTTCACTGAAAAGCAACTTTTTTTATGCATATATGTGAGGCATATGAAAAGTGATTGGCTGTAAAGCCTAGAGCTCAGAGATGCTCATAAGAGATTTCTCTTGCTGCTAAAGGTCATTTCTTTTTCTGTTAAACATATGCTTGTTTAAGTGGTGTGCTTCCTGGAATACTTCTCTCCTGAGATAAGAGTTGCTGAAGAGTATTCTGATAATTAAATGTACGCCGTATGGGGCATTTCATACTTGTAAGTACTTCTTGTAATAGGCACTCAACTAAAGAAGAATAAAAAGAAAGTGTGGCATTCTGAACCGAAATAGGCTGGTTTCCTGTCTTCTACTCCTGTTGACTTGAGGGGAAGTTGGTGGTCTTTTTCACTTACAACCTGTGGGTCTCAGGCTCCTTGTGTACTGAGATCTACAGAAAAACACACATCTTAAGAAAAGGTAATTGTGCAGTGAGGCTTTGATACTGACCTCATGTTGTGGTTTAACCCAGCTGGCAACCAAGTACCACGCAGCCACTTACTCACTCCCCCCCCACCTCAGTGGGATGGGCAAAGAGAATCAGAAAAAAAAAAAAAAAGACCTGTGGGTTGAGATAGAGACAGTTTAATAAGAGAAAAGAATAACAATAGTAATAATAATAATGGTAAGAGAATATACAGAATATACAAAACAAGTGATGCACAATGCAATTGCTCACCACCCACTGACCGATGCCCAGCCCGTCCCAAGCTGCAATCACCCCTGAGCCGCGATCACTCTTCCCCCTAGCTGATCGACTAACTCCTCCCGAGCATGACGTTATATGGTATGGAATAGCCCTTTGGTCAGTTTGGGTTAGCTGCCCTGGCTGTGCTCCCTCCCAACTTGTTATGCACCTGGCCAAGCAGGAGAAGCTCAAAAAGTCCTTGAGTATTCTAAGCACTACTTAGCAACAACTAAAAACATCAGTGTGTTATCAACATTCTTGTAGTACTAAATCCAAAACACAGCACTATGCTAACAACTATGAAGAAAATTAACTCTATCCCAGCCAAAACCAGGACACCTTGACCTCTTCATTATTAGGTGTGAGATTGTCATATTTTGTTCAAACCCTGATCCTTGTTCAAGTTTTGTTGGAAACCATGTGAAATCCAATGGCTTTGGCATTGATGATGGAAACCATTTCTCTTCACTAGTAGTGGGATTTGTTAAATCGCCTAGGTACTAGGGCTACCTCTATAACCAGTGGAAAGAGACATGTCCCTATACAGGGGTCATTTGTCCCCTGGTTGGGTAGTGAAGAAGACTACACGAGTAGCGCAGGCGCCTCATTTCTGTGTGGCCAAAACTAGGTGAAACGAATCCCCTGAGTGCTTCCTACAGCACCAGTTGCTAACTGGTGAGATGAATCTCAAAGTGCTGCCAGCATTATACATCATGGCAGTAGAGCAGCATCCACCCTGTTGAGCTGTGCTCAGCTGGCTTGTTTGGGCTCTGCAGTGGCACTGCTGGGGCCTGAGGCAGAGAGTAGGACACTGAGGAAGAAGAGGTGGTTGTTGGTGCCTCAAGGAGGGGACTGATGGGGCAGGAGACACAGATCATTGAGGAGCCCAGGAGGCAGACCCTGGGCGAGTACAGGTAGGAGGTGATGGTGAAGACTGGTGTTAGACACCTTATTTTGCAGTGCGTGGTTTCCTGCGCCGAACACTAAATGTCTGCCTACAGTCAAACTTTTTGACTTGCTTCATATATATTTGTGCAGCCAAAGTTTACTCAGCAAATATTAATATTAAGCAAATTTGAAATTTGCTGTGAGCAAACATTCTCAGCAGAAGCTGCAGTGTAAGTATTAGTGCCTTCTTCCATGGCTGAACTGAGCAGAAGAGGTCTCAGGGGGGCTGTGAAGCAATTGCAGCAAAGCAGCAGTCTTCAGGTTGGAAGCCTTAAAAATGCACGACATTTTGAGGGAAACTTTTCTGACCATAATGTCCAAATAGCTGCAATCTGTTTATGGGCAAGACATAAGCAGAATAGGAAAGAAGATTTGTCAGGTGATAAGTGTTCAGAGGCTGCTGCAAAAAATAGTGCATTCTTTTTTTTTCTCTTTGTCTGTGGGAGACAGGATGAAAAGCGACATGCTCCAATTGCAGCAAAGGAGATTCAGGTGAGATAGTGCATAAAGCTTTCTGTTGCTAAAGGAAATGAAGCAGGGAAATAGGCTGTCTGGGGAAGATGAGGCATCTCCATCACTGGACGACGTGAAGAACTACTTGAACAAACATTTGTCAGAAGTGACATGGGTGTAGGTGACCCTGCCTTGAGGCTAGGGAATGGATGAGGCCCTTCCAGCCTTCTGATCTGCTGGCTGTCTGAGATGGATTATCTATGGTGGACAAGTCTGTTGGCATCAACACCACAGCAATGTGTTTGTCAGACTGTTAGACCTCTGTGAGTGCAAACAGTAAGTCTAACAGCCATGACTTCAATGCTTCACATTTAATTTGGGTTAATTTCCTAAAATGAAGTGAGGGATTGCGGAATCTGTTTAGGAAGCCTATTTTAAAAGGCCTGAGTGTGACACTTGCTGCTTCTAATATTGCAGCACCACACTTGCTAAAGAACTGGGGGGGAGAGGGTTGTTGGTTATTTTTGAAGTGTGAGTTATCCTTGATTCAGGTAGCACCTCAGTGGTGTAAGACAGACCCATGTGAATTACAGCATCTTCTTGACACTGCCATGTGCATGGTGCCCTTTCGTCACGTGCTCCATGTGCTTCCCTTCATGGCTCTCCCCCTCTCGCTGGGCTTTTGAACAGAGCTTCAGGTGACATGATATATATCCCTTAAAGAAGCCATGTGGACTGAAGCTGCATCCAAGCTGGTCAGATCGCTGGGCAAGGGCCCTTCACAGTGTCCAGCCTGCTTCCACCCGCTCAGCATCTGCTTCCCACCATTTCCCCGCGGTGTGTGAAATGCATGATTTGGTCACGGTGATCTAGGCAGCCTCCTTGACTCTGGCTGGTTTCATAGCTAGTGGCCTTTGGCCACCAAAATCTGTACTTGACAGCATCAGGTGGGAAATGACAACACGGTCGGTCTCTCAGTGACCACTGATTGCTGGGATGGCAGAATGGCGGTAAAAACAGTGGTAAAATCAGTGGTAAAATCGGCAAGTGTCATCATCATTACACCCTAGGTGTCAGTATAGGTACATGTCTTAGAGAAAAACCAGGGCTCCAGAGTATGCCAGCATCGTATGTGCAAATGATGTTGATGTGTGTGAATTGTGGCAGTGACTGGTAGGGCCTCAGTGTATGAAGAAATTGGTCCTCCCACGGTTGCAATAACCACTACTTTTCTTTGAGGGATACTGGGTGGGATATAGGTGTCCTGTCAACAGCTCCAAAATAGGTGGCCATACTACTCGCATGGGAGGGGGTGGAGAGGCTTGGACTGGGACAGTGGGGGGAACAAGCTGGAGAGGCAGCAGATGACAATATGACTTGTAGGCGTCCATGGTAAGGATGGCCACCATAAACTTGCTGATGGTTAGCTCCTGATATGGGGCAGGGGGTATAGGAAACTGATGTGACCAGCTTTCAGAAGAGTGCAATTACCTGTGTCTGTATGGGGATTGAGGGCTGGACATTGCTGAGCTGCTATTACAGATCTGGTGGCTACTCTGGGCCCAGGAACATGAAGATCCACATCCTCAAATTAGTGGCATAGCACTTTCCCAAATCAGTGC
>NW_009258267.1:963311-999943 GCF_000687185.1 Egretta garzetta
ATTGCTGGGATGGCAGAATGGCGGTAAAAACAGTGGTAAAATCAGTGGTAAAATCGGCAAGTGTCATCATCATTACACCCTAGGTGTCAGTATAGGTACATGTCTTAGAGAAAAACCAGGGCTCCAGAGTATGCCAGCATCGTATGTGCAAATGATGTTGATGTGTGTGAATTGTGGCAGTGACTGGTAGGGCCTCAGTGTATGAAGAAATTGGTCCTCCCACGGTTGCAATAACCACTACTTTTCTTTGAGGGATACTGGGTGGGATATAGGTGTCCTGTCAACAGCTCCAAAATAGGTGGCCATACTACTCGCATGGGAGGGGGTGGAGAGGCTTGGACTGGGACAGTGGGGGGAACAAGCTGGAGAGGCAGCAGATGACAATATGACTTGTAGGTGTCCATGGTAAGGATGGCCACCATAAACTTGCTGATGGTTAGCTCCTGATATGGGGCAGGGGGTATAGGAAACTGATGTGACCAGCTTTCAGAAGAGTGCAATTACCTGTGTCTGTATGGGGATTGAGGGCTGGACATTGCTGAGCTGCTATTACAGATCTGGTGGCTACTCTGGGCCCAGGAACATGAAGATCCACATCCTCAAATTAGTGGCATAGCACTTTCCCAAATCAGTGCTGGGCAGTCCCAACAGGGTGCTTGTGGCATGTACATAATGGTCAAGACATAGTAGGTCTACAACTCATGGCAACAGCTCCTGGCAATGGGCCATGCTTTTGGTGTGTGAAAGACTGGCTGTCGCTGGTGTTGGTGCCGGGGCTCCAGCTTGTAAGATACCCCTGGGGTATCTGCAGTACAGATGACAGAGCGTTGTGGCACAGCCCCACGTGCCAGGAGTGTGCAAGGATCTTCTGATGCTTTTCTCTCCCTTCTTGAGCAGGTTGGGGAGGCCGACACAGCAAGATCAGAAGCCTGTGGGTGGGCAGGAGCCTCTGACTGGAGATGACATGAGGATGGGAACCTGCCTGGAGTGTTAAAACTACCTGTCGGGTAGCTGCCAGGACTGATATTACCCTGACTGTCCAGCAGTGTCGATGTGGTCATGACAACCTGACAGAGGAGTGAAGCCACAGTCCTGGAGACCATGCTGCTCCTGGAAGCGCTGGTGCTTCTCTCTCTCGTGCAGCTGGGATAACCAGGCTGTCCAGCAGAGCAGCTGCATGAGGAGCTCACACATGGATTCACGGCTGCTGCCAAGGCAAGGAGTTTCCACCATGTTTGCATTTCCTTTCTCTGCCCGTAGACCTAAGGATGTTTTTAGCCAGTCCATTAGCAAACACTTCAACAACACAAATACGCTATCAGTTTAAAAAAAAAAAAACACCCTCAAGGAAAATTGTGTTAACACAGCCACATGTAGCACATGAGCTTGTGAGCAGAGAAACTGTACTGCCTTGGCTGCAACAATTATTTTAAAGGCTTTTTTTGGTTGTTGTTGTTGTGCAGAAACTTATTCTTATCTCCAGGTTTTCATGTCTTTTGCTTGGAATTAGGTGACCCATAAGACTGGCTTTATTTCCAGCCCTTTTCCCCTGTGTGCTCGTGTATTCACTGCACAGAAGTGGCTGTTCCCTTCGTCTGAACATATATTCTCACCTTTATTTCCTTGGGGAGCCTTGCTGTTTCCAGTACCCTGTTGATCTACCCATGACTTGAAGAAGTGAAGTAGAAAATACTTTTATGTGATTCAAAGAAAGATCAAAGCAAGTGCTTAGTGGGAAAAAGAAGAAAACTGTCTCTCCCTAGAAGATGGGCTGTTCACACAGAGTGTGTTTTTTCAAGACTTTATTTTAAAAAGGTCAGACTAGAAAACTTGTTCTTGGATGACCGTGTTTCAGTGTTCAAGTGTGTACGTGCAGTTGCCTACAGATAAGGCAGGAGTCCAAGCTCCCTTTGGAGCCAGTGAGAATCTAGGGCTTAATTCATTTGCCTGCAGGTAGGCATCTAGTGATACCTGAGGTGCCCTAAATGTGTCCTGCAGAAAAAAAAAAAGCGTCCTGCAAAGGTACAGATCTGTGAGACCTGTGTTATGCCTGGGTGCAGGTGTCTCTTCCAGAATGAAATGAATCACAACCCCTGACTCCAAAGGCTGCGGTCAGACAGATCTCTCTTGGCTGTAATGGGTGCAGACAAACCCAGCACACATGAAGGAACTTCTCAGTATACATAAATTTGTGTGTCTTCATACGCAGCCAGGTCCCATCCTGTCTGTCTCCATTCCAGACACTCCCTGATATCCCTCTGGTAGTCCCAGTCTCAGCCTCCTTAGGCTGGAGATATGATGCAGCCTTCACTGTTTGGGATTTCAATTTGTTTTGCATCTGCTGGCAAAGAGCAACTGAGCTCTACGCTCTCTCCATTTTAGGCAGAGGCCTATGTGAAATAACCAGAACTTTCATTTTTGTCTTTAGAAAACAAAGTGTTCCTGAATTGGGCGCCAAAAGGCTTTGGATCATTGAAATTTCTATACCCCAGAAAGCCAAGTATTACATTTCCTGTTCTAGCAAGAAATTGAACTTCATGTAAGGCATAATGTAGCAATTATGTTGGCAGGAATTAGAAAAATAAGTGGCAAAGCTTCTTTTGAGCCAATGAGAGGTCCTACAGCTGTGGAGGCTTTTGCTTTTTGCTCTTTAATTAATGTGGCTTTTCAAGATGCTCGCTTGTCAATCAACTTACATAAAATGGTAGATAGGTTTAAAAGATCATGAAATTGTGGGTTACCAGGAAAAATGAAAGGACTAACGTGAAGAACTGTGTGCCTAACACACCTGATGAGCAGTGAAAACAGCATGTGTGCTGAGTTGGTTAAAAGCCAGAAAACTACCATTGGAAAGTATTCAGTGTAAACTAACTGGGAAGGTTAGAGCATGGAGGCAGTTAATCAACATAAGTGAAGGCTTATAGGAACACATTCATCTCTGGAGCACCCCCAGCTGTTCCCTTCTACTTAGCTCAAAACGCCCTTTAAAAGCATTGTTTTTCTCTTCCTTTCAATGAACATTGTAAATGGGTTTTGCTTGATTTTCAGGCTTGTGCATGTTAAGTTTTGACAATGTTTTTGGCAAATCAGGTGCCTAACAAATTATATTTGAAGCCTGTTTGTGAAATAAACCCTCCTAATAAATAGACCTTAATCATAGTTAACTTGATTAACAGTAGCTTTCCTTTTTCAACCCGAACTCCCCTCGGGGTACTGTAGCTCTGGCACAGGCACTTGTTCACGCTACAAAGCAAGCTGGGTGTTTAGGAGGTGACTGTCTCATGGCCATGATGAGAAATGGAAGTTTTCGGCTGTGGGTGCCAGGGGCATGGCCGCTGCCTTCCCACTGCCTGCCCTGGCACAGGGCAGTGCTGTCCACGACACCAATGTGCTCCTGGGGCTGGCGGCTCTGCTTCTGGTGTTCCTGGTGGGGTTGGGCTCCGGCTGCCTCTTCATGTCAAACTCTTCAGCGATGTTATAAAAAAATACGTGATGTCAGTTGCAAAGGGGAAAACAAAGTCAGACTTGGTGTAGGTAAAAGTGCTGTTTCTCTAGCTCATAGCACAGGAGAGAGCAGGATGTGTAGCCCTGCATCCAGCTTCCCCGGGGTCCCCAGCCCCATGTCAAAGTCCATTGCAGCTGGATGAATGAAGAACAGGCTTTGGCAGGAGGTTCGCTTCCCTATCTCTCTTTTCCCTGCAACTTATCTTCTCCACTCTGCAATCACACCCCGATGCAGGGAAAGACAATACTGTGAATAACTGTGAATTAAACCCAGACTGGAGCTGTGTCAATGTTTAAGGAGAGCAGAACGTCCCTGACAAGTGCCTTGGGGGTGGCAGTGCAGCATGTGTCTGCTCTGTGGCAGCCTAACATCGGGGCTGGGGCTGGGCAGCCCACCCCTGCGCTAGGGGTCTGTGTGGGGGCACGAAATTATGTCTGCCTCCAGCTTCTGACCTGCCAAGGAGGCAAGACTTCTTATTAGAAAAGCATGCCTTTCAGCTCAGATGACGGCAGCCCGTGGTTTTCATGCTGCTGAGGGTAGTTCTGTCCCTAATGGAGCACACATAGGTGTAAAAGCATAATACATTTCACCTGTCACTTCTTCAGCTCGCTTAGCTTTTCCCCTGTCACTCCAATGACAGCAGCGTTGATCTCGCAGTACCACAAAGTGCAGAGTGCTCTTGCAGAGCTACAGAATTGCTGAGAAATGCAGGGAGGACACATAGAGAGCAAATCAGGAGGGCAAATCAACCCTCGTCCTGGGTACGTTCTACCTCTACTGGTGTTCCAGGTCCTGCTGCTCATGTTTGCTGTGGCTTTTGGTTAACTGGTTGAGAAATGCACATGCTAACCTATCTGCTGCTGCTGAAGTCAAACTGACCCACTGGAGCTAAGGTTCACAGTAAAATATTAGGATAAGGGGGGAACATGTGGAAGAAGGAGGAAGTGGAGATGGAATCAAGACAAGATCTCTCATCTAAAATAATCAGCACTCAGACATTGTTGGTTATCATAACTCCGAAAGGCAGATTATAAGTCAAGTTTTCAAGCCACCTTCAAAAGTAGCTCAAAATTTTGTGCATCAAGAGACTGATTCAAATGTAGCTGAGGACACTGCATGGCAGGTGTTATCAGCCCCTCCTTCTCTTTTGTCAACACAACCTTTTAAATGTCCTGGTGATGAGTACTGGCTGGCATGGCCACTGTGTGCCTTGGCTTTGTGTGCGTGGGCTAGGCTTGGTCTCAGTGACCTGTATGCACTTTCGGTGTCTCTGTTAGCCTGAACAGTCGCTGCGGGGTCTGTACTAGGGAAATGCTCATTTCCAGCCATGGCCGGTGGAGGAGGAGAACGGCAATGCCCTCTTCCACTGTGGGTTCGAATCTCCTGCCGGGCAGTGTTTTGCTCTGTGGAAAATCAGGACTTGTTAGTCCTGCTTTAGGGAATGGGGAGGTTTAGAAACTGCCCCCAGTGTGGATGTTTTTACCACCCAAGTTGGTCTGTTACTGCCCATGGGGTACGTGCCTCCCTACAGTACGAAGAAGAGTTTGGTGGCAAAAAAAGCAGGTCAACTGAGCAAAGCAAAAGCATCCCTGTAACACGAGCTAATGTGTCCTCTCTACATTAACTGGGGTACACCTGGTCAAGATGCTGTGGCCTGAGCTTTTGCATGGGCTGACAGGAGTACAGCCCCATGAGGGGCAATGCTTAGCCCTTGCCGCTGCCTTTCTTGCTATAACTTGCCATACAGGCTAGATTAAAATAGCAGGGATGTAGCAGCACATGCTCAGGCCAGGCAGGTCTGCTCGCGTGGGGGTTTCTGCTGCAGATCTGAGTGGAGCCACTGGCGTGGAGCAGGTTTGGTGTGCGGGGCCACGCTGCAGGGAAAGGGACAGTGGCTGCCTGGGGGGCTGTGCCTGGCTGACAGGTGCCTGCGGCACGATATTGTTGCAGGTGACTTTTTCGCAGTCTGCTGCCTGTCCAGACGCCTGTCCTGCTCTGTCACCTGCCTGCTGGTGCAACTGGATTGGGGGACACAGCCCCAGCCACTTGCTTAGTGCACTGGCCAGGGGAGACAGTGGTCCTGTCCTTCAACCACACACCCCCCCCACCCTTTTATTTTGGTCAGAGGTGCCCTGAGACCCCTGGGCAAAGGTGGAAGAGGCAGTATGGCTGGGGGCAGACCGGGCTCGGAGGAAGGCAAGCGATAGAGATGGCACTGTGTCCCCAGGGTGCAGGGGAAGACAAGGCGCAGCCTCTGCCAGCCACGAAGCCCCAGGTCTCAATCCCCTTCCTGCCCATGGGCTCTGTGTGCATGGTAGGAAGGGGTGCAGCCTCCTACTAATCTTAATTAAAACCACAGATAACCTGCTCTTGAGCAAGGAGCAGAACTGCTGTAGTGAAAAATTAAAGGATTATGATCTGTGACTTGTGTATATATGCAAGCACTGGACCAAGGCAAACATGCTTAATTTTGCAATTCTAGATTAACTTCTGTAACCTAATTGGATTAATTTTTTCTTTCTGCCTGCTTCAGAATGACCATCCAGTCATAATGCAAAAATGTTGTCCTGAAATTGCAAAAAATAAGAGATAGAGAGTGTTCTTGTTACTCTAAATTTCAAAAGTGATGCCTTTTATTTCTTATGCACAGACTTAGCAATAAAAGAATGAGGAATTGCACTGGAATAGTATGAATAAAAGTAAAACTCTAGCTGATAGACTTGATTTTAGTGGTCAAATTCTCCGACTTAACTCTTGAGCTGGAAGTGTTAGCCTGATTTTGTATTTATTGGAGAAATAAATTTGTTGAGGCTTATCCCAGCACTCTGGCAGCTTGGCAGGCTGTTCCTCCTATAAAGGAGTGAGATATTATTTCTAGTGGCATCACAGAAGTGGAAGTCATTTGTGTGGAACTTTCTATTCCCCTGAAAAGGTCATTGTAGAAAGCTTTGGAGAGAAACAGTTTTTTATTGTAAAATCCACTGGAAGGTCACTCTGCTCGTTGCAGGTAGTTCAGGTATGTGCAGGTGATTTTGTGTTTTGCTTCTTATTGCTCCTTTAAAATTAATAGCCAGAAGCTGATTTCAAATTATGTGCAAAACAACAATTTACAAAGGAATAGGAGTTCTGTCTTCCCTCTTCCCAGAAGTTCTGTTTTGTTTCCTAATTGACAAAATGTGCGTCTTTTATAAAGCGTTGTTGCAAGGAGACAGTGCTTTATGCCTCACCTCGTAGAAATGTGTCCATTTGCAGTTGTGTGGCATATGAAATGAGTACAGGAGACATAGCGCTTTAGAAGATTTGGGTACCCCAATGACATGGGATCTTGCACCAGATAGAAATGAGGGTAAGAATTTGTCATGCAGGAAATTAATCCACGAAAACTTCAGAGAGCTGATCTATATGCTAATGTATTTTAAGAATGCAGTGCAAGCAACTGGAAGAGGGTGAAATATGGAGGCGGGGCCCCAGGGGAGAGCAGAAGAAACAGAATTGTTAACAAGACGTCTTAAAAGATCGTGACACATGGGAAGGCATCGTGGCGTATTAAGCAGCATCTTTCATTTGGAAGAATCTTGATGCATGTTAGGAATCTGACTTGTAGTAAAACTGCAATAAAACAGCAGCAGAGGCTGTGCAGACCAGCGCCACGGAATGGAGCCTGCAGCCTGATTTCCTAAAATCAAGAGCAGGGTGATGCTTAGGTGGTGTGTATCAACACAGCATGAAGTCGCCTGGCTTCTTGCTACAGGTTACGAGATGTCGTAAGGTGCTGAGGAAGGCTGCAAAGGCAAGGAAGGAGAGAGAGAGAAGAAACAGAGGGAAAAATTAACGAACGGGAGCCACAGACCAAGGAATAGTGAGATGAGGAGGAAAGAAAAGTGATTAAGAAGGAAAGAAGTTGAAACAAATCATTCTTCCTTAAGTCCTCCTTTGAGCAGAGGTTCATATCATTTGCTGGTATATGTTTTTTCCCACAGCTGTACATATACAGTAGCAACACTAAAAGTTTACCTTTACGGGCTGATTCAGTGCTTACAGAAATTAGCAGAACTCTTCCCAGTCACGCTTACCGAGCAGTGATCTGCAGTGGAGATATTGCATACTTGGGTGAGGACACATTAAACCATCAGAAATTTTATAAGTTGTTCTCCAGGGCTGATAGATGTGGCAGGATATCATTTCCAGTTTACATTAATTTGAATGTAGTAAATGGTTAGTTTAGACTGAGTGGGAAGGAGTAATTTCCTCATATAATACCATTTACATGCGCTCACCTACATGGGATTCATGAAAAAGTAAAACTCCCCTGGCAGTGGAGGTAGGGGGGGAGGAAGAGGGGGAGGGAGCACTTTTGGCAATAGCACGTACATAGCATAAACCTGAGAATATTAAAGAATAACTTTACAGTTGATTAACCTGACAGTTATCCAAACTCAGATAATTTTAAAAAATTTTATTCTTCTTGGCCTTGAGAGAAAAAAAGACAGCAATTACAAAGGGAGTATGTGTTGCATGGGACTCTTATGAAATACAACTTGTCATATATTGGCTAGACCGATAAGATATCACAATATCTACTGTGCCCACTTAAACAATAAAGCAATTTAAGATAATTCATCATTTGCATGTGTAAAAGATGAACGTAAACCATCCTTCCTGTTACTGACACTTGCAATGGTTAAACCATATGCAGGCACAAGGACGATCTCTGCACTTGTGCTGGAAGCCTGTGTTTCCCCTCAACGCTGCAATGCTGTTTATTTTTTGATAACTGGGGTTGAAAACAGAGGAGTGGAAATAGAGACCTTAGAAAAGATTCTTTTAACATCTTGTCCCAAGTAAAGCCACATTTTTTTTTTTTTTAATTCCCTCCTGGTACATGCAAAGGACAGAGTCTGCTCGCGGTATAGAAAAATAAGTGGCAATTATGGAAAACTGGACAGCTCAGGCACGTGGCATTGAAGTCTGAATAGTGGCAGCCTTTTACCTAAACTTGGTGAAATGGAATGAAACTTTCTCATTTGGAATGTTCAATCCCATCATCTGTCTCCACTCAGGAAGATCAACAAAATCGATCTCATGTGCTGTGAACAGCTCAGTACATCATTGTGGTGGGGAACCCCAAGTTTTAAAGGGATGTGGATGAGCCAGATCTAAGTGTCTCAGGACGGATGTAGCTCTTAACATCTTTTTTTGCTGTATTTAGGATGTGCTATGCCCTAGAGAGAGATATCTCACCCTGGGAGATGATGGGAAAGATGGAGAAAAAGTACAAATAATACACGCACAGTAATTCCTCCACTGCTTATGTTGACTCTTTTCCTTTCAGGAGTCATGTCAGAAGTGGGTTTGAGAAGGAAAAAACATCAGCTGCAAGAGATGCAAGAGGAGAGAGGTTACACTGCACAGAGGTGGTTGAAGACACAGCTTGCAGAGAAGAGAGCTGGGGTTGGCACAAGCAGAAGAGCAGAAGCCGAGTGCAACCTGAGTTACCTGTGCAGGTATAGGTCCCTAAAAGTGAAGATACAGGTCCCTAAAATGATAATCTGAGGGTCAGTTTTAATGTGTTAGAAAGGGGACAACAAAGAGAGGGTACAGAAGGAGGGTGACGATAAAAATAGCAGCTAAAATAGCATTTCAAGAATATGTCTTTTGGGGAGGCCAACTGGTTGATAAGTGCAGTCTTCAGGGCTATGGATGTATGAACTCACTCCAAAGCACTGGCTGCTTACACAGAGCGAAAAACTTCTGGGTGCGGCCTGGACACATGTAAGAAAGAGTAAAACCTGACAGACTTGAACACCCACAGTCATGGGAATCCTGATAACAGAGCTAAAATGGGGGGAGAGACAGGGGCCAGTAGGACCACGATAAATGTAGGGATTAGAGAGAGTCTCAACCCCAAAGGCAGGATGGTGAGTTGGGGGCGTAAAGATAGGAGGAAATAGGACTCGGAGAAAACACATAGAGGTGATGAGAGAGCCCGAATAGGCAGGTCTGTATGAACCCTGCTGAAGAGAGGGAAGGAGAGGGAAGGAAAAACCTTTTGAGAAATATAGGAAGAAAGGTAAGAAGACAACTGTGCAAGGGGTGCGTTAGGGGAAATAAAACTTTGAGGAGGAAAGATGTTTTAGAGAGGCTGAGGAAGATGGATGTAGGCTGAAGGTCTTGGATGCATCATTAAGAGCTTGCTGGGAAGAGCTTGCACTGCAGAGTGTGGAGTGGCTGGGCCTGATCCAGGATAGGTACGAATGGGGAGTTGCCATGGACAAGAAGTAAAAGTCTAGGAAATGTCTCCAAACCCTTTGTAAAATCAGCAAATACTTAACACAGGAAAAAAAATGAAGTTGCCAAACAATGGTGCCAGACTAGCAAAAGTTTTTGTTTCCATGAGACAACAGGTAATTTCTGATCAAGTTAAATTGTTGTTAAGTAAAGAATCCTTTAAATTGTTCCTGACCTTAAGTCTGAGTGTGGGGAAAATGTGCAGGGCATCTTCATCAGTCTAGTGGAATTTGTTGGAAAACATAGCTCTGTGTTTAGCTAATGAGAAAAGCAGTAGTCATCTGGCAGTGAATGGTGAGTCTTTATTTAACAAGGAAGCACGAAAATTAGCCATCCGTCTGTTTTTTCCTGTTAATTACTTCCAAATATTAAAATTGAATACAGCCTTCAACCTGATTGGTAGTTTGAATGGTAATAGCGGAGATCAGATACTAAAAGACAGGCATTAGTAGAAATGAAGATGATGCAGCTCCTGTATTTTACAGCTTTCATACCTGTCGCTGAAACATTTCTACGTACCTACAACAGCTACTGGGGAGCTCATGTTCACCATCGCTGGTCCTTCAGCCATACTTCTGGCTTTAAAGGAGCATGAATATATGTGACAGAGTTAACTGAGCTGTTACTTTTGCATGAGAAGCGTGGTGGCACACTGCATGCCAGCAGCAGAGTCCAGCTGTGGGGTTGGCCCCACCTTGAGGGTTGTTGTTAGTGGGGGTTGGACTAGTTGGCCTCCAGAGATCCCTTCCAACCTAAATTATTCTGTGTGCCAATGTGCCCTTAGGAGCAGCGGTCAGAGCTGGCAGCCTGTCTCATTTTGTTGGTTTTCCCCTCTGGAACACTCTTCATCAGCATTGTCACTCGCACCTCTTCCCTTCTCCTAGCAAGGGCCCCCGTGCAGCCCACCCCACGGCTGGATCCGAGCCCCAGAGGCAGCCCCAAAGCAGCTGGCTGGGATGCAGCTTCTGCCTCATCTTAGCTGAGTGCCTCGGGGTGACTGGAACTGTCTGCTGGGGCAGACTTGCACGTTTACTTTTCCCTCTCTGATCATTACTGTAGCTGGGCACCCCTGTAGCTGAGCAGCAAACTGCCCAAGGGACACCAAAACCTACTTTCTTCCAGCCACAACTGCCTGTGTGTCCTGCCTTCCCTGCAGTAGTCACCTGGTTTGGGGAAACCATGCACAATCCTTGTTCTTTATTAATAATTTCTATTGTGCTTGCTGAAAGAAAAAGTAAAATTCCTCTGCGGCTGTTCTTAAAAATACTACTTTTTATTCTAATTCCTGGCTAGCTTTTTTCCTAATAACGTATGTACTCCGGGGAGCTGCTTTGCAAGTTTTATAGATAGACAGGGTCAGGCCACTCTTGCCCAGCTTCAATCGAGTTTCCACCTCCAACAAGCTGCAAAAAGGAAAAACCATAATTAAAATCTGTGCTTGCTCACTAGAAGACATTTTCAGTGGCTGAGATTATGTTTTTCCCTCTTTTTAGACATTAATGTTAGCTAGTAGGGAACCTGAAGGCAGCTGTAGAAGGCAGCTGTGACAGTAGCTTCATAAGGGCAGCTGGAGATAAACCTCCTAAACTTAGGCATGGAAAACCTGCAGTCCTTAAAGCGGAATGGCACTGCATGTGGGTAAGTGGTAGGTCACACTTTTGTCACCTTCAGACTTAATTTACACTCAGCTTGCGGCACTGCATCTTTCCAACCGAACGCTTTCTCTCAGAAATAAGGATGTAATTTCTCAGCTCCATCTGGAGTTTATTACTCACATGTTACTTACAGTTCCTTGACTCTTCGTAAGACAAATGATTGTCATCTTGTAAACTTTCAAAACATTTTTTAGTGATGGCTTCCAGTGCTGTTACAACACTTTTGCTACCTCTAATATTTGTTTTGACGGATTTGGAGCTGCTGTGCTATAGTTCACTGTTATTGCATGTCAGGTCGATGTACGTGATATTTTTTACATAGTACATTGGTATCATTCAAAAAGAATTTTTCCAGAAAGATGGACAGGGAAGACAATTATGGTGCAAGGTAAGTAATCAATATTTAAACAGTGCTTAGGAGTTGCTAATGGACAATCCCAGGTTCTCAGCTTTGATTTTGCCACTTCCCAGCCTGATTTTCACAATATCTGAACCAGGACATTTTAACTTTCATAAGCACAGAAGACAGGGTACAAAGGACTCTTTGTCAGCCTCTCAAGAGAAGAGAAGTAACTCTGTGAAGGACTCCCAGAACAAGAAGTCTGGAGGACCTGATCATAGGTTAAGCTGCCAAAAATACCATTGGGAATGGCAAGATTACAGTAAGGCAGACGTGCAGACTACTATTTAAAAAAATTATTTTCCCTAATTTTTTTTTTTTTGCTGCTGTTCAAACAGAAAATAATTTGGTTTCAGCTGATGTTTCTGAATTTTTGTATATTGCTGGCCTGCTGAGAAGACATCCTGTTGTTTAAATTGGCGGAGTAAGATCAATCGATCCATGGGGTCAGGCACCGTAAGGTCCAGATGAAGCATGGCAAAAGTGAGTAACGCCACCCCAGAATCAACCAAGGCACAAGGCCCGAGGCCTGAAGAAATACGGTTAGTGGTATTATATTTTATTTAATGGTTGGACTTGATGATCTTAAAGGGTTTTTCCAACTTAAATGATTCTATGATTCCATGATTCTGTGATTAAGAACGTGACCAGTCAGATGTGCAGCTGGTCTTACAGGTGTGACACTTGCTAGCTGTGTCCTCTCAGCTGCTGAGCAAACTGCATAGGTGTCTGCCCAATATTTTGAACATAAATTAAGAATCTTACACAAAAAGAGCCAGTTAAATAATTATTTTTGAGTACAAAATGGGATTAATTTTTAGATGGAATGAACTGAACTTTGCTTGCTGTTTTGGGAGTGTATTCCTGAAGAAAGGCATGGTTTATTCTGCCTTAGCCCAAGCTGGAAATTTCTTTCTAAATTACTCATACAGTTTTCTCAGAATGCCACAGTAAAGATTTGCTGTTTAGCTGTCATGACCATGAAGTGTTTATTCATTTTTGAATACGTATTTATGGGGTTCAGTTTATAAGCCTTTATATTACTACAGTGCACAATAATTTAGACATTTGATTCTTAAATGAAAAAAGTATAAAAGTGAGTATCATTTGCTTCTCGAATCATTGATTACACAAAATGTCTTAAACGTGAGTATCTAATAGTTCTTTTTGTTGTTGTTTCATTGCTAAAAAATCTGTTCCTTTGTAGAATAAATTTATTTCAAACTCTTTACCATGAATAACACTAGAGGTAAAAAACAGCAGAACGAATTACAGGCTAAAGATAAGTCAAGCAAATAGGCAAACACAAAAATCCCCTTTATCAAGGGAAATGGTGACAGAGTCAAATTATTTTGCTCGTTCTTAAGGCCAGGAGTCACGTCGCCATCATCATCATCATCACCATCACCTCCCAGTACTTTTAAGTATGTTCTCGACACCTGATGAGCTTTCTAAAGGCCAGCTTGAAATCTTCGTTAAAGCTAGTGTACAGCAAAGGGTTGATAAGGGAGTTGACATATCCCAGCCAGGTCAAGAAGTCCGCTACTTCTGGAGAGACAGTGCAAATGTGGAGGCCCACAAGCAGCTCCTTGATGAAAAAGGGCAACCAGGACAAAATGAAAGCACCTAAAATCAGCCCCAGAATGCGAGCAGCCTTTCGTTCCCGCGTGGTGGAGATCTGCTGCCGGTCGCCAGCCAGGTCCAGGTCATTCTCGAAAGGAGGGATCCTCACGGATGCGTTGATTTTATCGAACTCCGTGGTTGGGTCGGACGTGGAGAAGTCCGAGACGCAGAACGTCTGTGTGAGCTTGCAGCTGGCAAAGGAGTTTTGGCTGTCGGTGCTCCTGTTGCTGAGGTGGCGGCTCGAACCCCGCTTTTGGTAAAGGCTCTTTGCAGCGTGGTAAATTCTGTAGTAGAGGATCAGGATCAAAGTCAAGGGGATGTAAAATGCCCCAAATGTGGAATAAATAGTGTAGATGACATGATCGTGCTGAATGCGACACTCACTGGGAATATTGATACTGTGGTGATTTCTCCAAAACAAAGGGGGCATTGATATGAATATGGAGATGGTCCACACGGTGACTATCATCAGCCCAGCCCTTTTTGCCGTTCTTTTCCTGGCGTATTCAATAGCATCTGTGATTGCCCAGTACCTGTCCAGAGCAATGACACACAGATGAAGGATTGAACACGTGCAACAGGTCATGTCGACGCTAAGCCAGATCTCACAGATGAAGTACCCCAAAGTCCATTTATCTATCATTATGTAAGTGATGCTCAAGGGCATGACAAGAACAGCAACAAGGAGATCTGTCACAGCTAGTGAACATATTAAATAATTTGCCGGCTGGTGGAGCTTCTTGGTTGTGGAGATTGCTGCAATTACAGCAGAATTGAGCAGCATAGTAAAGGTTGTGATTGTGGCCAAGGTCAGGGTAACGAGCATCTTTTCAGTTACTGTTTTTGGCTTCGCAGCCACATTGTCTTCAGTGGTGCAATTTGTGAAATTCATTTTCCCCTCCAGAATGCACAGTGAAAGAAGTTGCTGCTTCTGTTAATGAACAGTTCCAGGTTCAGAAGTCACCCATCTGAAAGAGGGACAGAGATGCTCCAGGTGCAATTTTTTTTTTTTATAATCCCATATTCAACAGAGCAGCAAAAAGATTCCAGGTTTCCCCCTGTTCATTGTTTTCCTAGAAGATAAAACCGCATCTGTTAGCAAACCTAGAAAAATCCCACCTTTTGGCAAAAAGCCCTACGCTTCTATAATACCACCTCAAATAAAAATTTGGGTCTGTTTTTCCTTCTCTTCTCTTCTCCTCTCCTGCTTTTTCTTCCCCCTTTTCTCTGCATTCATAGTTCATTTCTTTTTCTTCTCTAAAGGGCACTTTGGGCCAGATTTCCTGGTGATGTGAACTGGTTATTTCTCCTTTGGTTTTGGAGATCTCACTTAAAGCGGGAGGTTGGACTAAGGGACCTCCAGAAGTCCCTTCCAACAAACATTTCTATGATCTCTGTGAATTACTGATGCTAGGAGCTAGTCCCTTTCCTCCTTGTTAAATAGACTCCAGCAGACGAAGAGCTGAGGAAATCTGCCTTTTCATTTTAATTGCTGTATGAGAGGGATCAGTTACGTTTATATATCACAGAAACAGAGCAGCCTATCTCAGCACAGGCACACCAGCATTTCATAGTTTTCTATTCTGCTTTTTCATATCTATGTCTGTATTAATATCTTGGAAAGAGTACTTAGAACAGGTTACCTTTAACATGCAGCTTTCAAACAATGTTTAAAGCTTTATGGCAAATGCTTAGTTTTACACAGCACATTAGTGTTGCTAGGAGCTTATATAGTTTTGTCCAATTATTCCTGACATTTCACATATCCCACTGTGTGTATCTTAAGAGGAGACAGACAAAAAGCTTTTGCCTTTGCTTTGAGTTTTCTATCAAATTGTGCTCCCTGTCAGGCAGTCCAGAGCAATGCAAGGTACAAACAATAACTAAAAATAAAAAAGGTTTAATTTTGTTTCAGGAGTTCATATGTCTTTCCCCTACATCCAAATGTTGACTGAAGCCAGAGTTAGCAGCCTGTGAGATGCAACTTGGGATACTCTCTGGGGCCTTGCTTACTCATTTGTAATTCATCTTGGCATAAAGGATGCAGAAAACTAAAAGCCTGAATCCTTTTCCATTTAAATAAACAGAAAGATTCCTTCCCCTGGCTTCACTTACTGAAGAATAAAGAGTCCTCTAGGCTAGTTATACAGGCTCCCGCAACAGGCAGGAGAATGGGATAGGGGCTGCCAGAAATACACTTGTCCCCTCTCAAGACAAGACTTTAAGGCAGATGGTGTGAATCACATCCTGGAAATGCTGATCTTTCTCTATTTTGACTACAAGTGGCTTCTCCACAGTCGCATTTAGAATACATGCCTGATTTTTAGATGGCTAAATTTGAGAGGTAAAACCCATTCTCACTGACACCAGTGGGACTTGGATTAGACTCCAAGAGGAGTTTTCACATGCAAACTAATGAGGAATTAAGAATTTGAATGAGGATTTATGAATTTAAAGCTAGTCAGCTGTTTAGCTCTGTGTACATATGCTCTTATTCAGAAACTGGAGTGCCATCTTCTGAATGAGCTGAATGAGGAACAATCAAAAATAGAAACTTCAGAAAAACCCCTGTTCTTTGCAGATAGGCCTTAGGAAAGCAGATCTGTATTGTCGTAGATTCTGGGTTAGCAAAATGTGAGTTAAAGTCTATCCAAGGGACAGTAGAAGTACCCCCCCAACCCCCCGAACTACACTCTGCTCTTCAGAAACTGCTTTAAAGTATCAATAGCCTTCGAGAAAATATCAGGCCTGCTTATCAAGAATAGACTGGACAAGCCAGATGGAAATTCATCCATCAGTCTTCAGGTTGTTACTGCATTAGAAATTCAAACTTGGTCGCTTAGGTCTAAAGCCAAAACTTCAGCTCAAACCTTCTTCACAGATTGTTCATGGGAGTCTTCTCTGTCCAGACAGATCTCCATTTTATTAGTTTGCACCCTGATTATGTCTGATTCTTTGACCAGAAGATAAAGCAAAGAGGCTTTATCTACCTCTCTGCACTACTGGAGCGTGGACCATAAGCAATTCCAATCCATATGCTTTCCTCAGCATTATCACTTAGCAAGTGCCCCCTGGTCCACAAGAACGCTCAAAGGTACTGGAAGCCACTGTGGGATTCATTCATCCCCCACAACTGCCCATTGACCAGGTCCATGCACAAGAGAACTCCTGCTGCTTCTTGATGTAAGCGGCATTTTTTTCCGCTTGTCCTTCACTTCTCTGGGAACTCTGAAGTTTCATGACCCAGGCATTTCTCCCCATCCTGTGTGGTCCCTGCCTTATTCTCTGCTGAACTGCTGTGGTTGTCTCCCCAAATGGCCCATCATACCGACAGCCCCAAGGAAATCCTTTCTGAGCTCTACCCATTCTCTGCACCACAAAGATACTCTGAAAAAGAAATTCTCCCTTTCCTTAATGAACTTGTCCCTAAACAAAACCCATCACACTTTATCAGGCCCAAGCACCAGGTTTCCATTAAGACAAAGGGTCCTGCCAATTGCACAGGGGAGTTTGGTTGTTTAAGTCTGCTCACTGCTCAGCAGGGCCAACAATTTTTTCCTTGGAAACCCACTTCAATAATTGAAGATGAGGAAAAATATAAACAAAGCATCTTCCCTGCAGAACATGAGCCTGCAGGTACCTCAGATCAGGCAGGCCCATCACTTTATGTCAAAACCCATCACTGGGGAGTTACTCAGTTTTAGTTCCCGTGCTCCGTATAGGAAATGAGCCCTTAGCAATTCAGACAATATAAATACCACATACAAGAACTGTATTAAACCAACATTATTAAGGCAGTATATTAACATGCTGAATAGTCTAGAGATGTCGGGCTGAAGGTTTCCTCTGTGGCTTAAGTCTGTGCCTCACTTCATCCCTTACCCACATTACGAGGATACACGCTGGCATTATAACATTAATTAGTAACACTGACTGTGGGCATTGGGTTTTCTTTCTCCTGCTGTTTTCCTTGCTGCACCCCTTTCCAAGCCATCCTTGTTTCTGTATGATCTAATCCTGACTCCTGCCTCCCAGAGCACACGTGGCCCCCTTAGCCCTCGCCATTTGCCTCCCAGCTCACCTCCTGCACCGGAGCAGCCTGATGCTCCCCTGACCTGCGGCTGCCATCCCAGCTGCTCCCTCTGGCGCCTTGGCCAGAGCTTGTGTCCAGCCACCCGCAGTGCCCCTGCCCCAGCCCGTCCCTCACTACCTTCGCTTGTCCACCTTCCGTCTCTCTGCTTTTGAGTTAGAAGGCACCTATATGGAATATTCTGGCCCAGAAAAAAAGATGGTGTTTTTAAAATGAGAAATGACTTACTAGAAGATGTCAGTGACTGACCTTGCTTATTAGTACAGGGCAGGATTTAAATGCTACTTATCATTAATCTTTAAAAATGCAGGTGTGGTTGCAGTCGTATATTTTGTATTTTAATTCTTTGCTTACTGCCTGACTTTGGTGGTAGTCAGGGATCATCCAGTCTAAAACAGAACAAAAGAACCCAGGCTGTGATTCAGGAACGCAAAGCCTACTGGAGTATAAGGGGTTCCCGTCGCTTAGTTTAGGATTAGTTTGGGGAACTGATGTGGCTTCATATTCTTTGCACTCATTTTCTGGTCTGGCCAGGGTACCTCCATGTTTTGTTTCTCAGCTGAAGCTGCACGAAAGGCAGGGCTGGTGTGACCGAGACAGGTACCGCTCCCGGGGCACTGGGACTCTGAGATTTGCTCTTGCGAAAACACAGTATTGGAAAATGTATAGTTTGAGCGCTAGGTCATTTATGACAAACACTTGTAGAGCAACTAACTACAAAGGATCCAGTGAAAAAGCCACGTATGTTAACAAGGAGAATTTTACTATCTCTAGTCAATAATAGCTGGTTTCCAGCATCTCCATCACTTGCATAGTATTGCTATATATGGTATCACTATCACTGTAGTAATTGATTGTGGGTTTATAAGTGACTTCTTGGAAGGGACTTTAACAATACAGTTATCTTATTTAAAGTACTCTCACTAAAAGCACTGCCATGTTTATGTTTTGCAGCTGTATGTCCTTAGGCTGTTGGTCATTTCATACGGAGTGAATTTTACACACACAGACTAATTTTACTGATTTGGTGGGAGAAGCTCATTGCGGTTCCTCCAAACGGGAGTCAATCACGTTTCATATTAGCTGATTATTGGTAATGGCATTGAGTGCTGCCTGGGAGGAGGAAAGTGGGAAGAGAATGATTAATTGTTCCTTAAAAGCAACTGGACAGCCTTAAGCTGTGAGAAGGCAATGCCCATGTCTGCTCCTGCCAGAAAATATCTCCACCTTCTCAGCAGGGGACCACTGTGTAGCAGAATACTCTGAATTTCATGTGGACAGGCTGACTCCCACTGCCTGGCCACTGAACTTTTCACCGTTTCATAAGACATGGAATAACATCAGTTGGAGAGAACAAGGGGAACTGGCATTGCACACGTGTATGTGCAGGGCAGGTTTGTTCCTTTACAACCATGGTTTTACATTTCCTCTAAGCAATTATGGCACCGTGCAAATGATAAATCTTTGTGCCCCTGACGGCAATAAATCAATTTGACTTTGTTAGACCCTGAATTGGTCTGAGTGCTTTTCACCTTCAATATTTCCATGATGGTAGCTGTAAAGGGCAAGAATCTGTGGCACAGTCTGTGCGACAGGTGGTTAGCTTATGGAAAATATGACTTAGCATGTTCATGATGATATCAATATTTCAAACTATGGAAAGACGCTAAACTTTCGATACTCTTCCTTGTTATCTCAAAGAGGTTGTCTCTTCCAAGGTCATATACAAAGCACTGAAATTCAAGCCTTTCACTTCAGATATATTTTGCAAGACCTTGCAACTTTCTAGATCATCCTGCTCTTGTAAAGTCAGCTGATCTTCTTGGACTTCATGGCTCCTTGGTAGCCAACTGATAGAGCTGAGCTTAACTGAAGATTATAGGTTTCCAAATACTTTGTATTGTATTCTGGCATGCTGGTGTTGCTTTGGGATTCTGAGGATCTCAGTACTGCAGAGGTCGTGGTATGGCAGCAGTCTTAATTGCCTGCAATTTATATAGAGACACTGATGCTGTTTGTAACATGTCATATTGGGAAAAGCGGTACCCAGAAGCTGAGAAAGAGGAGATGGTCAGAATCACACCAATCTGTGGCAGGATTGTCAGCAAAATAAAATCTTGTTGTCACCAACCAGCTCATATTCACACTCACAGCATGAGATTTTGATGCCGGCTGTATTGTAGGCAAAATGAAGGCTAACCATCAGAAGGCGGGTCAAGGATGCCTTACAACAGCGTGAATTGGGGTAGGACAATAAATGAAATGATGATTTTTGTGTGAGATCTGAAATTTTGTAAGAACCTGTCATTGAGAAATTCTTAGATGCATTATGTGGCCTCAGATTTAGGGATGCAACCTTTTTCAACAGACTGAATGAGGCCGAGAATGAAATTACCATGAAGTTTGTATGAACACAGCTATGAATTTGACCTTCAAGTTAGATTTTCTCTGTGCACACCAGTGAAATGAGCAGCATGATGGAAAGGTTGCAGGAACTCAGCACTGAGCAGGGAGCACAGCTGTTTGTGTATTTGCATCTGCGGGCATCTGACTAACGCTCATACATGAGCTCACCCTGACATAAATAACCAGAGCACGGTACGTTGTAATCAAGGATATAATGGCCTGCAGCCAGTTTTCCAGCAGTTCATGTAATGAAGATTGCTAGGGCTGCGGGGAAACCCCCGCTCGGTCCTGGCCGGAGGATGAGCTGAATGAATAGCATGGGGGACGCTCCTGGGCATGACCTGAGAAACCTCTAGATGTGACAGGTACCAGCACAAGCACCTGACAAAAGTCACAGATGGTGCCCCAAAGGATGGCCGGGTTTTGCAGGTGGTTGAGATGTAAGAAATGGCCAAAATTCACAGAGAAGTGAAGGATAGTGCTGGGGACTTTTTGGGAGCACAGCCAAGACCCACAGCATCTCGGTCACTGCATCCATAATTGCATATAAAGCTGAGCTTGCCTACAAAACCATATCAGAAATACCAGATTTGGGTATGGATGTTGCAGAACAGGGACCGATGGGGAGGAGGGTTGTCCATCTGGGAGGAGACTGGGATGGAGAAAGGGAGGCTCAAGGCTGGTGAAGAGGAGGGTGAAGAAATGGGAGAAGCGATAACAAGGATAAAATGGTGTATGTTTTTCTCACCCACAGCCCAAATCAGGGCAATAACCCAACTTGCTGTTCAGACCAGAGCACATGAGTGAAACCAGCTGCTGCTGACATGGGGACTCACGGGACAGAGGGATGCAGCACCCTGGTGCCACCATGTTGGTGCCTGGACCAGACCTGATGGTGTTGGTAGCTACCCAGCACCTCCTTGGGGCGATGAGGTGTGACCGTGTCCTCTCACCGCTGCAAGAGCAAAAGAAGCGCTCATGCAAGCCAGTTCTGTGTATGTGTGTGTGCTTACTGTAGTGGCTCTGCATCGAAACCTAAACACTGTCTACGGGGATTCTGAAATGGCAAGCTGTGAAGCAGTGCTTTAGCACTGTTATTTCCATCCACGGAGCTGCTGTTTTGTTGCACTCCAGCTCTTTTGCTGAAGAGCTTAGGATGAAGCCCAGTGTGACCATGATGTATTAACTATCTCACATTGGAAGTGGATCTCCCCCAGTTTGTCAGGGCAGCTCAGCCTCCCTTGCCAGTGGAAGCCTGGAAGATTTCCTTCCCAGTTAGAAGCCTGGGAGAAAACTGCTGGGAGAGGGGAGGTGCTGCCTCCCAAAGAGCCCTGGTGCTGTCAGCAGCCCATCAGTATCTTCTTTCTGGAGGGGCAAGAGAGGCTCTGGCTCAGGGTGAAGTCAGGACTAAGACTCGTCTCCCTCAGTACGTCCCAGCTCCCAGCCTTTACACCCTCAAAATGGGAGAAATTAGTTTTTTCATTGCTGAAATTCCTGGATACACTCTTTACTAGCAAAAATTATACAGTGATGCAGTTTGCTACAGGTATGCAGCTTCCTACAGACTCTTCCCATCCGCTTCATAAATGCTTCTGTCATGTTGGCAATGCTCAAGGTCATTATATTTGAAAACAGTTATACTCTAATTTGAGATTCCAGTTACAAGAAACCGCATACTGTTAGTCAAATACTTTAGGGTGGGCTTATTGATATATTTTCTATTGGTAAGGCACCTTCTCAAGCCAGATTGATGTATACCCGTTTTAAACTCATTTAAGAATCTCCAGGATGAGTTTTGCTGTGGTGTAACTAACTCATTTGGAAATGCACCCTTTTGCCTAATCTGGGCCTGAATCAATCTGATCTGCAGTCAATGAAAGACCACAAGCCAGCTGTTTTGCAAAGCTATTTTTACAGATATCCTTCCAGGATCACACTTCAGAGGTAAGCTTTTCTGGTGTAGATCTTGGCACATGCAAATGGGAAACAATAATTAGTGACGATCTTCAAACCATGCTTCCTCCCACAAGCAGTGGTATAATTATCATTCACAGATGATTACTCATTTTTATCTGCTTTCAATAAAAAATTAGTAAATCTTAGGCAGTGAAAGCTCATAAGATGCTGCTGAGCTGCAATCTGATACAAACTAGGACTCAATGCAGATTTCATCCTGTCTTTATTGAGACATAAATAAAATTCTCTGTGATGGTAAAATACTCAGATTTCTCATAAACAACCAGAGTAGACGCCTACTCCAGTTGTAATAATTTATACTAAATAATACTCTAAATTTATAATAAATTGCTTTAAAGAGACTATCGAAGAAAAACTAATTATAAAACTCATCATCACTTCTCGTAACACTTTAGACCCTTAGCACTGTACATTTAAAAAGTCACTTTTGTTTTATAGTACACAAAATACTCATTTAAGGTTCAGCTCATTCCTTGTAGTTCACTTCATGCACCTCCTTAAATCCTGAGGTGTTTAACCTATGAAGACCAGAGGCTGTTATTTTCCCATACTGTGGAGCCAGGACACATGGGTAGCTAGGTCTTGCAACCTTTTGGGGGGCAGAATTTATAGTAATCATTTGTACAACCCTACACTGTCAAAATATAAAAGTGCTGCCTTTCCCACCAAGTTGTGTCATGAGGAATCATAGAATCGTTTAGGTTGGAAAAGACCTGTAAGATCATCAAGTCCAACCGTTAACCTAACCCTGCCAAGTCTACCACTAAACCATGTCCCTAAGCACCTTGTCTACTCATCCTTTAAATACCTCCAGAGATGGGGACTTGACCACTTCTCTGGGCAGCCCATTCCAATGCTTCACAACCCTTTTGATGAAGAAATTTTTCCTGATGTCCAACCTAAACCTCCCCTGGTGCAACTTGAGGCCATTTCCTCTTGTCCCATCACCCGTTACCAGGGAGAAGAGACCAACACCCACCTCACTACAACCTTCTGTCAGGTAGTTGCAGAGGGTGATAAGGTCTCCCCTCAGCCTCCTTTTCTCCAGGCTAAACAACCCCAGTTCCTTCAGCCGCTCCTCATAAAACTTGTGCTCCAGACCCCTCACCAACTTTGTTGCTCTTCTCTGGACATGTTCCTTCTCCCTGTGCCTCCTCTTTCTCCAGAGATGAGTTATGGAGATAGAAACCTTCTTTTACTGTAAATCTGTGCCTGACAATGCAGGAAAGATGTTCATTTGTTTTGCAGGCAGTATTTGTATAAGTGCTGAAACGAGCTAGCTTGGGTACCAAAAACAGCATGCTACGTTAGCACAGAGTGCTGAATGGGTTAATTCATCCAGCCAAGATATAGGGTAAATTCTCTGCTGTGGAGTTCCCAGTCCCTGAGCTGGACAGCCTTGTCATGTGAGTTAACCTGATTACAGCTAGCTGCCATTCTCTTCCCCGACACATGGGACATCTACATTAGCAGAAGCACGCAAGCTTGTTTGATTGCCCCCCAGCAGCATTTGGCTGCTCCAGAGCTGTGCTTATCAGCAGATCTTGTCTCAGCACAAAGAATGAGCTCTTGATCCCTGGTGATTTCCTAATTTAGTAGATAGCCAGACCCAGGAAACTTGTAACCTACACACTTAACCTCTCATCTGGGAAGAAAAATACAGTCTGCGCAGGTTGCTGACCCTTGCAACCTTCACACTTAGCAGTTACTCTCACATAGAGAGGTTGTTCTCTGATCAATTTTTTATTTTAGAAAACTTGTGGTTAAGATTGTCTTACTTGAACTTCATATTTCTAAATGTTTTTCACCACTAAAGAAGGGCTTTTCTTGGCATTTTCTGTTTTATCTGTCTTTGTACATGCATCTTCACAAGATGCTGTGTTACCAACATTCCTTCTCCTGTGTTTTTAACTGAATTTTTAAAGCTTTTAATTCTTTTAACCTATGTTGTTTTATAAACAACACTGGCACTGATACCTGATACGGATTTTTAAAAAGGACAAACACAAAACCTGCTTCAGGAAAAAGTATAATCTTTAAAGACCTGGTGTTGCGCCCAAATCTCTGGTTGTGGAACAAGCGGCTGTCCCAAGGGAAGACATTTACCCCGGATTTTGTGCTGCTGCAGTACCCACTGCTGGTTTTGGCCTGGCTGTTTTGCTTTGTGCTTCCCTTTTGTTTTACCGGATGGTTCAGTGAGGCGCATGCCCAGGCACAAAGAAAAGAGCGGAGATGCTGAGCATTGACGGATCCGTGGGGCCCCTCCATAGTCCTTCCTCCTGCTGCTCAAACTTCCATTCAGACTATTTATTCATTGACTGTATGACTAAGACCTGCAATCAGATAAAATACAGGTGGGAGGACAGCTTGGATAATGAGATACCGTATCAGACATTGGCAGGTAAGCTCTGCGATCGCTCCATGTAATTCTTAAAGGGGGAGGGCAGAGGAGTGTGCCATTTCCAGCACTTAGAGCCCTCCGGAGAAGAACAACGCTTGGGATGATGTTTGACTGATGTGTGGCCCAGGGACAGGTATTCTTGAAGCTGGTTAGTAAGGTTTAACTGTAAAGTGAAGCAGCTAAGGTGCAGATCCAGCCATAACAAGTCGCAGCAACATTTTCCCCAAAGCAAAATAAACTACAGTCACATTTGCCTTCAAAAAAACAAAAAAAAGATGGTAATTCTAACTGTAGAGGCCATGCTGTCATGACACTGGAAGACCGATGCTGAAGAGATCCACATTTCTTAGCTGTGAATAGCATAGACAGCATCTTGGTGTTTGAAGGAAATAGAGAGTGACACAACAAGGCGCTGGAGGACTTGGGAGGAGAGCAGTTTGCTTTATTATCTTCTGAAAAAAAATCTCTTGCTTTAAAAAATAGATCCAGGGACAAAATGTTTCAGTGTCCCCTTGGTCACCGACAGTTTAATCTCTGTAAGTAAAAAATCTTTGTTTCCCCTTTTGAATGGGCTTACGAAAATCCATTATTCAAAACTCATTTTGATTAATGTTTACTTTTTTTTTTTTTTTTTTTTTTTTTTTAGACTCTTGACTTCCCCAGAGGTATGTAGAGAATAGAAAAACTATCCATAGAGCTTCAGGAATGTTAACAGAAGTCACGCAGAACTTGTCAAATTCTTGTAAATAAAGACAATTTTGCTGGAGAAAAATCCTGGGGGGGAAAAGTATTTTTTTTAAAAAAGTCTTTCATTAGAAAGAATCATAGCACAGGCCAGGTTGGAACGGACCTCGAAAGGTCATCCAGTCCAACTTTTCATGGGAAAGGGAGCCGAGATGAGAATCTGTTTAATTTGCCAACTATTAAAGCACCTCACTGGAAGATCTTAAAATTTCCCCTGAAGAATAAGAGGACTATATCTAAAATAACTAGAAAAAGTTGCTGAAGGAGCAGTTGGATTTTCTCCCCAGCTGGCAACCCTTACTTTTACTCTCTTTGAGTTGAAGATCCTGACGCAGTTTGCAAGCCTAACACTTCACATGCCGCACACAGGCCCTGCAGGAGGCACGGTCCAATTCCTCAGTTATTAACACCTCGCGGGGGGGCTGGGGGGGTGGAAATGCAGTTTTCAAGTGGACAACCATGTAGAGACAAGGGGATTGACTTGTCCTGTAGCCCCTGATGCCTGGATGCTGAGTCGGCACTAGAAATTCAGCAGCACTGTAACCTGCCGATGAACTGGGCTATCGCTAGGCAGATGCCTGAAATCCTACTTTATCTTCACTGTTTTATGGCCTAAAGGGAACCTAAATATGTTTCTAAGACTGCACCTTATAGGGAAGGCTCATTTCCTATGGTGAACAGTTGTTGCCCAGCCACCTTTCCTCTGTCACCCGTGGTTTTAAAGACCTCTGCTGTCATCCGTCAGACCCTCAATCTTCTCTTTCCTACCAGAAGAGTCTGAGCCCATGCACTAATTCCTCATATTGATGAACTGTGCTGTTATTCCTCAGGATAAAACGGAATTATAAGGAAATTGTAAGGAAAAAGCCCATTATACAGGTGCAACATTACTAAAGATGCTTAGGTCACTTAACTCCCACCAAAAAGAAACCCTGGTCCATAAAATCCCTAATTCTCACATAAAGACAGTGAAACATTGGCTCTCGGGTGCAGAAATCCTTTCTGAATATGGGTATGAGGCTCCTAAATGAACTAGCTACTTAGGTTTTCTTTCTGAGGTGTATTTTCAGGTTTGGAGCCCTGCAGTGTAGCACAGCATGAGTGGCAGGGTCAGGAAACTACTGGCAGGAACCTATTACACCGTGGCCTGTTATAGTTTTGTTACTTTACATTTAAACCCCTAACTAGAAAAGGAAGCATCCGCTTTTCAAGGTCTCCCAAATGCGTCGAGAAAAAACTGTAAGAAAAATCCACACTGAATTCTCACTTTCCGATGCATTTTCCATCTCAATTTCTCATCTTGCTGCTTAGAGACATGTCAAAGACACACAAATATTTACTGATGAATACAATTTATTCCACTCTGGGGAAATGGTGCTATTTGTATTTATATGGAGACTATCACTTCATACAAGCTAAATGTCACTGTACATGCATTGTTTTTCAAGCCAATATTTGTTTCTTGCTGCTTTCTGTGTCAGGAGAGTAATGTCAATGGGGTTTATTTAATCTCCACATGACTCGCTTCTGTACACAACTGCTCTGCAATTCATAAAGGCCCCAAATGAACAAATTTGACAGACTAAAACTTAAGAGTGTATTAAGGACCTTGAAGACCCTTTGAAATCAATGGAAATGTTTCCACCGTGAGCAAAAGATTTCAGATTAAGCCTTAGTGAATATATGCCCGATTTCTCACTGATAAAATAAAGCAGATGACTCATACAATGGCTCTAGACTTGCTTTGCAAGGAAAATTTCGTATGACTGAACAAACAGTTTTATCGTAGCAGAAGGTGCTGCGGGTCCTTACTCATGTTGAGAAATGTCTCATGTTGGTGAAAAGCACTGGGCTGGTGGCATGAGACTGCTGCTGGGGAATGCGAGCGTGGGATTTCCATCTGGCCAATATGTTTGCTGCAAGCGCAGGAGAAAGGAATTACTGACAGTCCACGTGGTGTACGACACCCTAAAGGTCAAGGACAGGGTCTCGTTTAGTATGAGAAAACACTTCTTGCACAAGTCCTGGGTGCCAATCCCACCGATGAAGAGACATGAGACCGACTGAGCTCTGACCTCCACAGTGGCCTGATGCACCCTCAGTTTGCCACGTGGGAAGAGGGTGCAAGGATGCCACAGCACCCCTTTAAGGTAACATGAGTTTGTATTTGAACTGGACTCCTGCTACCATTGCAGTCTTAAGGCAAATGCTCATGGTGCTTGGGCCGTGTGCTGTGATTTGAACAAAAATCTCGAGCTAAACCCTGTCAACAGCTCCTGAAAAATCACATGAAAAAGACAATTACTGCTTTTATTTCTGGAACTCTGCTGTTGGTAGTGGAAGCCATGGGAACCGACAGATCAATGCCAGACACTCACTGAGCTGACAGCACATATGGTCAATTTTTTGGTTACCCATATAATACAGCCACTGTTATGATACTGCAGCTACATTCTTCGGGGCCTTAGTGATAACTAGTTCTAGCTGTAGCTTTCATATGAAGGCATACCTTTTCTCCGAGACCCTTACTATACCTACAACCAAGCTAAAATGTTTATTTTTGTCCATTGCCTGGGATAACTAAACCGTATCCCTGGTTTTGGAGACTTAGTTGTGCCTAAGCTCACGTAACTGGCACTGTAACTACATGTCTGGAGCAATTACCATGTAAATACAAGACAAGCAAAATATATCATTATGAAAATAATTGAATATCAAGCATTTCAGACATGTCATTATATGAATTAGTGGTAATTAGCTGTCACAATCCATAAGCACAATATAATTAACCCACAAATACAACACAAATATAGAGTAATTACAAAAATTCATCCACTATAAAAACTGAGCTGTCTTTTAACAGGTGTAATAAAATATCATGAATCAAACTCTGCTGGAAGTAATGTACATTAAGATAGCAGGAGTTGGTGTGTATGTTGGAGAAAGAGAAAGGGCAGTATTTGGCTCCAATTCTCAGCAGAATGCCACTGGAAGTCATCTGTTTTTCAGCTATATACTATATATACCATAGTTCTATTTTCCCTTTTTGTAGTAAATTGGTTATACTGAATACAGAAGACTGTATCATATCACATCGTATCCTTTTATTAACCAGAAAAATGCTCCTGTGAACATTTGTCCCACCCTTGGTTGGGTTTTGCTGCAGCAGCTCATACTCATAACAAATAAGAGATATTAATATCATGCTAACAAGGGAAGGGTCACAACCACCCCTCCTGCCGAATCAACCAGAATCCTCCCCCACTGCTCCCCCCAGGTGCCTGTCGCAGTAGTAGAAGACTGGTTTTTAAAGGCGCAATACATTTCACCCCTACTGTGTGCATTTCAAATACATTTTTCTCATGAAGAACAATATTAATTTCTGGAAAAAAACAGACTACTTTAATCATCAGCACCAGCAAAGCCTTGATTTACTCTGCCTCAGAAAATGAAGGAGACAACGAGTGGGCAGACCATGGCAAGTGTCTGTCTCTCGCTTTACCAGACATCTACTTCAGGAAGCTTGGTAGATACAGCGTTGGGAAGAACTTACTGTGGGATCAGAGGTGAATATAACAAAACAAAAGGTTTTAAAGTTCATCAGTGCTATAAAAGTCAAACAGGATACATTTTCTAATGCATACAGGGACTAAAAATGTGCATGTGTTTATGTATGTGTGTGTGTCTGTACACAATTATCATGAAATTGTATAACCAGTATGCTATTCCTTAAATACTTACGGAGGGCCACAGGATTTTTGGTCTCTAGTCATGAACGCCACAACTGTGCTGACTCACCTGCCCCTGAGCTGACGAAAGGAAAGGAGCCGACACTGTGTGACCCCCGTTCGCCCCAGCAAGGCTTGAATAACACTTAGGCAGCGTTTCAGGCTTCCTCATCCCACGTGGGAAGACTTGCTAATTCCCTTTCCAGATCCCATCAGCTTTGCAGCCGATACCCAGCCCAGCATTGCTTGCAGGCAGAGACAATGGGCAGCATCCACCCAGACACCACCACTAATCCTTTTCAGACAGGCTGCCGGGCCTGGCACCCCTCCTGCTCCCTTAAATGTGGACACTTCTTCTCCATCTCCAAAGCAAGCACATACCAACCTGAGTGACATTAACTGGACGGAAAGTTTATTTCTCAATGGGATAGCGCCGAAAACCTGCCAGACTGAGTACATTTTTCTCTGTCAAAACTTGTGCAAGGTAAATACTCCTTGTTCACACAGTGGAGTCTCGGAGGCATTATACCAATAGAACAGAACAGAACTTGAGTTAAGAAAAGGAGCTGCTGTGATTCTGTGTCACTGCTACACAAGTTTATTTCTGGGCTGACATGGTACCACTCATGATGAGGAATTTAGAACTCAGATATCAACAGATCCAAAGGAATGGTTTAGGAAATGAAGAGAAATATCTGTCCCCAAGCAGAAATCCTCTTTGATGACAGTTTTAACTAGAGGTATAGAAGACCTGGGTCCCCAGAACGCATGTGTGAGTTCATTTCCTAAATTAATAATCAGACAGGTGAGAGAAACCTTTGCAGAAAATATAGGACCTGGTAGCTAAAAGGTGATTTTCCCTCATATCTGTTTACCTGCCTCTGCCACCTTTACAAGTGGGTGGTCTGCATTTGGTATCTTCAGACAAAGAGAGGGCTTGAGATGGTTTGGGCTTGGCATGCTTTCAAGTAGCTGGTGAAGAACACTGTCTGCCACTCAGGGCATCAACATCTTCAGGCTAGGGTAACAGATGAGTCTTGCAGGGTCCAGAGCTCTGGTATCATTTCCTAGGATGTCCAAACCACTACTAAGTTGTGTATGCAGTTTTGGAAGGTGGTAGAGAAAAATGTCTTCTGGTGCTTAGCAAGGAGCAGAAGCACTTCTCAACACTCAACATGACTGAGGTGAACGACTGCTCTAAGGATCATGACTGAACGTAAAATGGTATCAATGTTTCTTTTTATAGATGGACAAGCTGAGGGGCAGAGAGGTGAAGTGTCTTCTCCAGTCATGGGCAGAGAGGTCCTGTAAGAGCTGGGGTTGAAGGCCAGGTTTTCTTCATCCATTGCTCCACCTGCTCTTCACAATCACGTACACCCAGGAAGTCTGGCCAGTGAGAACTATAGTGTCAAGTATGCAATGTACAATTTTGATCTGAATATTAAAGCCACTGGACTTAAGGTGGAGGAAGCTTTATTGATGGGCACATACAATAGTTCCTACCATTACTATTTAGTGGGAATCCTCCTATCAATCTTTAGCAAGCTCCGTTTTAAGCTTCTAGTCTGAACTTGCTGCATAAGCTTCTTCTATAGTCAAAGACCAGACGGAGATATCTCTGGAGGGCTATTTATCATTCCTGCCTGAAACCCCTTTTCAGGATTAGCTGAGCCACCTACCTGAGATGTCTAACCCTTTCTATTGCTTGCAGGTACACAGACGAGCATATGAAACGGGACTCTCAACTTTAAAATGGCAAATGTGTGATGAAATGACAGCTTCTTGGTGTGCCCAGAGGAGGTTTGGTCTGCCCAACAAGTGGTTGGTGACTACCACACTACAGCAAAGCATGAGCATCCCAGCTCTGTCACATGGATGACACATCACTGAAACCATAGCAAGCCAACGCTTGCAGATATTCATGCTCCCTTTGCATTTAGCTCAGTACCTTTACAGCCAGCTTCATTTCTTCTTAACCTCTTGGAACTTGCTATCGCACTTCTTGCAATAAATGGGGTGTTTAGACTTGCTCTCCCACCAGACACCCTGAATAGAAATGACTTGAAGAACCCTGAAATGAGGTGTCTGGATCTGCACACACTTAGCTCTATTGGACTGCCCTATGGCAAGAACCTGCAAGAACATATGCAGAAAAATCCAATGTGACCAGGTGATATATTGCTCATAACTACAAAACACTTTGAGATGAATGACCTCTTTTATTTCAGCTTGACTTGTTTCTTCCTCTGATGCTCTAGGAAGGATAGAGCCCAGCAGTTCAAAGTTGCCGCCCTCAGTCACTTCTGAGCTGGGCAAGTGCTTGCACCATGCAGGAGAAATAAAACTTTTTCCCTGCTAGCAAAACCAAAGGAGCTGATATTCTTTGCTCAGACTTGCAAAAGTCACATGGAGGCTGAAACATGGGAATTTTCAGCCAAGAGGGGAAATACAAGTAGCTGCAGAGGGTGAGAATTGAAAAAATCAGACTTGTCCATAACAATGATCTTCTTAATCAGTTGTCGACTCTTGCCCTGTAACGGCACCACTACTTTGGACAATACAGCACAGAAATGCTCGAGATTCACCCAGGAAGTGGAAAAGTAAAACTATTTTTTTAGCCTATGCACCTGCTTTGTGTCAATATGCCAGAACCACCACCTCCACCACCAAATCCCAGTACTGAAGCACGCAGTGAAAGATTTGTAATGGAAGCATCCAAGAGGGGCAATCTTTTAGCATCATTTTAGCATTGCTTTTCTTTTGCCTTCATTTGATTTTTACCACAAGCACTGTATATCCATTTCTCTGCTCTGTGTAAAGTGGACCGTGTTTATGAAATACAGCCTTAAAATGCTGCTTGTGGGTACTGCTGTGCTGTGACATGACAAGCAAGAGCTGTACACAACTTTGACTTACAAAATAAAGCTTTTTGGTTTATTCTAGGGCTATCACTTTTGCCAACTTTGTTACTGAAGACCAGTGGCACACAAGGGAACACGTCTACCGTTACAGAACACAAAACATCTTTCCTCTGTCAGTTCTCAGTAGAGATCAATTAAACTTCCAGATACCCTTGAATGTGTTGGTTTCATGTATTCGCAACCACAAACTGCCAGAGGGTGCTTAGTTGCTTACATGACATCTCATGGGAGTGCATTATTCTGACCACTCCTACAAATGTGAAAAGTTAATTTGCAAAATGATCTAGTTTTCAGGGTGTGGTAGCTCCAAAACTTCACTACCAATACTTAGCATCCTCCAAATTGGCATATCAGTCATTGACAATCTGATCTTGACTTGAGATCAGACTACAGAAAGCAGATAATGTCTTCATCTCCTTCCCAGCTTAAGCTCTCTAATACATCATTCTCAGTTTACACTTTACATGCCACCCCTAACAGTACCAGCAGGAACCAAGACCCTACCATGTTCTGTACTGGCAACCAATAACCAAACCTGGAAGGAAGCAGATACACTTCCTATAGCGGCTGATATTGAATCTTACTGCAGCAAAAGTGCTCTTCTTGTTCTAGAGCATGGGACGCTATAGAGTTTTCTAGCTGCTGCCTTCATAGTCCTGCCAGCCCCACTGCTGTGCTCATGCTGCATTGCTCAATGCTGCATTTTGTACTGCTCGGGTATGGCCAAAATCACAGCCTGCAAATGCAATGAGCACAGGGAAGGTTGTAGTGACAGCCATCCACTGCAGTGGGGGGTCTAAATCCTTTGTCCAAAACCAAAGGCAACCCCCTTGCAAGGGTGGTGAAATGCAGCGATGAGGCACCTACACTCAGTTTGTGGGCATTCCACTAATTGCTCTCCATTTACTGTTGCCATCTTTTCTGTCCACACTTCTGTATTCACGCTGTCCCTTTCATGGTTAGGTTGCAGAGTGGACAACAAATAGTCTTGAAATACGCCTGTCATCTAAGACTAGCTACGGGACACGCTCTCATGACAATGACTGTAAGTCACAGCTTAAGCGAAATAAGTGTTTTAAAGTATTTCATATGTTAATTATGGTCATCAACTAATTTAAGTGAAAAAACAGCTACCAGAGGTTCAGCAACATGCTTTGTATTGATTGAAAGGCATGAGTAGGATCTCTGCTTTCCAGCTGAGTAGCTATGGGGCATGACTTGGTGAGCAGAGCCCTCATTTACTTACTGTTGGGATATGATCCTTTTAACCTGGCCCAGGTGAGAGCAGCCACCACGCAAGTAAATGTGCTACTGTGGATGACAAGCTGACCATGAGCCAGCAGGGTGCCCTTGTTGCCAAGAAGGCCAATGGTATCCTGGGGTGCATTAAGAGGAGTGTGGCCAGCAGGTCGAAGGAGGTTATCTTCCCCCTCTACTCTGCCCTGGGGAGACCCCACCTGGAGTACTGTGTCCAGTTCTGGGCTCCCTGGTTCCAGAAAGATGAGGAACTCCTAGAAAGAGTCCAGAGGAGAGCAACAAGGATGATAAAGGGACTGGAGCATCTCCCCTATGAGGAAAGGCTGAGAGAGTTGGGCTTGTTCAGCCTGAAGAAGAGAAGACTGAGAGGGGACCTCATCAACACATACAAATATCTTAAGGGTGGAAGTCACGAGGACAGAGCCAGACTCTTTGCAGTGGTGCCCAGCGAGGTTCCAGAAAGATGAGGAACTCCTAGAAAGAGTCCAGAGGAGAGCAACAAGGATGATAAAGGGACTGGAGCATCTCCCCTATGAGGAAAGGCTGAGAGAGTTGGGCTTGTTCAGCCTGAAGAAGAGAAGACTGAGAGGGGACCTCATCAACACATACAAATATCTTAAAGGCGGAAGTCATGAGGATGGAGCCAGACTCATTGCAGTGGTGTCCAGCGATAGGACAAGGGGCAATGGGTACAAACTGAAACATAAGAGGTTTCAGTTGAATATGAGGAAAAACTTCTTTACTCTGAGGGTGACAGAGCACTGGAATAGGCTGCCCAGGGGGGTTGTGGAGTCTCCTTCTCTGGAAATATTCAAAGCCCGTTTGGGTGATGTCCTGTGAAACCTGCTCTGGGTGAACCTGCTTTAGCAGGGGGGTTGGACTGGATGATCTCCCGAGGTCCCTTCCAACCCTTGCGACTCTATGATTTTGTGATTCTACAGGATGCTTTCCATACCACTGTACTGATCATTAGACTGGGACACTGTATTTGGAAATACTTTAAAAAAGATTTTTTTGTCTCTTTGATGGGCACCAGTAGCACTAGGCTTGCAATACATTAGCTATAATATTTCCAGCTATATGTACTCCTATTTCTCTCATCTGTACCCTTAGATGAAAACGTGCTCATGCCTAGCGTTATTGCAACCCATCACCTTCTTATTGTGGAGCCTAGGCGGGACATCAGAGATGGTGTTGAACACTTAGGGAGCTCCTTGGTGCCATGCAGATGCAGGGAGTCTCTGCTGGGCTGAGAGCACACAGGCTACAGGCAGGGCAGGAGAGACAGGGGCAGCTGAGGTAGTATTTGGGGTAGCAGTGCCCAGACATACTTTTTTTTTACTGCAGGGTAAAAAAGTGCCTGGATGGCCGGGCCCAAAGAGTGGTGGTGAATGGAGTTAAATCCAGTTGGAGGCCAGACACAAGTGGAGTTCCCCAGGGCTCAGTGTTGGGGTCAGTTGTGTTTAATATCTTTATCAATGACCTGGACGAGGGGATTGAGTGCACCCTCAGTAAGTTTGCAGATGACACTAAGCTGGGTGGAAGTGTTGATCTGCTCGAGGGGAGGGAGGCTCTACAGAGGGATCTGGACAGGCTGGACCAATGGGCTGTGGCCAACTGTATGAGGTTCAGCAAGGCCAAGTGCCAGGTCCTGCACTTGGGTCACAACAACCCCATGCAAACAGGCTTGGGGCAGAGTGGCTGGAAAGCTGCCTGAGGGAAAAAGACCTGGGGGTACTGGTCGACAGCCGGCTGAATATGAGCAAGCAGTGTGCCCAGGTGGCCAAGAGGGCCAATGGCATCCTGGCTTGTATCAGAAATAGCGTGGCCAGCAGGACCAGGGAAGTCACCCTTCCCCTGTACTTGGCATTGGTGAGCCGACTTCTGCCTGGAGCTTGTTCTGGCCCTGCACCACCCAAATACACTGAGGAAGGAGATGGGAGGTTTGGAGGCTCTGATTGCTATGTAGTGGCTGTCCCCTGTTCTCCCTTGTCTCCAGCTGCAGCATCCTTGGTGGCACTGGGTAATGTCTCAGCTGCTCACTTTCCCAACACACCTTGCAATCTCCCAAAAAATCATTTCATGTGATCCTTCACACAGCACAGCGTGCTTGCAGGTGACTAACCTGTATTTTACACTTAGAGAAGGAGGTTGGACTAGATGACTCCTGGAGGCCCAGCCTATATGATGCATGACTCTATGAGTACAGCCACTGTCACATACGTTACAAGAAAACACGAGTGAACCAGTCATCTCAACCTATCCTAGTTTAAAAAGGAAATCCTTGTCTACCTATGAGAATTTTTTAGAAAAAAATTAACAACTTCAAATTGGTGAACAGTGGCATCAGTACCACACCTCATTTGGGCAGGCAGCTAATGTAACAGTGACTTCTCTTAGATAAGCTTAAGGTAGGTCTGTTCCCTGCATCCCAACACCCCTGTTTTGCCACAGCCATGTGCCCCAACCTGAGGCATGTGAGCCCATTTGACCAAAGGCTGGGAGGCAGGGACTGGACCCTGTGGTGCCCTGTGAGAAGCCAAGTCCCACAATCCCATGGGCTGGGGGGCACCAGTGAGTCACTGCTCTCCCACTAAGCACCATCACAGGGCACAGGCAGTATAGCAGGCTGCTGGGGTAGCAAATCATAGCCCTCACAAACCACAAAATGTGACAGGAGGTGTGTCTGGAGAAGTCCCTGGAGAGATGCACCAACCTGCTGTGCAGCCCGAGCACTCCCAAAGCTCGTGCCCCAGAAGAGGTCGCAGCTGTGGGCTGCCAGAGGCTGGTGTTGCTCTCCTGCTTGCCCACTCTTTGCGGGAATGGGCCGGCCATAGGGTGCCTCCGGGCTCTCCCCATGGTGGTGAGGGGGCTGCTTCACTTGGGACCATGCTGGAGGACAAGAAGCAGCTGAATGCTCTGGAGGCATTGCACCGCTCTGTTGACGCAGAGGTTCTGGTGACATGGGGACTCCTCAGGTGGGAGAGCATCTCTCAGGGCACCAGAAGGTTGTAAAAGGGAGGCTGAAACACGCTGGATGGCTGCAGGTTGCTGTAGAAAATTGAATATGATGAAACACAGTAGACAGTTTTATATGCTCTATTAACTGTATTAGACCTTCACATCAGAGTAATTTATTGCTGGATTCTACAGAGCGCAGATGAGGGGCCAAACCTTCTCCAGTTCAGGTCCTTTCTAGAGGCCTTGGCGTAGAAGATACATCCAGCAGGAGTTAGGAGGAGCTGGAAATTTATTCTGGAGGCTGTCCTAGCAATGTCAGAGGAGCAGCTGGAGCCCTTACTCCTAGTTGTCTTTTGTCACGTTGGCACTGCTTGCACCCTTGGTAGGAAATACCAATCCAAAAAAGTGTTGTGGTTTCATGGAGACTGTCCAGCAAGTCTTCCTCTCAGAGACCATGTGAGAGGTACTCCATGTTTCAAATCAGTTTGATTTGCTTCTCACCTAGCGATCTGCTGGAGCAGCGCTGGTTGTGGAGAAGATGATCTCCCACATACTCACACTGGCGGAGTCACTGCTCGCCTCATCCATTGCTGAACGGTGGCACCCACACCTCTGGGCTGAGGGTCTGCAGGAGGAAAATGAGGCAGTTCAGAGGTTATTTGCACATGTCCCACTG
>NW_009258267.1:999970-1006702 GCF_000687185.1 Egretta garzetta
CAAGCACGAAGGTTCGTGCTGCTCCTCACGCTCCTCCGCATCGCAGATGTGCAGGCACTCACCTTTGATGGATGAGCTTGCTAATGGCTCCAGTTATGTCGCTCATGAAGCTGATCTTCGTGATTCCTGAAAGACCCCATTAACACCACATTAGAATCCTGATGGCTTTCATTCACTGAATTATTTAATTACTTAAATTTTTTAAACATATCAGAATACCTTCTAAGTCAAACGTGACCTCTTGGTCTTCTGTGAGAGGGGCTGACTTGAGCACGCTGCAGCGGGCTGTTGCAGCCTTGCTTTTCTCTTCACACACACTCTCCCTACAGCACTCAGCCTTGTACCTTCAGAAAAAGGTGTTATTGAGGAAAGCAGCATGCTAAGTGGTTTTCTTTTTTGTGATTTATCCAAGTGCCTGTTTGCTCCCACATGCTGTGAGTGGATAATAGCAGTTCTCAATCAAAGTTAAAATTACTAATGCTCTTGTCTGTGGAAAATTTAGTGCAGAAAAAAAAAAAAGGTTAATGATGCTGCTACACTACCGATCTTACTATGACTTGGCTTGTCATACCTTCATCTCTGCAGCCGTGGGCAGCATTATTATACTGACTGGTTATTCCAGTCCATATCTCCGCTGACACCAATGTAAGAGAACTCTACCTGATATTCTGCTACGATGGTGACACTGGCATAAAAAAAGCCACGTAAACAACAAGAGAAAACCCATGTTCTTTCAGACACTATGTACATCATCCACTGATGCTGACAATTCAGCGGTATGCTGACAGTGATTAGCACAGAGCACTACTCCGTCCTCCTCTTGAGTATATGTCTGTAGCAGTAAATTTTGCCTACGTATTTCCTCAGAACTGGAAGCTGTTGGCATTATTTTGCACGGGATGTTGGAGTAGTCTGAACAGTGTTGAGCAACAACAGCAGCCACTCTTCCCTCAAGTTACTGACACCTCAGTGTCTGCCTGCAGTTCTGGCGTACACAGACAATATACCATTAAGTCTCTTTTTCTGATTGTGTTCACCCTAGGGTCTTTTGTGACTCACAAGTTATGACTACTTTTTAGCTGTAGTCTGCTACAATTTTTTTGTCAGTCTAAAAGGGCAGAGAGCTGATTCCTTTCACTTATATATATTCCCAGTCTTCTACTGAACACATTTAATTTACGGGAACAGTGGAACTAGAAAATGGGACAGCATTAGAGTTTCATATATTCACGTACAAGGTCATTTTTAGTTGAGATAGATGAACTCTGATGGATTACACAAATTATATACCTCAAATTATATGTGGGGAAGAGCAGCTGGAAAGCTGCATGGCAGAAAAAGACCTGGGGGTACTGGTTGACAGCCAGCTGAATATGAGCCAGCAGTGTGCCCAGGTAGCCAAGAAGGCCAACAGCATCCTGGCTTGTATCAGGAATAGTGTGGCCAGCAGGAGTAGGGAAGTGATTGTACTTGGTGCTGGTGAGGCCGCACCTGGAATACTGTGTTCAGTTTTGGGCCCCTCACTACAAGAAAGATGTTGCGTTGCTGGAACATGTCCAGAGGAGAGCCACAAAGCTGGTGAGGGGTCTGGAGCACAAGTCTCGTGAGGAGCAGCTGAGGGAACTGGGGTTGTTCAGCCTGGAGAAGAGGAGGCTGAGGGGAGACCTGATCGCCCTCTACAACTGCCTGAAAGGAGACTGTAGTAAGGTGGGGGTCGGCCTCTTCTCCCTGGTAATGGGAGATAGGACAAGAGGACATGGCCTCAAGACACACCAGGGCAGGTTTAGGTTGGACATTAGGAAAAATTTCTTCACAGAAAGGTTTGTCAAGCATTGGAATGGGCTGCCCAGGGAAGTGGTCGAGTCCCCATCCCTGGAGGTATTTAAAAGACGGGTAGAGGAGGTGCTCAGGGACATGGTTTAGTGGTGGGATGTCAGTGTCAGGTTAATGGTTGGACTTGATGATGTTAAAGGTCTTTTCCAACCTAAACGATTCTATGATTCTATCAAATTATGTGATGGAGTGGTTTGGCTAAGTCACTGTAGGCTCCTTATCTGAACAGATCTTGTATCAGGCATCTGAAACCACTCTTGGGTACTTAATAAAAAACAGCCTGGTTTGCAGGGGTTGTCAGCATGCATGGGTCACTGCCCCAAATTATTCTATCTGTATGGTGCGAATAACTAAAATGACTGCTTAGGTTAGGTAGTCTGGGATCAAGCCACCCTTTGTCAGAGTGCCTGGTCTCTGACACACTGGGGCCTTCAGCAGATGGATGAACCTATCCTTTGGGTGCCTCCAGCCCAATCACAGCCCCACCAAATACCACTAGTTCCTTGTGGCTCTTTAGAGAAAGATCAGCAGACGGCAAAATTCACTCTTAAGACATAGTTCTGTCCTAGGGTTGTCCTCCTGTGTATCCTGGATGTCTTCAGCGTGCCCCTGTGTACTCTTCCCGGGGCCACATGGAAGCTTTGTTGTCACACTGGCTGCAGTTCACAGACATGCAGACATGCATCCTCTTGATATCACTTAACACTTTCTTTCACAGGCCAAATACAAAGGTCTTGGCAGTGAGCAGAAAGATTTCCATTTTTACCCAAATTTTGGGAGAATCACCCCCAAATCCCTCCATCCCAATTTCCCCAAGACTCTCTGTTTATTGGAGTCTTGCTGCAATATAAACCTGAATTCAGAAAGACTTAAGCACAGGCCTAACATGTAATATGGCAATACTTCCAGAGGCAGTGGCTGGGGCTGTTTCCTTGCTGAAAATTAGACATGTATGTAGTTCCTGGTGAGGAACTCTCAACTACTGCCTGCACAGGGCCAGCACAGGCATGGGCTCAGAGGCAAAGCCATGAGCCAAGCGTGCGAGGTGCTGCCCTAACAGATATAAGCCATGGCTCTCTCTCCCAGAGACCTTGCAGTTCTGGGTGCGTTGCCTTAGGAGGCAAAGAGGGAGCTAATTTAATGCATGTGAACATAGAATCATAGAATCGTTTAGGTTGGAAAAGACCTTTAAGATCAACAGGTCCAACCGTTAACCTAACCCTGCCATCCCACCACTAAACCATGCCCCTAAGCATCTTATCACCCCTAAGACACTTCTTGCCTTAATTGTATTTGCACAGAAATAAAAAATGAGTAGAAGGAAAACTTGACTATTATCAGCACATCTTGACTTTTCCAGTGCATTAGCACATGAAATGATCTGGTGACGGAGTAAATAAGACAGGAATTACTCTTAAAAAGCTTTTATAACAAATGTTAAGATGCTTCCATCTCAAAGGTGACCAGCAACTGTTAACAATTTGCAAAAACAACCACATCAATGAAAGTGACGGTTACAACACAATTATTCCAAATGCTTCAAATAATCAAGTTAAAGTATCCAGCACAACTGGCTTCAAATATGCCTTTCCATTTTCAGCTGAGGCCCTACGACACCTGGGCTGGCTCTGTACCAGCAGCCAGTAGCAAATGCCTCTGCAGGAGCCCTCTGCTTTTGCAGAAGCAAAAAAAACTGAACCCCACAGTTTTGGCGAGGTCTTCAAAACCACCCGACTTCATCACCCTTCTGGAGGCCCTGAAGGCTGAAGCTGGATGTTGTCCAACCGGGGCAGTCATGCCCTCCCTGCGCTTTGTCTCCGTGTCCCAACAGTGATTTAATTTTATCCCACTGCCTCCCAAGGTGTCACCTGGGCATGGAGCTGGCGATCTGCCCTAGGCACCTGAATGGCAAGTCCAGGTAGGCAGAAGCGGGCCACATCAGGGTACGGTGGTCCATGAGACAGCCACTGCAGCCAGGTGTGCTGGCAGCAGCTCACGCCAGTCCCATTGCATTCTGGATTAAGACTTCAACATCTTGATGGGATGTTAAACAGCTTTTATTGCCAGCCTCCTATGATACCCACCAAAGCCAGGGATTTATTTAATTTAGAACAGCTTTATTCAGAGATGTTTGCCCACAGTGTCCCCCAATCTGGAGGCGCAGGAAAGGAGGTCACTTACAATTAATTTAATTTTTTTTTTTTCTGGCTATTTTCGGCAGTCCTCTATTCAAAATAACTCGGAACTGTGCATAAAGGCTGATCATCAAATCTATCTAGGGGTTTAGTCACACAGCTGTGCATCTAAATCTCCTTACCGATGTTTCCACAGTCTCAGTCAAACACATGATGTTAAATGGGAGACAGGATGTTTGGATTATAGATGGTGAAATGGAAGAAGGAGCACCAGGGTTAGAAACTAAGCAAAGGTGTGGTTTCTGCACAGGGCAACTGGCTGTGAGGTTGTACTACGAGTGGTGGCATGGAGGAAAGATCCCCTTGGCCTGAGAAAACCAAATGGCATAGACTGCACCAGGCTTTACTAAACTCCCCAAGAAGCGTGCACTAGGACAGCAGCACCAGTCTTAAAAATACAGTCTATTTTGCACCTGGGCAGTTTGGAGTTTGACAGCTTTACACCTTTGGAAACAGCCGTGGATGGCGTGCTCCGCTCAGAATTCTTGTGACCTGCAGGAGTAGGAGCTGAGACCTAGAGCTGACATGGTTTCCCGATGAAACTGGAACCAACACAGCAGAGCCACCCTTTTCCCCCCCCCGAGACCCAGTCTCACAGCTTTGCCTGATTATTTTGACATGTTTTCTCCACCCTGAGGAGTTTAACTTCACTTGTAACAATACCTTTTAGCTTGGAAACACTGTTGATTTTCTCTGCAGACTCTTGCCAAAAAAGGGGAGGAAAAAAAGAAAAAGAAACAAAAAACAAACAAACAAACAAAAACAAAACAAAAAAAAAAAAGAGTTGATTTCCAGACACTTGAACACTGGAATTGTTCAGGTGCTGAAGTCAACACAAGGTATCAGCTGATAAGTAGGAGGCTTAAATGTTAAAAATCTCAAGGTAGCAAGACAATGACCTACAGAGGCCTCCTCCCTTCCGATTACTACCAAGGAAGAGATGATATTACCATGAACCTTGTTAAAATGTAATATTCCCAACAGAGAATAATTGATGCTAATGCTAGTGTCAAACTGAAGATCTGAAAGGGACTAATTACTTTTTCTGCTAGGAAGAACTTTCCATTTTGTCACTGCTTTGATACCTGAGCAATCCCATTAATCTCAAGCGTCTGAATCCCAGCTCCTCTGCTTAATTTCTGCTGGGAATTGAGGGAAATAGCAAAAACAGCTATTGCCAGAGCTTACAGTAACTGAATTTGATGTCCTTAAATCAGAAGAACATGTCAAAACAGTCTGGACAGTCTTTTATAATTTGTTTTTAAAGGAGCATGCAGCTAGAAGAAAGGCACGCACAGTGTCTGATGGTGAGTGCTGGTCTGGACGTGCACTGCTGGGACGGTGAGCAAGGGACCCCACCTCCATGGGGCAGGAGCATGCATAGGGCTAAAAACGGGAGCTGGGGAAGGCTGGCTCTGCTTGCTGGTGGGAAATTTCTCTCCTCTTCTTTCTCACTGTCATTACCTCGTGGCAGGGGGAATGTCCTCTCCCTCCAGCCTTCATACTGCTTCTCTAGAGGTTTCTATTTGGCCCTGGCTCCCAGACTGAAGGAGAATTGCCTTGAGCACCTTAGCCCATTAGCTTTGAAGCTCCAAAAAAAAGTGCTTAGGCTGTTTGAGAGACAGCATCAAGAGAAAGCATTAGCTGGAAATCAAGGGGATTAGCACAATGTCTACACAACTACAGCAGCTCTGCAGCGCTCCAGTGATCTTCCCTGACTCGATGTTTACTCTGCTCTTGAGTGCTTCTTCACGGTGGTGTGCGTCTTCCCTGATTTCATTGCAAAGAGAGAAGCTAGATGAACAGTTTTCAGACAACATGCTATTCTGCAAGGACTTTGTCAGACTATATAGTATCAGCAAAGAGGAAATAAGTTTAATTGCTGAGAGCTGGGAGGAGGGATATTGAACCACGTTTTATTGTTCTCCACTGTAAAGTGGGAGTTTTGGCAGCACCCTTGAAGAGCATGAAGATGTCACTTAAGTGGTGCTGTAAAAATCCAGGAGCCAAATCACATTAGAAATACCATGCTGGAAGGGACCTCAAAGGTGATCTGACTTGGTCCCTCCATGAAGCATGGTTAGCCAGAGCACCACTAGCCTGAGAGTGCAGCCTGTGTCTCCTCCTCCCCAGGGCTGGGCTTTCAGGGCTGGATCCTCCTGGGGATGAGTGGCCCTGCTGCTTGCCTGAAAATAGTGACCAGGCACCACAGAACAAGGGGAAAATGAGAAAAATCCTGCTCAGGGAATATTGGTGTGGTTCAGAGTCCTACCAAAGTTTGAATTTTGGAAAAGGAAGAAAACCAGAACTGATTGAGATCTCTGCCCTCTACCTGGGTATCCTGGAAAGACTCATTGCTCTGAGAAACCTTGGGAGTAGAAGAGCCAGCAGGCTGGTCCAGCTAAAGGTTATCAGCAGGACTCCTTTTCCAACCAAACCCAGACCCTTTCCTTGGTGTAGACCCAGAAGCAATATATACAAGAGCAGTAATTTCTAGTAACTGGAAAAAAAGGGCCATTTAAAAAACAAAAATAGCTGATGCTAAATATTTCCTACTTATGAGGATATTAACAGAGTTCTGGCATGTGCCATTAGGAGAATAGGGCTCACATTTGATCCCCACCAGTACCAGAAGACAAGGCTTTCTCCTCCGCTAGGCTGTTTGGCACATGAAATGTCAGGAAAATGTAATTTTTTGGGGGCA
>NW_009258267.1:1006716-1016866 GCF_000687185.1 Egretta garzetta
GTCTACAGCTGAAAGTGTAGGGATCTCTACACGGTTAGAGGTACTCCAGTTCTTTCCAAAGGTGCTGGATACACCCACACCCACTTGTAAACTCAGTGCAAAGGATAAACACCTGGGGACAAATGTTGGCACAAGAAGGTTAATGCTAGAGGGTGACTGGAAATAGGCAACTGCATCAACATATGTGCCCAAATCGATAAGGAAGGATCGAAAGTGTCCTGGAAATGGCTTCAAAGGGAATTTATGTCTAAATGAGCTGTCCAAATGAGCAATTTGAGATGCCATTTTGTAGCATACCTGACCGGCATGCAATAGAAATTGAACACAGATTTTGAGCAATCAAAGGAATTAGGCAAAGAGACACCATTTCTGAAATCCACTTGTAGTCAGTTGTCCAGGGACATTTCCGAAGACAATGTTGGTTCCACAAGAAACAATTACTATCTAGATGTCTACAATGACTATCTAGATCTCTGCATGTCGACGCTTCAGTGCAGAAATGCAAGGAACCGTCAAAGAGTTTTTGGCAATTCAACTCCATCATGCTGGGCATGGGTAGGTGGCCAGGATGTGGCACTTATCAGCAGGCATTGCTTGTTGATGATTTGCTTCCCATCATCTGGCTTCACCATCCAAAGTCTACTTCTGCATGCATTGTACATTTCAAGCTCTTTCTGACCCTATAACATCCAATGTTTTTTTTTCCCCTCTATCTGCCAAAAAACATTCTAACACAAGTGAAAATTCAGACTTACCCATTTTCAGAATTGTTTTCAAGATCACGCAATGTTGCCCAGCCTTGTACTGTACACAGTTTGAACCACATATGCAGGACTTCTTGCTTTATGGAACAGCTTAAAGTATTCTTATATGGCCCAAAATTAGATTAGTGTTGGTACTGCTGTACTAGATAGTAAAATTATTTGAAGGGTGTTACATTAAAAGGTCCGCTAAGATATTTATTGTTGAATCAGCAATGTAAAAGCATTATGCTTAAAATAGTCAAACTAAAATTACTTCCATGCTTTGCCTGCTGAAGATAACATTTAAAAAACTTAATTTTATAAACCAGTTCCAGAGAAAAAACATATTTTTTCTGAAAATTGACTATGGTATCAACAGTATAATGAATTAAATACACAGAGAACAGAGATATTACATGCACCCATAGTAATTTTTGAAGTAACTATAATGTCTTTTTTTCCCCTCTTGAATTGTGTGCCTGGTTAGAAAACAATAGCTTGGTTATGAAATAATGGAAATTTTATCCATGAAAATGCCACCCTCACGTTAAAGTCATCACATAGCTCACAGTGGGCTGCCTGCAAGCTGCTCAGGTATAAATCTATCAGTAAATAAGAACTCTTCTACCATGGTTCTTAACCTTATGGGAATATCTTATTAAACGGTTGATTAGAATGTGCTATATGCTGTCAAACAAAAAAAAGAGAAAATCAAATTAAGCTGTACTGCTAAAATTAAACCAAGAGAAGAGAGAAATGCTAGCCTCTGCTTCTTTAACCTACTTTTACGTTTTATATTTGAAGTTCAAGCTCTGAATACTGTACGCTAACAGCTCTGCTGCTTGGTCCTTGCTGTTGTGCTACACATTCCCCTGCAGCTGGAGGTCCCGGAGGTCCCAGCCTCACAGCAGGGAGAGCCATGAGCTCCCCATACCCATACCCATCTGCTCAGGGGCACGGGACCTGGTCACACCCCGGGGCGCTCATAAAGCACAGGAGGAGGATGCAACTCAACATTATTCACTTTTGGGAAGCTGCTTTAGTCAAGGATGTAAACTCTCACTTTTCTCCCCATCATCTGGCTCTGGCTGCTCAGGAACCACCCTTTCCATCCCTGTTTTTTTCCAGCCTTCCTCTGACACCTAGGCAGAAGCACTGGCAAGGGACAGCCAGGGTGGATACAGCCGTAGGGAGCAACGAGATACTTGTCTCCAAGTCACAAACCTCACAGAGCAGTGCTGAGTGTGGGCAGAAGATGGTGATGAAAGCCAGCACACCCGCTCCATGAGGGAAAGCTACAGGATCGTTTTCAGTGTGACACAGCCTGGATCTCATATAAGGGGAATGCAAAAAAACTCCTTCACCTCTGAATAGGTTGGGGAAGAGCCTGCACTTAGCTCTATTCATATTCTCTGAATTCCCCAAACTATAAGTGGATCAGGATAATAGCATTTTCCCTTAGAAAACCCCCTCAGCAACCAGAAAATAAAGAAATTGTGCTTAAGAAAAGCTAAACTCTTTAATAAGGTGTGATTTTAAAGTCATATTTTCTCCCCTATCTGAGTATATATTAATAATTCATTTATGTTCTCAGCAGTTCCCAGATATCTGTTGGCTCCAGTGGGCATCTACAGTGCCTAAAGGATGTGGACAAAACCCAGAAGCACATGCAGTGAATTTGAATAGGTGGCAGGGACTCAGGAAAATTGGCATGAATTTTTTTCTTCCAATATGCTGCTGTGATTGGGCCAAGTCCTTACTTCTCCCCTGGACCTGGTATCTAGACTGGCCCATACTCAAGATTTAAGCTTTTCTGGTAATGCAAAGCAGTACCTTAACACAAGCCTCAAGCTCAGCTCCCTCCCTAGGCTGTCCCAAGGGCTTGGCCAGGACTTTCTCACTTAATTTCTGTCCTTGTTCTTTTGGCTGCTCTTCAGCAGTGTTGGGCAGGGTTCTCTGCTAGCACTTATTAACAGAGACAGAAATGGCACGATTATAAGTTTCCAAACACCCATAAGGAGCTTTTTGACAGCTAGCAAAAAAAGTTGCAAAGACCTCCACCAGTAAACCCCAGTATACCTACCTATTGCCCACCCACATATCCAACTTGCCTCAAAGCAAGCTGTGTCTAAACCCCTTGTGTATGGCTGATCTGGTTTTCTTTATTATATGGTTTTTCCTCCTGTAGGAGATACTGTAAGTAGCTTCCTCTTTTGCTTTTGTTAGCAAAGTGTTTTAACATAGCTCTTCCATTATGAAATACTTGGGAAAATAAGCAAGCTCTACTTTTTTTTCCACACATTTCCTTTTGGCAGCTTAGCATATATGTTATATTGTAAGAGCTTAAAAGCAACACTTATGGAAAACTTATTTTGACACTAAATACTGTATCATTTTCAAAGAGACAATTGGACTACACTAAGTCATTAAAAAGTGTCAATTCCCATTTAATATGAGAAGGTTTCAGAGCACATTTGGCACCGCTGCCGTTCATGGAAGATGTCTCCCTCTTTCGCAGACCCTTCTGTGCCTACTAGAGAGAAGAGAAAGTCTGTGTTTGCCTCAAGCTCGTCACAACAGAGACCACCGTCACAGCCAACAGGTTAAACGCAGGGCTTACTTCACTTCTTTAATAACAAGAAGAAGTATTGAATGTAGAAATTTCCCTAATTTCTGGTTCCAAACTTCTCTATGAGTGGGAGTGATTCAGACTGTAGTCCCTGCCCCCAAACTGAAGACGCAGCCTTTTGGACCCCCCAGGCCCTGCCCAGGCAGTGCAGTCCGACCACAGGAGACCTTCTGCCACCGGGCTCCAAGCACAAATTGTAATGATGTTGGATAAATACTATTTCTTGTACTAGAATTAGAATTTCCTACTATTTCTTCCTTTTTGGTTTTTGTTTGTTTTGTTCTCCTCTGTAAGAGAGGGGGCTTTTTCTTTTGCATCCATGCATTACCTGACACAGCTGGAAGACACCTGCAAAAGGAGATCATGGGTTTCTTAATAGCAAAAGGCTCACATAGCTAATGAGACCTGCCCCTCTCCTCCTGATGGGTTAGCTTTTTCAGGGACCCGTGGGAGGAATTCAAATATGGACAAGACGATCGCTGTTTGTTTCAGAGGAACACTCTGTGTTTTAATATCCCTGAAAGCCCTCCTAAGACTCAGCAAGCAGACGCCGCGTGAAATGCAGCCCAGAGAAAGGCTCATACACATATAGCGGGAAAGTGCAATTGTAACCCCTCAGGTGAGTGCTCCGTTCATAGCAGCCCCTAACGCATAATTTGGCAAACTATTCAGGGTTTTCAAATCTTTGTTTCGGCCTAGGGAACCAACCCAGTAACAATCTGGCCTTTTAATTCAGGAAGATAATGTCTAGGATAATTTTATTTTTAGCTCTCTCTTACAGCATGGAATTCATACTTGCACTGAGCAAAGCAGCTTTATCAAATATTTACAGCTCCATGAGACCATTTGGCCAAACTGTGCCAGCTTATGAAATATAATAGCTACACAGTCGTTAGTCTTGGCAAAAAGAGAGAGGTGGATACTTGACTTTCACAACTTGGGGAAACACAAATTGCAGGGGAAACTGTCTGAGCAGCTGTACAGTGACAGCCAGACGCGCCAAACCGAGCTGGGTGCGTGGAGGTACCCATCTGGACCACTTCTCTCTGGCCGGAGCTGGCACATGCTGCTCTGACCCTCAGAAGTTCGGAGGAAATCACTTTGAAAATATCTAGTACAGAAAAAGTACGTGCGCCTGCTTGCGTGACCCGTTTCAGCCCTCACTCTTAATTTCCAAACGGGGTGCTAACTCCTGAACCTAACCTATTTCAGCAGCTTGAGAAATGCTTTGGGCTGTTATCTCAGTGCTATAAGGAAGTGTCTTGGTAAATGGATCAAAATTAAGTTATTGGCTGTATGAACATGTGAATTGTGCCTGTGTATTACCATTGCCCACTCCCATGACCGGGTCTCACTGGGCAGCTGCCTTTGGTTTTGCACCTTTGGATATTTTGGGATGTGAAGTTAATACACAGCACAGATACAATTTGCTAAGGTCTGAATATTTCCCCTTTCACACCTATGAGAAATGCTACTACTCAAAAGCATTAGTGCAAGAACACAGTGGTGTTCATGGGAGGCTGTCTATTTCAAAATTAAGATATTACCTATTTGACTGGTAGTCATGGTGTGTTTGCAAGTCAGGAAGACGCAGTTACAGCCCAGCTGCCTATAAAACTCACTCAAGAAGAAAATGGAAAGATTTTCACCAACAAAACACTGGAAGCAAGGCACAAAACACTAAATTCTGTGAACCACAGAATAGTGGAATTATCCTGGCAATTTACATGTGAGCTCTGAGTCGGTGCTTTCGGGCAGGCAATAATTCCACATAAGCATCCCTGATGAAACAGGATCATAAATCTCTTTCTGAATGGTATTTTTCAATTTACATGCTTGGCTTCAAATTCCTTTCCTACAGGAAAGACACTTGGAGACAGAAACAACGCAGGACCCAACCCATGGAGCACAGTTCAAGAGAGTATTTTGCTACGTAGGCCCCCATTTGCATGCTCCCATGCTAGTTTGAAATGGGTATTCAAATGGGTATTTCAAAATCAAAAAAAAAAAAAAAAAAAAAAAGAAACAGCAGGACAGGTAGCAATTGTTCTCTGGGGTAGCAGATAGCCTGGCCTGCTTGATAAGAGGAAAAAACCACAAACCCAGTAATACCTTAATGGGAAAACCTATCTAATTTAGCTTGTGAGGGTGAATAAGTAAATCTGAGAGTAAATAAATGTGTAGGTTGTTTACTTTATAAATACCTTTTTTTCTTTTGCTGTTTGTGTTATAAATAGAAAACAAAGTCTCCTTTCCAAACAGATTAAGAAGGGTAGATCTGGAGCTGGACTGAAAGTGGCAAGCGGTGAGACGCTGTCACAGCACCGGTAACTGCAAGAACACCCAGAGGCACGAAGAGGGGGTCTGGAGGGACGGGAAAGAGCCAAGGACTCAGGTCCCGACCTGGAGAACTGGATCTGCCAAAGAGGTGCTGCTTTGTCCGAGATGCGGGTTCAGGAGGGAGACCTTTCCTGGCCTTCTGTGACTTCTGGCTCTTAAATCAGCATAAATTGGTAAATCAACAAGCAGTGTAATTAGAACCTGTCGGCTGTCAGGACACCCAAACCTGGGCAGCCTTGCAGGCAAGGGAGGTGCCGGAGGTCTTGGTGCAGCCTGTTACCTGCAGGGTTCAAGCCACGATGTTTGGCCAGAAGTGTGAAGGAAGAGGGTTTCCAGTGGTAGCAACTGAGTGGCAGTGCTGGGCACTAACGATACGCTTCTGTTTCCTAGCTTTTAAATCATATTTGGAGAACCACTGATATTGTACCACTGTGTCTTTTAGAGAGCGCTGCAGAGATTGAACAGTGGTTTAGATATTACAAAAAAAACCCCAACCCCAACCACCTCCTTCATTTAGGACCCCAAACAGACCCCAGGGAGGACACGGGTGACCCTCAGAAGCGATTTTGCTATGAGCTTCTGCGACAGATGTAAAGACTTGATTTGCCTGCTCCCAGCAGAGATGTCCCTTTGTGTCTTCCCACAAGAGTGGGGCTGGGCAGCGAAAGGCAGCGCCCCATGTCCCATGGGCCCTTTGGGAAGGGAAGTGCCCAGCAATGGGAGCTTATGGGTGACGAAGAAGGAAACCCTGGCAAGTGGGAAGCGGTGTCTAGAGTGCAGACGGGAGGGGACATGTGCCCCGGCCCCAGCGGTGAGGTGAAGAGCTTTCCCTGCGGGTCCAGGGGGAGCAGGCAGACGCTCCACAGCCCAAGAAGGTGCCATCTGGGTAAAAGGATCCAGTCAGCAAGGGCAACAGAGGGGAAACTGGCATTCAGAGAGCCCTGGGCAGCAGCCACAGCCCTGATGACTGCCATGTGCAAGACTAAGCCTTGTCTTTAAGAGCCTGGCCTTAATTTCAGTGTTTTGGCTCCTTGTTCCCATTCTGGATGTGAAGGAACAGTAACGAAAGAGGTAGTTCTGTGTGAGTAGAGGAGTTAGATGTTGGAGCTGATTAATGTGCTTTCACGTTTCTAAATAATTTACAGTTCTGCCCAACCTGACTTTGCAGCCTACAGGACTAAGGAAGCCCGTGCCAAGTCCTACGCAAAGCCAGGACATCTTACAACACCCCATGACTCTTTCAGGGGCATCTCCTTGCCTGGATGGGAGTACAGCTGCTACTGTGAATGTGACAGAGCCTTTAGCAACTTTTCCCGTGGGAAGTTTCTTGGCAGTCCAGCACCGTGGTTGCACTGAGGCTCCAGCCTGTGCTGGCTGCACGGGGAGCAGATAACTCCCTTCCTCTTGGAGCAGACTTCTAAAGATCATAGATTCATAGAACTGTTTAGGTTGGAAAAGACCTTTAAGATCACCAAGTCCAACCATTAACCTAACACTGCCAAGTCCATCACTAAACCATGTCCCTAAGCACCTCGTCTATCCATCTTTTAAATACCTCCAGGGATGGGGACTCAACCACTTCCCTGGGCAGCCTGTTCCAATGCTTGACAAGATCTGAAGGCTATTAGCACATCCTGCTCCAGTTCACTCTTTGGGTTAAAGAACCTGATTAATCTCCCTTGGACCATGTTTTTAAGCCCTTCCCTGTGCCCTCACCAGGCAGCTGACACACTGAGTGGCTGAGTCCTCCAGCCGAGACTTCACCGGTGCTGAGCTGCAGGACCAAATCCCTCCACGTGTTTTGTAGGGTGCAATCGTCCTTGTGCAGCCCTGCAAGATGTCTGCCTTTCTCTCAGCACTGCTTTCTTCTGCAGAAGTGCCACCAGGCGAGCTGCTTCCCATCCTACATGTGTGCAGTAGATTATTCCCAGCTCAGCATGATGCTTCCTACTTGGCCTTTCTGAACCCACTTCTGCAGATCACATCTCCAACTTCACCTCAGTTACATTCAAATTCTGACCTCATCCACACCAACTGAACTTCCACCACAGCGTCCTCCACAGGCCCCACATTTGTTACTGCCAGGACTGTCAAGAGCACCAAATTAGCTGTGTAAACAGGTTCAGAAGGGCTAATTCAACAGCTGTTTGCAGAAGTAAAACCTTGGGCAGGTGGTTAACTTTATGCAGGTCAAACCCATTGAATTTATGAGGGCTGCTCATAGGCAGCCATATTTACATACTTGAGTGTGTGGAGAATAGGTGCTGGCCATTTTAATATACTGGTCACTTTATTAAGGACAACCAGAATGATATTTTCTGTCAAGTTATGCCAGGGATTAGTTTGACAGACTTAATGTAATTAGATGGAGATGAGCTTGGCCCGGTGACCTTTTTCTTTATCATGGTGTCTTCCCAGTGTTTGATCTATGACTCTTCAAATAGCTTTGAACTGATTTAAGGCTTTTCTCACTGTTTGCTTTGAGATCTTTTTCTCTCTTTTTAATATACAAGACTACTCCCTTTGTGTCCCAGAAGAGATCCTCATGTCTTAAGCATATCGCTCTTACAGGGAGGTTTTACTAAATCCAAAGCCCTCAGTCAGAAGAGGTGCAGCTATCGGGTTCCCCTTCTACACGCTCATGCAATTGCCAACACGGGACACCTGGATTTCAGCAGAAATACCAGGATCTGGGGAACACGAGATTTAAAGCTGACATCCACTGTCTTTAGGTGGCCACTTGGTGAAGCTGATGGGGTTTACAGGAGAAGAAAACCAAAACGACACAACAAAGCTTCAAGGCACATCATCAACAGCACCAGGTTAAAGCTCAGAGTTGCTAAACCAACACTGCCGCTGCTTGAACGCTCCTGAAGCTATTGAAGAACAATACAAGCAAAAGTGCATCTTAACTTTCTTGGAGCTCTTAAGGCAGGCGTGCTTACTGCTTCCCGAAAAGAACGGGTACCTGAGGATACAGATGATTTCAGCATGCACAGGACATTGTCAGCAGAGGAAAACCAGGGAACAGTTAAGTACAATTTTCTCTAATTTTCAAAGGAATCAAAGAGTACGTTGCAGAAGAATCAAGCTATTTAGAAAGAAATGCTACTCTTTGGACATCTTAATTGTACAACGTTCTCTCTTCTTTTTTTTTTTTTTTTTAATGCTGGAAAGTGCTTTTGTTCCTGACAATCATCTACATATTTGGTGCTTGCAAATGAATTGCAGATCATAGTTCTACCAAATAAAAGATTCTGTGTTTGTTTTTTTAAATTGAGTAGATCATGCAAGAACTGCCTTCCTGGGTCCCAAAGTTTGAGAGACAACTGAAATGCAAAGGTAGGCTGAAACCAGCCCCACGATCACAGAGGGCTACCAGCTTTTTGGAGGTTGTGATCTGCATTTCAAGACAGAGTCAAGAGCAGCCTGCTCTGTACTTACAGACCTCCTAAAAATCACAGGAAAGGTCCACAGCACTGGTTATTTCCTAGCTCCAGTGCAGGGGGGCTGGCGATGCTGTTCAGTCCGTGATTTCCCCGATTCAGTCCGCCTTGAACTTTTGAATGAGCGTGATTCATGTGACTGAATTCTGCTCAGAGCTGCGCTTCAGCCCTGGCTTGGGAAAGCACAGAAGCACATGTTTGCCTTCAGCCTTGCCTTCAGCTGCTGAGTAATTTCACTGAAGCTCATGGCACCTAAGCCCTCAGTTGAATTAAACAAGCGCTTTGCTGCGTGGAAGCCGTACTTCTTTGCTTCTCTATGGGAAAACAGTGCAGTGTCTGTATCATCAGAGTTGCAGACGGGGTTTTTTAACTCAGAGCCCCAGTTTTTCTGAATGTGTGACTGCACACCAATTCCAGCTTTGTTCTTTTAAAACTGGAAATGTCAGGAGCTTTTCAGTAAGATTCCTAGCCACCAGGAAATAAATACAGATGAAATGCCCTATGCTTTTAATAGCTCATTATTTAGAGGGAGCATGGACCCAAATCATGCACTTTAGCTGTAAGGTTGGTTATAAACAATAAAAGAAACTAGACCCGTTTTCTGCCCACCACCTCTCTATGTATTGAAGGACCCCCCCATCTGCAACCAAGGACAGGTCTCTCTTCCAGCTGATGCACATTTTTGGGTCACAGGGACAAACAGGTAGATGGACGGTCTGAAAGCTGTATTTCACACCCCCAGAGGTCCAGTCCTGAAGCCAGGAAGCACAATCTATCGTGTGATGCTGAGAACATTTTCACACCCTGTGCATCATTCTGCCCCTCAGCCTGCATCCAGACGTGGGAAAGCAGAGGGCAGAGACCTGCCCTTTCAGGTGAAAGAAAGGGCGAAGTGCTTTTGGAGGCGACCTCGCAGCACCGCGCATCGAGCGGAGGGGGTGCCCCGGCCGCCCGGGGAGAGCCCGCTGCTGGCCGGCAGCACGGAAGCGTTG
>NW_009258267.1:1017709-1053102 GCF_000687185.1 Egretta garzetta
CTTGCCCCCTCCCCACCCCGGCGGCCCGTCCCTAAGCACCCCTTGCTGACCGGAGCGGGAGATGGGCTCCCGGAGCCGGCGGGGCCGCGCTGTGCTCAGCGCCGTGCGGGTTTGCCCGGTCGTTCTGCGAGCGTAAGGTTGCATGCAGGCTGGCTGAAGACACGGGAGTGAAAGTCGCTCAGTTCTGCATTGCATACCCCGTACAGGGTGGCACATACCCTGTGGAAGTATCACACAGAGTGTTGAGGTGCCATCAAGGACTCAAAATCGAGTAGCTTCCCCCCCCTGCCCCCCCAGAATGACATAATTTCTGCTAGCAGTGCCCACTGTGTCAAATGCAACTTTGATGCTATATTTTCTAGCAGATTAGATAGGATGGAAGCTTCCCCACATACCAAACAATTTGGATAAAAATGCCACAGGATTATCTGAAAAGGTTTCTGCTTTTCCAAGGAAGGATGGATGCATGGGATGAAAGAAAAACCAGAAGTGAAGGGTGGAAGTAAAAGAACCTCTGCTTTGTCTAAGGAAGTTGTCTTGAATCGGAAATCATATTCTTTTGCACAGCTTTAGAGACTTCTGTTTTAACGTTGAGTGTCACTGGTTTAAAAATCCCTTCGCTAAGTCTCTGTTCCTGTCTCTCCCACTTTACCGAAGGAACAGAGAAAAGAAAGAGATCTTCTGCCCGGGTGCTTTCTGGTGAAATGTGTCCAAGCCTGTTGGAGGGCTTCATGGTCTAAAATGAGAGTGGGAGACAGCACAGACCAAAAAGAGCAAAAATCTCCAGATCTCATTAATTATGTGGTAATATCCTCTTCGAATTTTGAACAACAAAGCAATGGGATTCCCAAACTTTTTTTTATGGTCAGCAGTGCTGAAGATTTCTGTCCAGGACTTTTTTGTAGAGTTTCTGACATCTCCTACCTATGTTTGGGGGTTAGAGGAGATGGGAAGGTTGCCATGTGTTCATACAATGTCAGCCATAACAGGGCCATAATCTTCAGTGGGGCCATCGTCATGATGGTCAGATAAACAAAAGCTGTCAAATGTATTATTTATGTAGACATGTGTGTGGCTGAATAAAACAACTTGCTCTATAACGGCATTCTGGCGTGGGTCCCAGGCAGTGACTCTGCATCTCACCCATCCTCCCCTAACATATTGCGGCTACAGGTAGAACAAACTTCTAGGAGCAGGAGGTGACCGTGTCAATCACATCCACGTGGGGAGCCCTTCGCCCAGGGCCCCTGACCACGAAAATATAGATTTGAAAAATAAAAGGGGCATTATGCAAATATTAATCATGGAAGGAAGGGGTTAAACTGAGACAATGGGCTCTTAATGAAAGGCACAAACATCAGTCAGTCACAGCTGAATGAGTACAAGTTGATCAGAAGCTGGGTGGAGTGACAGCCCAGAAAGCTTCACATTAAGTCAATTAAATCCCATTATTCTCTAGATTTTTTTAATAATTAAATTAATTTCATGTGACTGTGAAAGGAGCTGGAATGACTGCCAAAAACCGTTCCTGTGACAGGCTACAGAGGCAGGATTAGTCAGTAATTACGGCACCAGGCTGGTGCTCAAGAGAGGTGGGTTAAGAGTTTTGTGTCTCATCTGCCCAGCTCTGAATGGCGATAAAAGGACTCCTCATTCCCGCAAAGGGTTGTTGGGGACAGGCACTCAGCTTGCACAGTAGGGAGGTTTCACCATATGGGGACCATCTCTCACTATGTCCCAGCAATGCTCCTCTGACCTGGTCTGTGATTGCCTGGGCGTATTTGTAGGTGGAGGATGGAGACCATGTCGAGTTGCTTCCTTTCAGATAGTCACGCGGGTCTTGCTGTGAAAAGGAACCTGCCTTTCAGACAAGATTTCATATATGTTCAGGCACATGCACGTGTGTTTGCTGAGTCAGCCACGCTTCCATCGTGGCAGAACTGTGGATGCATGAGGAAAGGCAGCGTGAGGCCCTCTTGTCGTGGGCTTATCACAGCCTCCCGTACATTGGTTCTGGATCATTCAGGTACAACTGGTCACATTGAACCGTGCTGCTTTGGGCAGGATAAATCCAGCAGGGAATCATTGGCTGGTTGTTATCCACACACGTTTCTTCTTCTCTTTCTTTAATGTATTGCCCTTCTCCTTACCCAGTCCTTTCTTTGCATTCAGGCTGCTGCTGCTTTCCTAGGAAGTCATTGGATATGTCACCACGTATGACTCTTCAGAGCGAGAAGAAGCCACCAGAGTGGCTGTCAGCAGTGTAACCCCCTCCCTTCCGTCTGCAGGGCTGACTGCTCAAATGCTAATGCACCGCATGTGGGATTCATCTGCCTTTAGCTTTTGACATTGTAAGTTAATCATCTGAGTGCAAGCTCGTCACCTAGGGCTCTCTGTATAGTTAATGGAGAGAAATAGACACCTCCAGAAGGCAACTCATCTCATCCATCTTAGACACCTACATGAAGATGAAATGAGGTGCCTTTTGGAGATGCCCATTTCTCTCCACTGAGTCTGAAGGGAGCCCAGGGTGACTCGCTTAGATGGAGATGATTAACGCTTAGATATGTACAGCGAGGTGAAATGAATCTCACTTCTTTTGAGTAATTCTGGTAGGCATGACCTAGTGGAGATTGAGAACCTCTTGAGACTTTTCTGCATATCCTATAAAATCCTAGCTAGGGGCAGATCTGAGCTGCTTTGCAGTTTTCTGGCAAATAAAAGCAGTGCTGATCAGTCAGGTTAATCCCAGTGCAGCGGGTTGATGCTAATCTAGGAAGGGGCAAAGAAATGTTGTTTGAGCAGGTTCCAGAGGTGCCATTTTTCTACGGGCTGCTCCCACTCACCTACCCATCAACACCATGGCTGGGTGCTCAGAAACAGGTGACTCCAGATCCACTCTTGCCTGCGCTGAAACAGGGTCTTCCTCAGCAGTGGAGTGATTCAAAACTCATTTGAAGGGCTATTGCAGCTGCCTCTGAAGCACCTTGTGCTGGCTATGATGAGACGCTGTACGAGGCACTCACCAGACACACTACAGTCCTTCTCTCAAAGCTGCCTCTTTCCCGAGCTCCGGATGCCATCCCGTTCCCTTCCTAAGGAGATAATCCTTTTTTGCCTTCTATGAAAAAGTAATCAATTGTGCTGTCAGTAACCTACTGCTCTGCAATTACTCCCCATAAGCAAATTAACAAAACAGCATCATTTTTTTTAGATTAACCTCTGCAGTTAAGAGTTGGCAGATGATACCGAAAATATCGGTGTAAATACTGTGTGTTTTTATGTCTGAGCTTCTCAGAAATACACTCAGGCTTACGTTTTCCAGGGGGGGTCCCTGGTCATAAGTAGTTCTAGGACCCTGAAGTATAAACAGATGATACTTCTGCAGGGAAAAGCAGAGCTACCCTTTTTAAAAATGCTGTCCTAATAAAAGCTGCTGAAATTCAAAACTTGGCAGGATTGTATTCTTCGGCAATTGGTCATTAGTTTGCTGTTGTTCCGTGGTCCTTGCTTGTCCACGTGTCAGCGCTCGGAGCTGTGATGTGCCGCCCGGTGCCGTCAGCACTGTCTTGCTTCAAACGAAGCAACCGTGGTGTCAGCTCAGCAGCAAAGGTCTGGCCAGGAGCGCTGCCTGGAGGGCACAGCCATCACACGCTTGTGTCTCAACAGCTGAAGTGTTAATGCCTGTCGCACGGTACGGACACAGCACCTTCTGGCTCTGCTATGCTGGGGCTGGTTTGTGACTTGTTTGTTTGTACAGTGGTCAAAATAATTATGTATTAGCTAATGCATGTACCCTACTCGGGGTGTTTTCTTTTCATCTCTATCAGTGGCACTGGTAAATGCGCAGCAAATGTCACCCTTGTTCCATCATCCTCTCTTGGTTATTTTGCAGGCTCATTTATCTTGTAGCATCCCCCCAGCCTTGGCAGCTCATTCTTGTGCAGGCAGCTCATTTACTGCTCACAGTTTGTATGGGATCTGCTTTGGTTAATGCTTTAGCAAAGTCTTAAAGCATGCTTTGCTAAGGCCATCCACTGGGGGTTTCTAGAAAAGATGGAAGTTGGTGAACCATTATACATGTTTACCTGGCATATGCATTTGGAAAAAGATGTAAAAAATGTCTAAGTACAGTTAAGGGGCTTCAAAACGCCACAGAAATGCACTTCTTGTTTGGATTTTCGATGGCCTACTCATTATTGCGGCAGGAGTTTGTGTGGACCCCTTCTGGATGTGATAAAAGTCCCTAGTGTTGACTAAAATGTGAGAAAACACACAACACAGAGTAGTCTTGACAGAGGACTATATACTTCTCATTTAGACGGCACCTAAAAGTAATTATTGAATTCCTTTAATTATAGTATTGTATCATTATATTTTTAAAATTTGCGACAAATAACCAAGGGATGAAAATGAAACCTGAAACTTAGTCCTCATTTTTGTGGCCATAAGGTGAATTGAAAGAAAGTCTCTTACCAGTGTTTTGCCTTAGGATGACTACCCATTGCTGGAAGATTTATTCCTCTTAAACTGAAAACAGACAATATTTAAACTCCAGGTTTGTTAAAAATTCATTCAAATTTCATACCAAATTTATTCCATGGCTTTGTATAGATGGGGAGATTCTAGCACAGCCGTCAATGTATCTGAGCACACTGAGAATTTCTCTGGTAAAACAGGAGTGTGCTGATGCAATTTAGTTCGTATTGTGCAATGACTGGATAATTTTTTTTTCTGCTTTTATTTTTCTGCAACCTAGTCCTGTTCTGACAAACCACAAAGAAATGCTTCTAAATGACTTCCGTATTGCTAGATAAGGAATAGCCAAAACAACCTCTTAAAACCTTGAAAGTCGGTATCTTGTCAGCTTAATAAAAAACATTTGTGGAGACATCGAGCAAATAACTGTGTTCTGTTATGATTCAAAACACGAACACACAGAAATTACACAGAAAAAAAATGTGGTTGAAGTGGTGAAAAACAAAATCGGTTTCACACTGAGCACCCAAAGCATGTCTGAAGTTGTTTGTAGGCAATAACTATAGATGATAAAATCCTCCAGAACAAAGGCATTCCGTAACTCTTTTTTTCTGAAGAACTACCCCAAACTTTGACTCATTTTGGCTACATCCCACAGCAGTTCTTGAATTTGATCTATCCCACCCACCAGGGGTGTGCCTGTGATGACTGTAAATTTTACGACACAGCCTGCTCTGGTATTGCTGCTGTAACTTCAGCTGGCAGCTGGAGATGTCATATGGTTCTTAGTCTGACTGTAACAAGGATGGATCACTGGTTTGGGACGTTGTTTCAAAACACTGCCATTGCCAATGTCAAATGGTTAAGTGGTGATGTTGAACAGGGTGAGATCGATAAGAAAACTTGCCCCATCTGATGGGTGGTGGATCACACCCTTGGAGTAGGTTGTGCAGAGAGCCTCTCTGCTCAGACGTGCTCTGGTCTATTTCTGTCCTTTCTTTAATAAATACTCAAGTAGCATTTTACATTACCTAGAATACAGTAAAGGTGCCAATGCCCAGGAAGACGTTCACTAAATAGCAGGGTTTTATCACCAACAATCGAAGATGCATGAGGATCTAACAATACAGAAAAATTTATGGGCAAAGGATGATACCCCAGAGTTTTTGAGAACATGTTTTAGGACAATGGCTGCAAGCAGTTAAGCAATGAAATCCTTCACATGCTTACAGCTATGGTTGGTCAGATAAGTAATCGCACCACCACTGGGTAAGGCAAGAAGCGGGTCTGCTGTTCCTCTTGATGGCACTGCCCCATCCAGAGGAGCTGACACTCTCTCTCTGTAAACTTTCTGACATGACAGAGCCCAGCTTAGCTATGCCACTCTTCGGAACGGTTCTTTTTATGGGTCATGCGTTTCTCAAGCAGGCATGGTGCATTTGCTTTGCACAGTATTTGTTGCTGATGGTTGCTGGATTATCTGCATGGGCTACCAGGTGCATCCCAGCTGCTGAGGGTGGTTGCTCAGTCGAATCACTGACGAGTTGACAGCTTTGCTTCCTTCTCATGGCCCTCATTTGATCACTCTGTTTTACTCACCGCTGTGGCTTGGGAAAACAGAGAGTGTCTATGTAGGGCCATGCTAACTCTAACGCTTTGCTGGTATACACACAGAAAGAACAAATGGGAGATGAGTCCACCCCACTTAGGAAGGGGGCCATATCCTGGAGCTATAGAAGCATCTGAAGAGGGTTCCCTCTGGAATCCCAGATTGCTCAGAAACAACTTTATATGCCACTGTATATGCCATTTGTATGCCAAACGCTTTTATGTGCCATTACTAGGTCATATTGTCCACATGTGTGTGTGCACACTTGTGAGGATTCGGTACGACACACAGGTGAGCGATATAATCCGGGCATCCTCATGACAAGAGACACTATGGGATCACAGAGGGGGAAGCGGGTTTGTTTCCTTCATAACACCAGCACAGGCTCAAGCCAAATGAGATGGGTAGGACATTTCTGCATGTAATTCTACAGAAACTGCACACCCCATCACTACCAAGCAGCATTTTCTTCGTCTAGTCTGTATTCCTTTAGGCTCATCTCATTTGGCCTGTGATTATTTAGAGGAAGCAGGTGGAGAATTCCCAGTGAGAAGAATAATATAGACGGAAATGAAGTTGTCTGTGCAATCAGGCTAAACTGTTTTGAGAGAATTCAAGCACGTTTGTTGCATGAGAAATTCCAGTTACCAGTGTCTTCCACATGACTCCTCATGTTTCTTGCATCTTCTGCATCATTTTGTTGTTCCCTCCCCCCAAGACCTCCCTCTATCCCCAGTGGAAATCAGTAATGACAGAATTTAATTGGTCTCTCTGGCAGTGTAGCTGACAGTATTTGAAATTTACTGTACAGTGCCTGCTACTTTTTTATTTCCTACATTATTAGGTCTGTTTATCCCAATCGTCTGAAATCCTGTGCCAGTCTGCTCCTTCTAGAGCCTCCAATGTCCTTTCATTTCATTTTAATTCATATGCTTCTGGTGGATAAAAATAACAGAGGTTCTGTCTACTGGAAGAAGGGCTGTCAGTAAAGCAAGATTTCTTCGGTGCCTCTTTCACTAAAAGGTTGCCCCGTACGTCCTTTGGGAAAAGCTCTGTTCAGACAGAGGTGAGCCACAGCCAGGAACCAAGGTGCTATTTAAAACCATAAATGTCTTTATCTGTATCTTACCCCTCCAAAGGCTGAATGGAGGACTGACTCAGGCTGCGATGGTCCTGCAGCACATTTCCATAATGCACAGATGCACAGTAGCACAACCTGACATTTCATTATTTTTAATAGCGCTCTTGCTGGAAGGAGCTGCTGATGTGAGTGCACATTCCGGCGGCAGGCGGAGGTATTAATGTGGAATCACGGCAGCGAGTGCTGAAAGATATGTGGCTGAGAGAAAAGGCAATGCCCCTGGCAGGATACTGTACAGAGAGGAAGATTCAGTTACACAATATTTATAGGCCCATACCTTCTGTTTCAGTGGTGTGCAGCTGCAAAGAAGGAAGAATAAACCCCTTCCCCTACCGGCACCTCTACGGGGCACTCAGGAGCTCATTAACAGTAGCACCCTCTTGACCAAGAAGAGAAAAGTCTGCCCTGTGCATTTGGTTTTGTGTCACAGCCCAAAGTTGCTCCTGATGTGCATACAGCTGTTGGCAGTTTTTGCAAGTAAAGGGCATGTTTCATTCATTTTTTGGAGCAACTGTGTTTTTCTGGAATTATGCTACCTTTTTTCGCCTTCCCCCCATTAAGCTTTGCTGCCCTGCCCCAGCAGGAAGGCTGGTTCCTCCTCCGGGGCAGAACTGCTCTGCCCCTCTCCGCGGGCTGCAGGGAGACACGGGGCCCTGGCTCAGTCCTGGCCAGAGGATGGCCAAAGGCCTGGCCAGAGGATGGAGTGAACAGCAAGGGGGATGCTGCTGGGCATGACCTGAGAAACCTCTGGATGTGACAGGTACCAGCACAGGCACCTGACAAAAGTCACAGATGGTGCCCCAAGGAATGGCTGCATTTTAAAGGAGGTTGAGATGGAGTTGTGAAAAATGGCCAAAATTCACAGAGAAGTGGAGGGGAGTGCTGGGGACTTTTTGGGAGCACAGCCTTGCAAGACTCACAGCACCTTGGTCACTGTATCAGTAACTGCATATAAAGCTGAGCTTGCCTACAAAACCATATCAGAAATACCAGATTTGGGTATGGATGTTGCAAAACGGGGACCAATGGGGAGGAGGTAATTTGGGCAGAGTTGTCCATCTGGGAGGAGATCAAAGTCCTCCCCAGTCCTGGAAAACAGGACTCGTACAGACATGACCCAGAGAGGGAGAGTGGTGCCTGGGGGGGAAGAGCCATGAAGCCCTTAGCAATAGCAGGTTGCAATGACTTTATGACCATCATAAAGGGTTGTTCAGCCTAGAGAAGACAGGGCTGCAGGAGACCTGATAGCAGCCTTCCAGTACCTGAAGGGGGCCTACAAGAAAGCTGGAGAGGGACTTTTTATGAGGGCATGTAGTGATAGGACAAGGACTAGTGGCTTTAAACTGAAAGAGGGTAGATTTAGATCAGACATAAGGAAGAAATTCTTCACTATGAGGATGGTGAGGCGTTGGAACAAGTTGCCCAGAGAAGTTGTGGACGGGGCTTTGAGCAACCTGGTCTAGTGGAAGGTATCCCTGCCCATTGCAGGGGTGGTGGAACTAGATCATAGAATCATAGAATGGTTTGAAAAGACCTTTAAGATCATCAAGTCCAACTGTTAACCTAACACTGCCATTCCACCACTAAACCATGTCCCTAAGCACCTCGTCTACCCGCCTTTTAAATACCTCCAGGGATGGGGACTCAACCACTTCCCTGGGCAGCCCATTCCAATGCTTGACAACCCCTGGTCAGCCAACATGTATGTTGTTGACAACCCTTTTGGTGAAGAAATTTTTCCTGATGTCCAATATAAACCTCCCTTGGTGCAACTTGAGGCCATGTCCTCTTGTCCTATTGCCCGTTACCTGGATGATCTTTAAGGTCCCTTCCAACCCAAACCATTCTATGATTCTATGATTCTATGATCCTATGATCATATGTATCTCCCACTGCAAGACATTGTGGGTCAGGGAGGAAATACTAAGCGCTTTATTCTAGCTTGGCACAAAGGAGGGAATTTGCCGATCCCAGAAGCAGCACTCTAGGGGCACCCTTGCTGCAAAGCTTCCTTCTCTCTGTACTCTGAGGCTCCCAAGGTGTTTCCCCCCTGGCTGTGTGCGTTGTTTAGCTGTGCATAATGTGGGAGCTGGCATGGAGGAAAGGCATCCTGGTGACCACCACCATAGCTGAGCTGAGCTCTCAGGGACCTGCAGGAGAGCAGGGAGCCCCAGAAACTGGGGAAGATAGAGTAGGTCCCCCCTTTAAAAAAGCATGTAATTGTATCTCAAAGCTTCCTAATTCTTTGGTGCACTACAAAAATGTCTTTACCTTCAAAAGGGCCTAAGCAGGTCAAATTTTGCCATAGGTACCAAGTGTGCAGCAGTGACTAACTGTAATAGGGAAAAATTAGCAAGAGAAGTCATCTCCCCTCATCTCTGAAATATATTTAAAATACTTCTGGTACTTTACATTTTCCTTTACCCTCCTCTTTGCATGCAGAGTAAGAGAAACCCTCAACAAAGTCATAACTTGACCCTCTCCTAACCACCCACAGTGATTCCAATACTGAGTTTTTATAGAAAGCATGAATTGATTACATTTGGATAAATATTTAGGAGGATTTTTTTTAAACCCACCTCCCGCTACTGCCTTTCAGATACTTAGGTACCAGCGGAGATAGCTGAGTAGAGTCCCAAAACTTCGGGAATGGGTTACATTATAGAAAGTTCATTGTGCTGCTAGGAAAAGAGGAATATTTAATTACACCAAAGTCCCCTGAGACGGGATGGGATTGGGAACAACCCAATCTATCTGTTGCAGGTAAGCAAGGTAAGCAGGTAAGCAAGCCATGAATAACAGATGGGCTCTAATTTAGGAATGTTAATAGAGAGATGCCTGATTTGAGGCACCCAAGTCATTTTAGGCATCATTGTACAAATAAAGCAGGCAATTTTGTATAGTCTGGGCTCATAATGGGCCCCGGCTAAATCCAGTTTCCAAAAGGGAGGTTTCAGGGGAGATTTAATGATGCTGCAAACAGCACTGCACAAAGCACAGTAACCAGTTACTTCCTTTTAAGTTACAGCAGCAGTTTTAGCTAAAAAAATGCCTCTTCTCTGCACGTTGTTCAGATTTTCATTATAGAAACACCACTTACAGTTATCTTAGCTTTGCAGGATAACTAAACCAAAATCACAGTCCTTATTTGTAATATCACCCGTTGTGTTTTGGGGGTTTGTTAGCCAAGATCTAAGCAGGTTCAGTCCCTCTCTTTGCAGTATTGTTTATGTATTTTGATTTGATGATACTTAAGTGGGAAGTGTAAAAGCCCTGGAGGTGGCTCCTTCTCATGGGACTGGCTGCCTGGCTGATGTGGAGGTGCAGACCGTCACTTGCTTTCTCCCCTGTCCCTGCAGCTCCTGCATCCACACTGTTTGGGCACAGCTTTGCCCAGGAGGACAGTCCCAGAGGAGGCCACAGCTCAGCATCACCCGCGGCACGCATCGGGGACATTTCCCATTAAACCAACTTCAGGGTTCAAATCCCCTGAGGATACAGCCAGCTCAGCCCAGGCTTCCCATGTCCCAGGTGTTGCTGCAGAGCCGAATGATCCCCACCAAGCCCAGCAGTCCCTTTCCCAAAGGGTGTCCTCTGGATGCCGTCTCCTGCGCAGAGAGCAGCTGGGTGTTGCTTCGTGGTGTCAAAGCCCGGGGGAGACGGACAGCAGTGGCTGGGCTACAAAACCACAAATTATTTCCAAGGCAAGATACACCTCTCCTCATCTTCTCTGTTGCTGACAGAGGTATCACAAACCCATGTTTACCTTCTCTCCCCGCTCCGTCAGGTAGGAACAACCTAGGGAGTCCAGTTTAACCCTCCTTTCCAGAAAAATGGCAAGAAAATTGTTTCTCACATCATGGGCAAAGGTGTTTGCCGCTGTGCCTGTGGTGCATCTTAAAGGCAGAGCTTAAAATGGAGTAAATACTTGGGTGAGAGCAAAGCAGAACATTTTAAGTAGTATTATTGCGGAACAGAGGGAAAAGTGAGTGTGACTTTGCCGTCGTCTCGGGCAGCTCTGACACTAATGCGGTTGCGCTCGGCCTTCAGATCCACCCACAGATGTTTCATTTTGCATGTCCTGAAACGACCAGTTGTCAGAGAAAGGAGGCTCTCAAGAGCAAATAGCAGAGGGAGAAAGGTGCTCTTAGTATGACATTTTCAGGCCATGGAGAGGTCTGTGAAGGAGGTCTGTTTTGCTACCCACCATGGTTAGCAAAAAAATAGAACTAAACACACCCCCCATCCCCCCATCCCCCCCTCCCCGATATCTAATACTTGAACAAATGATACGGAAAGCAGAAACCTGAGCAAAATCAAAGAAGACTTTAGAGCCCTGGGGGTACAAGTGAAAAGCATTGGGGCCCAGGTTATCTTTTCCTCTATCTTACCAGTCCGAGGGAAGTGACCGGCCAGATACAGGCGCATCATGTACATAAACTCATGGCTACGTGACTGGTGCCGTCGTGAGGGTTTCGGCTTTTATGACAATGGGACGTTCTTTGGCGACTGCAACCTGTTAGGGAGAGATGGGGTCCACCTCTCTAGGCGGGGCAGGGGAATCCTAGGCAGTAGGTTGGCCAACTTGGTACGGAGGGCTTTAAACTAAAGGACTTGGGGGGTGGGGTGCGGGGTCAGATCGCAGTCACATCTGATGGGGGAACAAGTGTGTCTGTTCAGTGCAGCAATATACGTGATGTGGCTACTTCCCATCTCAAAAACCAGAAGACCAACTGCCCTAAACGGGGGTTTGGCTGTGGCAGATCTTCTTTCATCCCTCCAGGGAAGCCTAGGTGCTCAGCTGCCTCACTGAAATGCCTTTATACCAACGCACGCAGCATGGGGAACAAGCAGGAAGAGCTAGAGTTCTGTATGTGGTTGCGGGGCCATGATCTCATTGCGATTACAGAGACATGGTGGGACAACACGCATGACTGGAACGCTGCCATTGATGGCTATGTGCTCTTCAGGAAAGACAGGCCTATGAGACGAGGTGGTGGAGTTGCTCTTTATGTAAAAGAGCAACTGGAATGTATAGAACTCTACCTGGGAGCGGATGAAGAACAAGTTGAAAGTTTATGGGTGAAAATTAAGGGGCAGGCCAACATGGGTGACACTGTGGTGGGTGTTTACTATAGGCCACCCAATCAAGATGAGGAAGTTGATGAGGCCTTCTATAGGCAGCTAAATGTAGCCTCACAATCGCAGGCTGTGGTCCTCATGGGAGACTTCAACTATCCGGATATCAACTGGAAGGACCACACGGCAAGATGCGCACAGTCCAGGAGGTTCCTCCAGAACATTGACGATAACTTTTTGATCCAGGTGGTGGAGGAGCCAACTAGAAGTGGAGTGCTACTGGACCTTGTGCTCGCAAATAAAGAAGAACTAGTTGAGGATGTGAAGGTAGGGGGCAGACTTGGCTGCAGTGACCATGAGATGGTCGAGTTCCGGATTCTGAGAGGGGGATGCAGAACAACAAGCAGGACTACCACATTGGACTTCAGGAGAGCTAACTTTGGCCTCTTCAGGGACCTGCTTGGAAGAATTCCGTGGGCTATGGCTCTTGAAGGTAGGGGAGTCCAGGAGAGCTGGCTGCTGTTTAAGCAGCTCTTCCTCCGTGCTCAGGATCAGTGCATCCCTGTGAGCAGGAAATCAAGTAAACGAGGTAAGAGGCCTGCATGGATGAACAAGGAGCTTCTAGTGAAACTCAAAGAAAAGGGTAAGCTCCATGGAATGTGGAAGGAGGGTCAGGCCACTTGGGAGGCATACAGGAAAGCTGCCAGATCATGTAGGGAAGCCACCAGAAAGGCCAAGGCTCACCTGGAACTGAGTTTGGCAAAGGACATCAAGAACAACAAGAAGGGCTTCTTCAAGTATGTCAGCAGTAAGCGTAAGACCAGGGGTAATGTGGGACCGCTGCTGAATGAAACGGGTGCCCTGGTGACAGAAGATACAGAGAAGGCAGAGCTACTGAATGCCTTCTTTGCTTCAGTCTTCACTGTCGAGGCTGGCCCTCAGGCTCCCCAGTCCTGGCTGGTAAGCGAGCTAGCTTGGAGAAAGGAAGACCTTCCTTCTGTTGATGTGGATCAGGTTAGGGATCTTTTAAGGAACCTGGACCCCCACAAGTCCATGGGCCCCGACGGAATGCACCCGCGAGTGCTGAAGGAACTGTCAGACGTCATTGCGGAGCCACTCTCCATCATCTATGAAAGGTCGTGGAGAACAGGAGAGGTGCCTGATGACTGGAAGATAGCCAATGTCACTCCAGTCTAAAATCCTGCTAGATCTCACCCCTCAGATAAAAATAGAGGAGGCACAAGTCTGGAAGGCTGGGAAGGAATTGTCACTCCTGCAAACTGTTTTGGATTTCTTCTTCATGCCACTCTGCCATCCACTGTGAATTTCCCATGTATGTTTTCAGCAGACTCTGCGTAGCTTCCAGGTGCTTGCTGCTGCTACTTACTCGCTCAACTACAATTTGACATTTTCTGGTGCTATCGGTTTTACTGGACTTGAACAAGATGCCCATTTTCTGTGTCTTCATGACCATCTCCTTCTGTCCAGAAGGCAGATCCACTTATTATTAAGATTTCTTGCATTTCACCCTTCATTTTACTTACAAATCACTGTCCAGTGCCAGTGCAGCCCTTTCAGCAACATGCGGCCAAACAGGCTTTCTTCTGCCAAGTTCAAGATGAGCTACTTGAGATCAGGAACTTGGCCAGAACATGGTCTCGGTTGTTAATATACAACATGAATATGACAAGCCCCAGGATTTTGCCTGCTCAAGCAGGAATAGCCAAATTCCAGCACTATTTTGCTCCCATTCACTCAGCTGATTGCCCACAAGGGATGCACACAGCTCAATAGTCAGATTTCATTTGCCTTTTGGGTTTTATACACACAGAACCTGTATTTAATCCCCCTGTGTCTCATCTACAAGAAAAAGGAAGGATCTGGATAAAACCACAGGTGAAATTTCAGGAACTGGTTCACCTGAAAGGAGGTTGTAGCCAGGTGGGGGTCAGTCTCTTCTCCCAGGTAACGGGCAACAGGATGAGAGGAAATGGCCTCAAGTTGTGCCAGGGGTTGGACAGTAGGAAAAACTTCTTCATGGAAAGGGTTGTCAAGCATTGGAATGGGCTGCCCAGGGAAGTGGTTGAGTTCCTGTCCCTGGAGGTATTTAAAAGATGGGTAGATGTGGTGCTTAGGGGCATGGTTTAGTGGTGGGATGGCAGTGTTAGGGTTAATGGTCGGACTTGATGATCTTAAAGGTCTTTTCCAACCTAAATGATTCTATGATTCTAGGTCCTGGTTTGGGCGTAGGCATCCTGTGTGAGCCTGGGTAAGTCACTTCATTGCTACCTGCAAAGAAAGGAAACGAGGAGAGCAGAATGAAATGTTTTCATTCACTCTGTGCTGTCTGATGAAACAAGAGCTTATATCGAAATTCCTAAGCATTTTTTTTTCTTCCTAATAAATATATTAAAAATAATCTCAAACAAGGTGTCCTTTAAATGAAAACTTGAAAGACGCTGTTTGCCAAGGAGATGTGCAAAGGGAAGAAAAGATACTTTTCCTGACCAGCCTGTCTTTCCTCAACCTCTCCCTGCTGCATCTCCTTGGGCTTCACCTTCCTCAGCTCAGAAGTATTTTTATGCTTGGACAGATACTCGGTGAGTTTTCTTCCTCTTTTTCTGCACAAAGCTGAGCAGAGGCATGGCATGGCTGGCTTTGCTACTCTCCACCTGCAGATGACTACACTGTGGCAGCCAGTTCTTTTCTGCAGTGGGGATGGGTTTGCCCATCATCATGCTTACACAAAATGTAGGTGTTCATTTGTATGTGAAGCTGTGTAGCCTCTGCTCACAAGCACACTGAAAGCTGGGATGCTATCCCACAAGAGCTGGCAAAACAGGGCTCGTGGAGTTACAGCCTCTCATTACTGCTCATAAAAGATTTTGTATCTCTTTGCAAGGTGACTTAAGAGAGGTGTTTCCCCAAAAGCCATACGTGAGTACCTGCAGGGGTGTACAGAGGAGTGTGATGAAGCACAGCAGAGCTGGGACTACAGCTGGTGGCAAAGGCTGACAGACTGGGGAAATTTCTCAGTTCACAGGCGAAATTCCTGTGCAAAGCTAGAGGTGAGACCCTAGGAGGATAATTAGGGAGGTCATCAAGGGTAACATAGGGACGCACCAGTGCGAGAAGCTGTGAGGAGTGAGCCCCAAATATCTTAGTAAGCCATGCACTGCGGGTGCAGAAGATCAGAGGTAAATTTTTTGCCTGAATCTGTCAAAAGATGGGCGTCAAATGCTGGCATTCCTAAACTACTTTAAAGCAAGTCTTATTTTTCTGCTGGTATTTGTTTTTGTTAATAACTTTGGCAGGGTCTTGGCCTCATCCCAATATAGAAAGTAGGAAAAACCCTGAAAACTCAGAAAATGTTTTTCAGGGCAGGAGACTCATTTGGTTCATGCTAAAAAGATTTTCTAATGCTACACAGTTCTACAGTAGGGACATTTAATTCCTCTCAGAGCTGAGTTTAAATTTGTACTTACACTGAAAATGTATTAAATTAGCATTTTAAAAACATTTTAAAAACAGGCTAATACATCCTGTCATGTTCTATCTCAGCACAAATGCTTACTGAGAAGTTACAATAAATGACAGTCTGTTTATACCAGAAATGCCAATAGGCCTTTAACTATAGCAATGCAAATGATGCCACTCTAATTAAAATTGGTAAATGGATATATTCAGTTTTTAATGAAAATATTCTTCCATGCATTGCCAGTCTCTAGCACCATTTCATTTTCTCCATAGTGGACAAGGAATTAATTACTTCAATTGGAGTTTAAATCTCCATGAATACACTGGTAATCAAAGACTTCTTCCATTAACACTTAGATGAGCTATTCTGCTATAAAGGAACTGGTAGAGATCTGCACTAACTGCAAAGCTGCTTTCACTTTGGGAATTAGATGGAATAAATGTTAGGTGGTTATGAGCACCGACCAGCTGGCCTGAGCTGTTTGTGCTGTGCAGGGGATTAGCTACAACTGTGAGACATCCCAGGTGTACACAATTCAGCAAAGCAACGAGGTGCTTTTAGAAGTGTGATTAAGTGGAGTACATTTTTTTGTCATTACAGCCTGGAAATGACAGGCTACCCCAGGTCTAACCGAAGAGCAAATAGGAAGCCAGCTGAAGGGAAACTGGAGGGAAAAAAACCTCAAATGAGAGAACTACAGAAAACCCAGGGCCAAGGCTTTCTCATCACTTCCCTGTGTGCTGCCACTGCTGGGTTTCTGCTAGCCACCCTGGTCCCCTTTCCTGTCAGTGGAGGGAAGGTATGGACTTCCCATGGATTTGCCATGGGGTACAAGTTCCCATTTTCACTTGGTGGTTTCTGTGATATTTCTGGAATAACCCCATAGAATAATAATAAAAAAATTGAAATCTTCATAGTCCTTCATCTTATTATGTTTAATATTCTGGTGATTTTTTTTTTAGACTTCCCATACCAGCAAATGCCATCCTTCCTTTGCTGGGAATACTGATAGGAAGCAAAGTTAGAGCATGACTTGCCACCTGGAACAAGCAGCGGACGGTGTTTCCAGGTGCTCCAAGAGAAAACCAGTCTCTCTATGTCTTACAAGTCTTTTTTACAGGGGGTGAAGGATTAAAGCATCTTAAATTTATCAATAAATAAGCCCTTAAGATTTTAGCAGTAGACTACAGAAGATGGCATGTGCTTCCGTGCAAGCATATCATGGCAGTAACTAGACACTAATGAGCGAGAGCCTTTGGTGCAGCTGTGTTGACTGCATTAATCTAGATCAAAGGGATGTCTGATTTCCACAAGCTCACAGCCATTGCAACCCTCCATTGTCCCAGCGTTGCAAACAGCCACGGGTGGTACCTGCCATCACCTGCATGGAGACCACGGTGCAGGGCAGCCCAGTTCCCAGAGATCACTCCTGGACATCCTTCTCCAACGGGACATGTCCCACTCGGCCTCCTGAAGCCCCACTTCTGATGATCATCCCCTGAAATCTGCTTGGAGCCATGTCCAAAGGGATTGGCAATGTTTTGCACGTGGTCCTCCAGCCTGTCCAGAGCTGCAGTACCTTCAGGGTAAAATAAAGCTGATTCAGGAAAAGTGTGGTCAGACTTTCAAAGGCTTAATACAAAGTGGCCAAGGTTTGGCCTCCCCTGTGGCCAGCGGGCTGTTGTTCTCAACAGCAGTTTTGTTTGCCTGCTTTGAAAAGTCTTGATTGCAACTCAAGGAAAGATGCTTTGTCATGCCTGCTGTAAAACAAGGCCTCCCAGCAAATCACTGCCCAGAAAATTGGACAGTTTCCCTTCACAACTGATCCTGGTACTTGCTTTGTTTCCTGCTATATGCACTACTGTTTCAGTGAAAGAGCTATTGTGTAGATTGATAAGTGGAAAGCATTATCTTCTGATTGAGTTTGTGCAAAGGTCAGGACCTTGATTCCTTATGGGGCCACAGGACATAACTAGAATAACAGCTCTGCAATATATGCAGCACAGAGAGGGACTGAATCATAGAATCATAGAGTACCAACTTGGAAGGGACCTCAAGGATCATCTGGTCCAACGTTTCTAGGCAAGAGCACAGTCTAAACAAGATGGCCCAGCACCCTGTCCAGCTGCGTCTTGAAAGTGTCCAGTGTGGTGGAGTCAACCACATCCCTGGGGAGATTATTCCAACGGTTGACTGTTCTCATGGTGAAAAATTTTCCACTCATGTCCAATTGGAATCTTCTCATGATTTACTTGAACCCATTACCCCATGTCTTTTTCATGTGACTCCTTGTGAAAAGGAAGTCTCCATCTTCTTTCTAGCCACCCTTTAAATACTGGCACATGGTAATGAGATCACCTCTGAGCCTCCTTTTCTCAAAGCTGAACAAACCCAGTTCTCTCAGCCTGTCCTCATACGGCAGGCTTCCCAGTCCTTTGATCATCTTGGTGGCCCTTCTCTGGACCCCCTCCAGTCTATCCACATCTTTTTTGTACAGTGGATCGTATAGGTTTCAATAAGAAAGGAGTCACCCACTAATGCAGAACAGCGCCAATGCCTTATTTTTCATATTATATATGAGATTTCATTGCGCATCTAGATTTATTGGGACTGTTCATTGGGGAGTTACTCATTAAAATAATTCTCATTCTTTGCATATGTAATTTTACCTTATTCCATGCACCAACACAAAACTGCAACATCAGAAAACCTCCAAGTTGCAGACTTGGGCTCAGGTATCACCGTGCCTTTCCCCTGCTCTGTTTGCATCTATTTCTTGACAGCACTCAGGCAGGCTCATGGGCTCCATGGGCTGCCACTCATGTTCTTCATGGCCTGGCTCAAGAGTTTTGCCTGATCTCTATCCTTTTTCTCCACCAGTGGTGCTTGCACTGAAATCCAAATTCACTGCAACAAGCCCTTTTCTCATAACAGTCATGACAACAGAAAACCAGAGTAAAACAATGTGTCAGTCCAAAGCACTTTAAGTAATAGAGTTCTTTTTTTTTTTCTTCTCATAATATAATTTATTTGCCAAGAATCATTTTCCACTTGCTCTGCCCCTGCATTTAGTAAACTAAAAATGAAGCTGCCCGTTTCATTCGGGCTCTGCCGACTTCTTGTATATGCTTTGCTACCATAGGAAAAATATTGTGCTCTGTCTGGATGTTTTCCTGAGTCTGATGTGTTTTTTCTGTAACTTATTGTCTAGTCTGTTAAACAGTATATTAAGCAACTTTATTTTAGCCATGTTACTAATAACTCTTTTCTTTCTGAAAATAAACATATTGTGGCAAGTAGTACTCCAAAGTCTTAAAAATTAGTGATATTTCATGTAGTTTTTATTTTGACTTTCAGAAAGTTTGTTTTCATCAGTTTTTCAGAAGTCTCTATCTGGCTGTTTACAGCTGCACCTTTTGCTGAGAAGTTTTAACTGGCAACACAGCTAGGAGAGCTGTTTTGTTTTTTTTTCCCCTGACGTGATGTTGTTTTTGTAGATAGAGTTCTGGGCTTGTTAGAAAGTACAGGGATAAATTCTACCTCCTGCTTCCAGCCTTATTAGGGACATGCTGATGTATCTTCACAACATGCCCATTGCAGTTAGTGGTAGATGAAGGTTCACGGTCACTCACAGGAACAAAGAAGAACAAGAACTGCAGAAGAAAGAAGTGCTTTGTATGAAGTTAAAAACAAAAATTATTTGTGTTCATTAGAGGATCTTTGTAATGTGTGCATTTTGCACCAGACCAGGGACAGATGCTGGGGTTACAACAAACTGCTCTCGTGGCAAGAAGGATCTTGTTGCAGAAGTACCCTAGGAGGTTTTATTAACGTCCCTTTTGGGTTACCATAATGAACAATACCCGTTCAGCAGAAATATTGAAGGGGAAATAAGGCCTGATGACCTGATGAGAAATGCAATCTCCTGAAGTCCAGCAACTTCACTGAAGGTAAAATGTCTGAGCAATGGTCCAGGACCAGAAATGATACAGCCTGAAGCTTTAAATATTTGCTTAGAGGAAATCCCCTTAAGAAATCTGTCAGAATGAAGTTGATGGAGAGAGACCTGTTCAGAGGTAACACTGAGCACTTACAGAAAAGTGTTGACTGACTAAAGACTAGGATCTATTGGAAATGAAGCTGTGGGGGGCCATGCATTCAAAATGCAGAGGTGCCACTTGAGTATGATGAAAAGAGCAACTGGAGAGGCCAAAGACCAGAGTGGGGTTTACCTCTGTGACCACCAGAACCGAGCTGAAGAAGGGTGAGGGAGAAGGCAGGAGATGATCCTACATGAGGGAAGAAATGTCCCAAGGCACAGGTGGGAGGGGTGGCGGAAAAAAGATCCACAGCCTGAGAGAGTGGGAAACTGGGAGGATTGGGCATTTTAGGGGAGTAATAGAGGGGGCAAGGGGAAAAACAAGGTGCTTAGAGATCCGAATACAGACAGGACACTCTGGGACAGGGAAAGGAGGGGCAGCTGGTATCAAGATGCATCAAAAAATGAAAAAAGCCACGGAGGGCAGTAACAGGGAAGAGAGGTACAGTTCTAGCTATGGCATTGTGGACAGGCTGTGGGAGACAGAGGGAACAGGCACAGTGGGCAGGTTAGAGACACTTGCAGAGACTAAAATAGAATTTGCCATTCACAGCCAGGTGCTTGCAGTTTAAAATCACCAATATCTTTTTTATGAGAATGCCGTGGTAGCTGCTTGAAACAACCCAAGCAGAGTGCAGGAAGAGACATCAGCTGGTGAGGATTTATAGACAGAAGCGTCTGTCCAAGGAGAGTGTAAAACAAGGGGCAAATTTCACTGTCACAGCGACATCTCTGCCTGCAAAAAGGAGCATCTCCACCTTTTTCCTTGCTCACAGGCCATTCAGTTCCCATTGCCTTCCTGGAAGAAAGTGAGAAAACAGATACTCCCCTAAGGCCCAGCCACAAAGGATTCATTCAAGGGGCAATTAAGCAACAACAAATGAGAAAAGAAAACAGTGGTATTTTCTGGGTGACTAGAAATGTGGTGGAAGAAGAGTTAAAGGTCACCAGGAATAGTGCCAGTGAGACAGAAAATGCTATGAATTTGCCTGTGAAGAGAAATAGAGGGAAGCAGGCATGAGGAGGCAAGGTATGTTCTGCTGTGCGGTGTAATGAAGGTGCTATTACAGCTTCCACTGATGGAGAAATTGAACATATGCCAAAACACCACAGCCTTGAAGAACATAAAAAACAATCTAAAAGTTGTGTTTGAGAATCTCCTGGAAGATGAGAGACCTGTAAGTTCACTGTTAATATGACTGTTCAGGGGCTACTGTATGAAAATTGCCCTGCCCCCGCTGAGAGGCAGGCAGCACGCAACTCTTTGGCATAAGGGGGTTGACATGGATCAGCTCTCCCTGCCAACGGAGCCCCATCTGCGTGAGCACTGGCCAGGCTGGACCACAGCAGGATGCTAATAAATCCTCCGGCACACCAAAATAGGTGTCTGTGCATAATCCGCTCACTCAGATCTGCCCAAAGGGCTGGATATGGCTTTTTTGGCCAGTCATCTCAAGGCGCATTAGGTGACTCACTGGGCCTCCTACAGACATAGACATTGACTGAAACCTGCTGGAGATGCTGAGCTTCGGGAATGGGACCACGTGGCTCATGGAGCCCATGTTTGTATTTACCTATAGGGCAAAATCCCTTGACTCTTCTTGCCAGAAGCTAAAGCCTGACGCTGCAATTTTGGAAGCATGCACATGGCTAGACATGGCATGACCAACTGGCTTCACAGGCGGGCAAAATGGAGCTACCTGAAGGTGAAGGACAAAGTGTTGTGCTGAGGAGATGGTGTTGTGTGGCATGCATGTATTTATGACTAAGCATCCGGTTACTTGCAGGTGTCACCGAAGCAGAGAAATTTTAATAACATTCACATTCTGTGCATTTCTACAACCACCCCAAAACACTCCCTGTATGTGTTTCCAGATACAATGGAAGACTAATGCAGGATGTAAAGGAAGTGTAAATACCTCCTTAGCTCCACAAAGCTAAATCCTGTAAAGGCTGCATATTTCTAGGTTTTTTTTCATGGAGATCCCTTCAGGTTACTGGCTGTGGCAAATATTAATTAAGCAAAGAGAGTGCTCGACCTATTGAGCAGTGTTCTACAATAATAATCATATATAGGGCAATAAAACCATAAATCAATAACATTGGGTATTTATTGCTCATTGCAAGATTTACTTAGCATCAGCTGAATAGTTCCAAATGCATCTGAGTGAAAGGGGTAGGTCAAATACATTATGCAGCATATAATTAGCCTACTCTGACATTTTCACAATGGGTGAACTTCCAAGAGCAGAGGGGTTGATGACAATTGCTTTTGTCCCTCATGATAAGTAGATTTTCTATAAAGACAGATGGTAGCATCTCTGGTTCCTAAAATCCCTGTTTAACATACAGCATATGAAATACTTAACAAATCAGAGGAAACACAGCAAAGGGTGTGAATGGTCTGATAAATGATAAAGCCTGGTTTATCTCTCAGCCTTTATTGATTGCTTTTTGGCATCCGTTCAGCTGAGTGGGTCACTCCCATGATGTTTGTGCAAAGCAGTGGTAGTCACCTGCAGCGTGGCTTCAATCCACAAGGACCCGAGATGCTGGGTCAGGTGCCGAGTGTGGTGCTCGGAAGCAGCCTTCACTGCTTCACCTGAGGAAGCATCTGAGCAGTGTGTTTCCATCCGTGGCCCTTGTGCTTCCTGCCTTTTCCCGTATTTTCCATGCTCACACCTGCGTGGGCTTTGAGACTGTTCCTCAGCCCGATGAAGTTCGAGGCAGATTGTTTCTGATTCAGATCCCACCCACTGAGAAGCACATACATCTTGTGTACACTGTAAGGACACATCCACCATACACAGCCCGATGCCAGGCAGCCTTGTAATACACTTCTGTTTAGCGTGCGTGGTAGGGTGCAAGGCCTAAAAGGATCACCGTCGTCATCTCGCCTGTCGTGCTGCTCAGCACAGGCTGGAGGACAATCCCAGATGAATCATTGCTTGAAGTATTCGGCAGCACTGAGAAAGACACTTAATTTCTTCTTTAAAAATTCTGGTCCTGGAGCAGCTGCCATCACCACTAGTAACATGTTACAGTGCTTAGCTCCTCTTTGCAGTAAATTTGTACATCTTTATTTTCTATCTGACTGTGTTTAGGCTAAAAATAACTGTTTATTTTGAGTGTCCTTTCCCTGGGTAGGTAAGATAAGCTTGTGATGGAGTTAGAGCTTAGCCTGTGTTTAATAACCTGAGAACTCCTAGAGTGTCTGGACATTTTCCAACCTGCCTGTGGACCTGGTCCAATTTTTCAGCCTTCTCGTCCATTTGTAGATCTAAAGGTCTCACATTTGTCTTTGCCTAGTCCTGAGAGCTCATGTTCAGCTGGTTGGTCACCACTGTCCATACAACTTTCTCAAAGTCATGCTCACTTGTGCAGAAGTTTTCTGCACAAGTATACCTTCCCCACTCCACACCACAGGTACTCCTGGGGGCTATGGGTTTGGTTGGAGAAAGAGCTCAAACCACACAAGAAGCCAGGTCTCTGCACTGGATCCACCACTGCGTTTTCTTTTTTACTGAAAGACTCCTTGCCAAAGCTGACTGATTTCTGTCCTCACTCATTCTTCTTATTTGCATGTCTTAATTTTGAGGGAACCATGAAAATATCAGTGTGTGAAAGCTGATTTTGAGAATGCTCCTTGTCCTAGCCTGAGAAGAATGAAGGTTTTGGGGTATAGCTGGGGTCACTGCACCACCTGGCTTCAGTCTGGTGCAATTTTCATCTAAAATAGGCATGCAATGGAAAAGCTTTTTTTTTCTTCTTCTTCTTTTCCTGCTAAAAAACTGAAAATGCCAGAAGATCAGCTGTTCTCACTACCCTTAATTATGTATCAAAGGAACACCCTGTTCCCACAATATTTTACATAATGGCCAGCCAACAGGATAAATTAATGAAGGAACAGACAGGGAACAAAGCTGGGGGAAAAATGAGAAGAGCTGCTGAAACAAAGGAAAGCCATGCCATGTAGGACGGAGAAAATGGCAGATGAGAAAGGTGCCAGAAAATACTAATACTGAGTAGAAACACATACTTCAAACCACTGGGAGGAACGGAATGATGCAGGGGAAAGAAGGAGGACTCCAGCATATGCAGATGGAAAACACAGGAAAGCATCCAGTTGCCTCCATCATCACATCTGTTCCTGTATCCTCTCCCTACAGGAGTCAGTGAATGGTTCCTCATCTTCTGACAGTTGCTTCTTCTCTACGTGTCCATGTCCTGGTGCACCCAGTGGTCCTGCCATCTTCCACCTCCCACCTTCTCAACTAAGCTATCTGTCTGGATCATCATCCTGGCCCATATGCCTGACACCCCATGGGTAAGTCTGCTTAAGTCCTGAGAAATAAAAAATAAGTGTCTTGATTTATTTGCTGAAATCCTCATATCAAATACATGGAGAAGCTGTGCTTAGACATGTAGTCACCGTCCCTTCAGGCTTTTTTGTTTTATCCTTTAGATGATTGTTTCCAAACTCTAGTTCATGGTGTACCGGTGAGGACAGGCAATAATCCTCAGGATCATTTTGACTCCATATTTTTCTGTTACAGATTAGATGGTGTGAGTGGAGAGAGCTCTATGGGAAACCATCTGGCTTGGCAGCTGCGTGTGGGCCACAGTGTCTGGAAACTGCTGCCACCGACCCCTCCAGCTCACTATTCAGAGGGCCCCCATGCTGCAGGGAATACGTGGAATCTTTACCCTTGTCTTTCTCTTTCATCTGGGAAGCAAGAGAGCAAAGACGACAGAAGAAAGGCCAACTCCTTTAGCAACATAACATGGTTGAGAAAACCACAGCCATGCTTCTGCATTCTCGTTAACAGGAGCTTTAATCTAAAAGCATGGAAACAGACCAAATGATTGATTTGCCTCTGCCAAGTTGATCACTGCTGCATGGGAACATTTGCCTCTGAAACTTCTTGACTCTTGATGATGAATGCAGTTTTCAGAGTAAGGTAACAGTTGTGATTGCTGCACCAAATTCAGCATGGCATCGGTTTGAGGGCAAGGATAGAGGAATGGATGTGACAACAGAAACAGCGGGATGCAGAAAGGATGGAAATGCTCTGCGCTCCTGGCTACATCTATGCTTTTCAGACCAAAGGCAGGAGTACATCCAAACCATTCCCCACAGGGGAGAGGAAGGACAGGGCAGGATGGTGTGTTTGGGATGCACTTTGCCTCTCTGGGTTTTCATTTGCATATGCCGGAGTCTTTCATCATCTCCCCTGCCTCACGCTATTTCTCCCCCTAGTTTGGATTATGAGTTTTTGTCCTGCTGTCTCTGAACCGTATTTAAACGCGCCTTCACAGACATCTGAAGCAAATGACCTTCCAGCCACCACTGCTGACATTTTCAGGCGTCGCTGCCAGTGCTTCTTCACTTCAAGAATCCTTGGCACCTGCATGCGTGTGTGTGCCTCTGCAGAGGGAAGGGACTGAGAGCACATCTGCTGGGCACAGCACCTTTGGGTGCTGGGGAGGGGTGAGCAGTAGGGACTGAAATGGCGGCAGAGAAATAGTTTGCCAGTTTGTGTTTAACAGAGCTGCTGGAATGTATGCTGGTTATTTGTCTGGGTTCACGCTTGCTTCAGGCTCTGTGCTGGGCATGGAAACCTGGGAGGGACTTTGTGTGGCAGAGTATGTTTGTCAGGAGCTACATCTTTATAGCCTTGACTGTGAGATTGGGCTGAGATTAGATAAAGTTTAATTGTTACTTTTTCTGGTTTTGACTAATTATCGTTAACGGGATAGCATGACCCAGGCTTGCCAGAGCAGAAACTGAGGGACAGGGTTTGAATTCTTTGTTGTTCACATGAAAGATGAACTCTTCTGAAGCAAAACCTTGCAAATGGTTTCTTAGCCTTTTCATATTCATCACCTTCTTGGCCTGGGAGAAGAAAACAACCAGCAGGCTTAGATGACATGACCTTGAGCAAACTTCAGATAATAATTTCTTAAACATGCTGTCTCCTGCACAAGCCGTTTGATTTGTATCTTTTATTTACATATATTTCCCAGTACATTAAATTCTTTCATTGTCTAATTCTGCTATTTCATTGACCCAATTTCTGGTTTAGTAATGATGCCCAGGTCACAAATGCAGTAACTGAAGATAAATAATTGCCTTGTTCCTGGCTCTATCTAGCATGCAATTTGCTAGATCCCAATTGGATTGATACAACAACTTGTTTTAATAATAAATTTTCTGTTCTGCATGCCCCTTTATTCCCTGAGTGACCGGAGACAACAGAAGAAAGGCCTGAGTCCATTAGTGACAGCACAAGGTTGAGAAAATGAGAACAACGCTTCTGCATCCTTCTAAAAATGTGCCTCTGCTTGCCCGTGCCAGACGGATCGCGGCTGCTCAGGAATCTTGGTCTCTGAAACTTCTTGACTCCTGATGACAAACGTGGTTTTCAGAATTAAGCAAAAATTCTGATGACTGCAGTGAATATAGCATGCTATTAAAACCAGGCTCTAATTACTTATGGTTCATAAAGCTTAGTTCTTCGTAGAGCAAACACAAAAAATACAAGATTTTTTTTGTTCTATTCTGTTTTACACTGATAAAATGACATTTCAGAAAAAGCTGAAAAACAGTAACAGTTGAACACCTAGTTAGTTTTGTGAGTCTAAGTAGTCTCTCACATTATTAAACTTGAACAATATGATTAAACTCATAAATGACAATCTTCCTTTCCAGACTTTTTCTCATTCAAGAATGAGAAAAGTGTTAATTAATTTATCCTACTTCCACTGTTGCATACCAGATAATTGTAACACACACATAACTAAACAGAGTGAGGGAAATGAAAGGACTCAGATTGGAGCTCTCCTTAGTTTTCTGAATTTCCAGTTATCAAAGAATCATAGAATGTTTTGGAAGGGACCCCTAGAGGTCATCTAGTCCAACCCCCCTGCAGTGAGCAGGGACACCGCTAACAAGATCAGGTTGCTCAGAGCCCCATCCAACCTGGCCTTGAATGTTTCCAGGGATGGGGCCTCCACTACCTCTCTGGGCAACCTGTTCCAGTGTTTCACCACCCTCATTGTAATGAATTTCTTCCTTATATCCAGTCTAAACCTACCCTGTTTTCGTTTAAAACCATTGCCCCTTGTCCTGTCACAGCTGGCCCTACTGAAAAGATTTTCCCCATCTTTCCTATAGGCCCCCTTCAAGTACTGAAAGGCGTCCCCGCAGCCTTCTCTTCTCCTCAGTTGCCAACATTTATGCTTGTTCCTTATACCAGATTAAAAAGTAAGAAAAATAGTTAACTGCCTGAAAAAAAGCCAAGAGCCAGGAACCCAATGTCATAAGATACTCTGCCTCACACAGATGACTGCTAGTATAAGATGAATGGGAAAGAATTTTTATAATACATTTATATGACTTGTCACTCCTAGCTAGAAATGCAACAAGGAACAGATAAGGATATCAGGTTAAAAAACCTGCATCAATGCACCACTGTGTTTTATTTGATCCTGAAAAAAAAATATATTTAACTCTCTACCCTGAACTTCCACTATTTCCATTGGTTTCTAGTGCGTATCACCGACCATGAAAGGCTGTGAAGGAATTTGTTGCCATGAACAGTGCAATATGGATATGGAGTTTGCCTGTTTTGGGTGAGTACCCTTTGTCCAGTGACAGTGTCTTGGAAGTTGTGATGAACCGTACAACGTGATCCCTCTGTGTAAAAGGCTTCATTTTGTTGTCAAGGAGACCAGCTTTTTTGTCAGATGCAGCTTTGAAAGTGAAGGAGTAATGTGAAGGAAAACTATGTGTACTTGTGATACTCGAAAAGACCCACTGCTCAAACTCAGGAAGAATTTGATTTCTCCTCCACACTTACACAGATACATCAGTAATGAGTTTTCAGTCATTTCTTAGTACCTCTGTATCGTGCTTTCAGATTCAATAAAATCAAGTGGCAAATCCCATGTATCGGCTACCAGGGAGATGACACAGACTTTTCTGCATTGAGACTATGGATGGTATAGTCAGCTATGGCTCAGCTCTGGTCTTTGGAAAGGGCTGTTGGTTCATGTCTTGGTTTGGTCTGGCTTTTGACCAACAGGTTTGTGGACAAGCAAATGTTCTGCCCTTTGTTTTGCTCCACTTTTGTGCTATCTTAGAAGGAGAAGGTTGAGGGGACCTTCAGGGCTTCTTGGTCCATTCTCTTGCCTCCACTATGGTTCACCTGCACCCATGCAAGTTCCTGGAGACTCTTGTCTAGCCTCCTCTCAGGGGTCTCCTTGGAATTTGAACCATGTTTGGTATCACATTTCCCCTTTCTTCAGTTCTTTGTTCTAAATCTTCCTTTATAGGGATGGTTTCTGGACCTCCTGCCATGCTAACCAGTATCTGCTGGGCCTTCTCCAAGTGACCTATGCCTTTCCTGAAGCACAGGATCCCACATGAGGTCTGGTACTCCAGATGCCAGCACCAAGCAGAGCTGAAGGACTACCTCACATGCGGGACTCCAGTCTGTGCATTCAGTGTTGTAGCTACCTTTTTTTGTAACAACAAGTCACATCGGGCTTGTGATCAACTGCCCATCTCTTGCACCCTGTGCACCTCCCACCAGCTCATCTTTTCCCCAGCATGACCAGCAACATCAGTTGTTTCCCAGTGTGCACTGCACTGCACCCTTTGGATTCGCATCTGTGTATCCTGTTGTCCCAGTGCCTGCTGGAAACAAGGATTGGTGCTGGACCCAGAACAGTAAATTCCCACCCCTTCATTTGGGTGGTAAATTTGGATAGCTAGCTCTCTGGATCAGGGCATGCACCTAATTTTGCATCCATTCCTTAACAGTCTTAACCATTTTTTCCTTAGCTTCTTTCTGAGAAAGTGATTGAAACAACACCAAGAAACTTCAATAAAATCAAGTTGTGGCATCTCCTCCTTCATCCCTATTCACAAGGACTGTTATGAAGTTGCAGGAGGTAATCTAATTAATTTGACACAGTTTGTTTTAACATATAAATCTTGGCCATGTGTCTTTGAAAGCAGAGGAAGCTGTCTGATGTACTTCTGAGGACTTAATTACTCCTAATATTCCATGTTTTGTACAAAAATCCTAAAAAGAAAAAAAAAAACCTTCAAAAATTCAAGTTTCTAAGTGTATTTCACTTTACAACACTCCACACTCAGATTTTGTTTAGAACTGGTTTTATTTCGTCAATATTCTGGATTCATAAAAATGAAAATGCATTTTATTAGAGTACCGAATATATCTTCCTATTGCATGAATTTACAGTCTGCGCTGTCACTGACGAATGTGCTGGGATTTCAGAAAGTGTTTCCCTGCTGTGCTGAGGATTAAAAATCTTCCCACAATAGATTTTATCTATTGACACCCTTCAGTCGTTTCAAGCTCATTAGGCTATCATAGCTATGGCATCTCCCAGTGAGGCTGCAACATCAGAAGTGCTCTGTACTTTACTGTATCATTATTTCATTTTATGAGGCCTGGGAAGGACATGAACCGGAATGACAATCCACCCAACCCTGCCCTGCTTTGTCCTTTCCCCCATGCCTCTTTTACAGCTGGCTGCAAAATCAGAAAGCTGTTCCAAAGGAAAGCGTCACCAATTTTTATAAGTGCACCTCTCCTTTATCTGTCCCATGTTTCCAGCTTTGCCAAAGAAATGATAACCTGCGGGCATCAAGCGCAGGCATTTTTTTCATGTTATTCAAAGACGACAGTTGTGATGGGTATTATTTACCTCCCACCTTATGAGTGCATGGGGCTGAGGTGGGGATGGTGCGTGCCGAGCTGAGCCAAGCCTCCTCCAGCCACAAGGCAGGGATGGTCCCTGTCCGTAGGACCCCCAGGGCAAGGCAAGCAGCTGGCAAAGCAAACAGTGAAAGCATGGGAGGAAAAGAAGGGTGACAGCAACGGAAAACCATGCCTATGGAGTGTAGAGAATATGCAGCACTCCAATTTTCCTTTTGAGGCTGCAAGCCAGCAAGTGCTAGTTTAATGATGCCTCTATTCCCTGCGGTCCCACTGCCTGCCCATTAACAACTGGCAGCTTCCTGGCAGCTTCAGAGGAGCCATGGGCCCTGGGAGGGGAACTGCTGGGCTGCAGACCAGCCTAGGGAAGCAGCCCCAGCCCTGCAAACCGTCAGGAAAGGGAGCTTTACAGCTCCTTGTGCCAGCAGCTGGATGTGGGGGGTCAAGGTCGGTGGCGGTGCTGGAATGGGGAAGGCAGGCCAGGAGGATGTGGGAGGTCCGAAGTGAGGTTGCACAACCAAGTCAGTGACAACAGATGCCCCTGGGGAGGAGTCCTGTGCCCTGCCACTGGCCAGCAAGAGGAACACCACCCTGCGCTGTCCTGAGGACCCTGGGAACAGCCAAATGCCTGAAGCTACCTCAGCCTGTCCCACCACTCACCATATCTCATCCTTCTGGCTGGCTCTGTATGTTGCCAGCCTGGGTGCTGCATGGGCAGGGACAAAACCATCCAGACCTCTGTTGGTCAGGACAGGCTGCAGGGCTTCTGGACACGATGGTCAATGTCATACTAAAGGAACCTGAAATGAAGTGACTGAACCGTGTGAGCATTCCCTCCTTTCCCAGTACTGGCACAGGTATTTTCAATGGGCCTTAAAGCATTTCAGGCATGCATTAGGTGGCTGCTTCTGCACTCCCCATGAAGGACTGGGGAGTGACCTATGTGACCTGCTGCAACCCTCTGCTCTGACGGTGAGGACAGACACCAGCTCCACATACCTACTTCGTGCAGTTCCAGCCAGAGCAGCGGGGCTAGATACCTGACAGTAAGCCATGTTGTGGCTCCACAGCTAGCACCATGCTGCCCACCTTCCTGCCAAGGCACTGACTACCTCTACCCCCAGTCACGTTGTTTGCTCTAGATGCTCTGTGCCACAGCCATGGTTCACAAACAAACCTGCAACTCTGAGCTAGAGAGCAGCAAGTGCCTCCCTAGCAGAAGTCTTTTACCATAGATTTGATGAAGATAATTTTGCCATGACATGAAAACTGATGTATCTTGAGGTTATATGAGAGAAATAGAAAATCAGAAAAGGTAAGGAATGGTCTTTACTGATCCATAAGACTAATATATAGACTTAGACCTCTGGGATACAGTTGTCTTCAAAGACAGGACTGACTTCTCTTAACAACACTCATCCACTACCAACTGATCCGGTTCAATAGGTTCTTCTTTATTTATACACGGAAAACTGAATCTTTAGTTACTGTACTTATCACAGAAGTGTGACATTGCTTCATAGAATCATAGAACCATAGAATGCTTTGGGCTGGCAGGGACCTTTAGAGGTCATCTAGTTAAAACCCCCTGCAGTAAGCAGGAGCATCTTTAACTAGATCAGGTTGCTCAGAGCCCTGTCCAACCTGGCCTTGAATGTTTCCAGGGATGGGGCCTCCACTACCTCTGGGCAACCCGTTCATGCAGGAAAGGACTCAGCTTTTTTTTTAACTGTGTGGATAAGTAACATTTTAATGTAAACATTCATTAACCATGTAATTTAAACACTTGGGACAGATCTTCCTTGACAGATGGAAGTACTTATTCTTAATTTTCAAACATTTGCTGCTTTTTAGACTCAAAACCTTAAGAGTCTGAGTGTTGTCCTTTGCATTTAGGTTCGTGATAGACATGAACAGTGTTTGAATGTACTTGCAGCTGGACAGGTTCCTTGTGACGAGAGAGCACTTGGTGAACAGAAGTGACAGCTTCCTGCATCTGATGGATTTTGAAGCTGATATTGTTCTTTCTAAAGCTTTCAGGAACGTGTCACTCCAAATCTTGCTTTTTTGTGATCGTATGTTGCGATTCAGGGAAAGTTCTTACCTAGCTTGGACACAGGAGCAGGGTTGATGAGGGAGGAAAAGTGCAATATTTGAGCACCATGGTAGCCACAGGATGTCCAGCAGCTGTGACTGAGACTTGCAGGAAAATCCTGAGACCATATCTCCTTTTCTTTTAACAGAGCAGACTTGAGAGTGAGAGGAAGGAGGCACCCCTCTGCAGCTCCCGGAGCTCTTCCTCATTCCCAACAGCTTTGCCTCTCCGGTGTGGTCTGGCAAGACAAACAGACTGAAGCAGCAGGCTCAGTGTTGCTCAGGGACCTACAGCACTGTTCAGGAGCCTCCAGGAAAGGGTGAAGCCAGTGGGGGTACCAAGACCAGCTGATGGACTGAGGGTGCTGCTGTTAGATGCAGGGAAGCGTCCTTCTTCAGTAGCTGCCTCTGACCTCAGGGGTGTTTGAGTGAACTGGGGTTCTGGAGACCTTCTAGACTTAATCCAGAAACCACTATGGTGGAGAGAAGCACTCATATCCATTGGTGCCTCACCAGGAAACTGGGAAAAGGCCATAAGAAAATTCAAATGGAAAAATAAACGGTAGGGTTTGGAGTTACTTCTTTCCCCAGGCCATTTGCGCACTGTTTTCTGTGGGCTTTGCCATCCAAGTCTCATTTCAATTAGGGGGTAAGGCACCGTCATTAAAAAAGCTCCCACCCTGGAAAGTAGCAGTGGCTTCTGCTCTCCAGAGTTTTCTCCTTCTAGAAGGTGACTGACCCCACATAACTTGTACTGCCTCTGTGGCCAGGTCCTCTCCTGACCGCTGAGCACTGCTGGGGCAATAAATCCCTCCAGTGCCATTGGGAGGCCCATGAGCAGAAAAGTCCGGGCAATGTTGGAACTGCAGTCTGGCTTCAGATGCTTCATTGAGTGTTTTCTTTCCTCTGACCCTCCACGGTGTATTTTAGCAGCTGCACACACTGAGATTAGTGAAAAGCATGTAATGCTTCCAGCTGTGATATGGTCCTGATACTTCCAGCTATGTAAGATGCCTCCATCTTCTCAGGCTGCTCTCATTTTTGATGCAGAACTTTCCAATCCTCATCACAGGGAACTTCCTGCAGTGTAAATGGAAGATCCTTGTGACAACAGGGACAGGAATTGCAGCTTATTAAGGTGAGATAATTTTTGGAAACTACAAAGAAAATGCCTCACAGAAAAAGTAATTTCATATTGGTTATTCAGAGAAGGAAAAAAAGCCCAAATCACTAAGACACACAACAAAGACATAAGGGAGGGAACAGGATGTTTTCTGAAGACTTTCTCTTTCCTGCAAGCATCCTACCTAGGCTATACTGGCTAGGGTATCTTTGGATCACATCTGCCTGAAAATGTCCACAATCGATGTCTCTGATGGGGTTGGATGCAAACTGATTAAAGGTTATGGATATCTAAAGATGTATATAGGCATCTGGAGTCAATTTTCAAAGCCACCTGGTGACAATTTTCGAAGGCACCCAGTTTTCACAACAGCCCACTTTAAAAGTGCTTAGCTGGGCAATTTTCAACCACCTGCAACACAGAGGCACGCTGTTATCCACCTACTTGCCTGCCTGCCTTTAAACACCTTGCTCTACTTGCACAGGCTAGTGGTTAAAAGACGTTACAGCTGATGAGGAAGTTTTGACCGTCCCCGTGAACAATATACAGCCTTCTGCTTCCAGCGGGGAAAGAGGATATGGCTCCTTCCTCTGTGGTTTTGGTATAGCTGCCATCATAGAATCATAGAAATGTTTAGGTTTGAAAAGAACTTTAAGATCATCAAGTCCAACCATTAACCTAACACTGCCATCCCACCACTAAACCATGTCCCTAAGCACCTTGTCTACCCGTCTTTGAAATACCTCCAGGGATGCAGAATCAACCACTTCCCTGGGCAGCCTGTTCCAATGCTTGACAACCCTTCCGGTGAAGAATTTTTTCCTAATGTCCAATCTAAACCTCCCTTGGTGCAACTTGAAGCCATTTTCTCTCCTCCTATTGCCCGTTACCTGGGAGAAGAGACCAATGCCCACCTCACTACAGCCTCCTGTCAGGCAGTTGTAGAGGGCAATAAGGTCTCCCCTCAGTCTCCTTTTCTCCAGGCCGAACAACCCCAGTTCCCTCAGCCACTCCTGTTCCCCTCTGTGCAGCAGCAGGAAGGCATATAGGACCACCTCCAAAGGAGAAATCACAGTTCAGTACATCTGTGGGACATGTCACAAGTGCACATTGAAGAAACACGGCAGAGCCCAAGCCTACCAGTGGCAGAAAGGACAGATGTATTTCATGAGCCATGTCTGTGAAGTTACAGAGCTGTTTACCCCTGGGAAAAAGTTCATGGCATTCATAGCAACCTCCGTGCTGCTTTCTCCTGGGGCTTTGGAAGACCTTGCACAGCTGGACATGAACAGGGTTTGGGCTTCACAAAACTACTAATCCAAATGATTAGTATTCATAATAGAAGGAAAAAAACCACCCTATGCTTCGAAGCTAAAATTGCCTGAGGAACACAAACTGCTTAAATGTTGCTGTAGCTGGAAGCTCCCGGTGCAACGCTTACTGGGTGTTTCTGCTGCCAGTTTCTATAAAGCAGCTGATTGTCAGATGCGCTCCTTGGAAATGCCTGTTTGCCAGAGGGCAAATGTTTGACAAGATTAGACAGCTCTGATTATGTGCAAAGCATTACCAAAGCCCTGAATTTATGTAAAGTTTTCTTCAAGGCAGTAGAAATGTACACTGTTTCCAAGACATCAATTTTACCTTTTGCACCGGCATGTGCTGAATCGCCTCTTTTACTACTGTTGTGATGGGCAGCCTGAACTGGATCCCTTTCTGAGCCTGCTGTATGTGTGTTTCATGAAAAAAATAGGTGTGATTTTAGTCTTCTTTCATTTTCTTTGTCTCCCCTTCCACTCCTTAATCTTTCCAAGCTACTCACAGAATCACAGAATCGTTTAGGTTGGAAAAGACCTTTAAGATCATCAAGTCCAGCCATTAACCTAACCCTGCCATCCCACCACTAAACTATGGCCCTAAGCAACTCATCTGCCCGTCTTTGAAATACCTCCAGGGATGGGGACTCAACCACTTCCCTGGGCAGCCTGTTCCAATGCTTACTCTTTGAAGCAAAGAGCATGATGAGAGGAAACATCAGGTCAAACAATTTAATGCTACGTAATTAGGACTCCTCCAGCTGCCGCTGGGGTAAGAAGAGGCCATGGCTGGCTTGCTGGCCCTTTGGATGAAACTTCCCCAACACTGGGGATTTGCTGAGACACTTTCCTCTAGGAAGTTTACCTGAGGTGAGGAGTATCTCTAACATGGATTTTCACAAATGGCTGATTTCAGGTAGGCGCTCCTCACCTGTAAAAAAAGCACAATCAACCTCATCAGTCAGAGGAACAAATGCCTTGAATAAAACCATGTTCTCGGGAAAGGATCATGTTTTCCTGGCATCAAGGATAAATGAGTAAGGAAAAAAGCTCTCATATCAGCACAGCTCTACTAATAAGTAGTGTAGAGTCTTTATACTAAAAATACCTAGCTTTACATATCATTATAGTTAAAAATAAAGGCAATTCATATTTCAGACAGAAATGTATAATGCTAAGAGTACTCCAGAGTAATGAGTTGTAACTCAGGGTAACTTTCAGGGGAC
>NW_009258267.1:1053118-1057864 GCF_000687185.1 Egretta garzetta
GAGAAGAGGAATTTTTAATGTTCTTTTTAAATCTCTTCCCTTTTATAAATGACTCTGTGATTATTTAATAAAGCGTAATTTTTAGAACCTGGAACTGCCTTTCTACAAATGACGTCATGAAGTGCCAGTTTGTCCTGGAGGGACCCAGGAAGGACAGTCTAGTTTTCTCATCATTGTTGAATCTGAGTAGCTTTTCCTTGCTAAATCACTGAACGCATTTCCACCATGAGATGGTGGCTAGGCATCTGGTGACCATGGTAGCCCTATCTCCCAGCAACTCTTTATCTTCTTCACCTCTCTGCTGTCTTCTGGTATAATAAACAATCCTGCAGCAAAAGTACAATGATAGTGAGGAAGGCTGGAGGTACCCTGTGGAAATAGCAGAGGAGGGTGGTGATGGGGAATCGTGTAGGTGTTTTCTTCTTTCTCAGCTGCTACTCCATTGTCATAGGTGAAATTTTCTTTTTTTTTTTTTTTTTTTTTTTTTTGTATTTGTCTCTTCTAATACCTAGTAATATTACCAAGAAGTAACAAGTCATGATGGGTGTGGATTCCTCTTACCTACTTTCACTGGTACCAGGCAACATCTCTCTTCAAAGGGCACAAATCAGTCCCTCTTTGTTGACTATCCTGAGGTGCATTAAGCCCAGTATAGCTAACCAGTTGAAAGAAGTCCTACTATACTCAGCACTGGTGCAGTCTCACCTCAAGTACTGTCTAGGGTTTTGGGCTCCACAATGTAAGAGGGATGACCTCATTGCTGCCTACAACTTCCTCAAAAGAGGGATTGGAGGGGAAGGTGCTGATCTCTTGTGATAGGACACAGGGGAATGGATTAAAGCTGTATCAGAGGAAGATCAGATTGGATATTAGGAAAAAGTTCTTCACTGAGAGGGTGATCAAGCACTGGAACAAGCTCCCCAGGGAAGAGGTCATGGCCCCGGGCCTGTTGGTGTTCAAGAAGTGTTCGTGCAATGCTCTTAGATATATGGTTTAACTTTTAGGTTGCCGTGTGTGGAGTCATGAGTTGGACTCAATGATCCTCCCGGGTCCCTTCCAACTCAGGATATTCTATAATTCTAGATCATTGTGTTAGGGGCAATGCATGCCTGTGAGATGGTTGGAAATTTATGACATGTCTGGTGCCCTGAATGAGCTATGGAAATCAGGCAATGGAGGTATTTTCTTACTTCAGTGGGGGTGGTGTTCAGTGAAGGAAAGAAACAGAAATGGGGGTCCCCCAACCCTTTCTTGGTGCATCCCTGCCTCACAGGTGGTACTTTGTCTGGGATTTAAAGAAGTGTGATCCCTGACTGCAAGAGCTATGTTGGAGGAAGCTCATGGTGTCAACAGACCTCTGTTACACATTAACACATTCAACTAGTTTGCAGTGGTGACAGTGCTAATGGTGATTTTTTTACTGGGTCAGAATAAAGCATGACATCCACATAAGGAGCTCTTGGCCTCTACCATTTGTTGATATTGTGTACTCGTGCAGAGTGTTGAAGCCCTGGTACTGCAAAGCAGAAACGCCACACTGTGTGTGTCCTACCAGTCAAAAAAGCGGTGGGGTCATCTGAAGGGTCCTCAGTTAACAAGAGAGAACAATTCCCCATAAAGGTTTAAAAACTCGGTTTATAAAATCAGTTTAAAATCTATCGCAGTGGAAGTTACATTCTGAGAAAAAAGCTCATGGCTGCCGGGTGTGCTGCAGCAAGAAAGCTCCAGAGATAGCCATGACTAATATTTGTATGTAATGACATCTTCATAAGGGAATCTAGATATCAACCGATGCTTGTTTCTGAAAAAAGGAATAACAATTTGTTTGTCTCTCTTGGTCACTGTCAGCCTGCATTAGATTTTATGGGTTGATTGCTAGTCCCCAACTTATCTCAGTCCCATCCCCCCCAATACATTCCCCTCAATAAGACAGCAATCTGAACTTAAATGCATTTGAGGAGAACAGTAATCAATCATTAAATCATTTTACAGTAAGGAATATTAACTCATTACATTGAATGCCTGAGGCCTTCTTCATTTTTTTATTTAGTCTCATGCAAGTGCTCAGCCATGCAAACTACCATAAAATGTGCTGCTTGGGCTGCTGTACTGGGGCATCTAGGTCCCAAAAAGGTGGTTCAGTTGAAGGCTAATGGACAAAGTCAACCCAGGTTTTCCAGTAGGTAAATTCTTGCAAGCCTGGTTCGTGAGACTGTATGTGTTCAATTAGCTCTGTTTGTCTTTGCACACTGCCAGCACTCTTCAAACCTGCTTAGATAATGGATGTGATATAGATATGGCTATAAGGTTTAAACCAATTACTGGTAATGTGCTATTAAAAAAATGATAATGGAATTATATAATAGAAGTTAAATAAGCACTGATTTTTTTAATCTTTAATGATAACAGAAGTGCCATTCTTTCTAGAAAAAACATACATTGGTTATGTATATTGAAGGCAAGTCTTTCAGTTCCTTTTGAAACAGTGCTGTAGATGAATAACACTGAAAACCGCAGTGGAACACAGCAATTGCCCAAGACTACATTCATTCCCAAGAGTACAGGAGTTATTGTAGCCTAACATTTATTATTTGTTTATATATTATTTGCAGTGTGCTCATGACTTGCCAGGCACAGCCCAGACTGTTAAAAAGGGGGGGTTCTAGCTCCGAGAAGGACTATAATAGAAAGAGTATGTTTTGTCTGCACCATCATTTACAGCCTTCAGTGAAAAACTCACCAAGATATGTGATAACACAATCTAAATGTTCTGAGTAACAGATAGGTTTGGGGCAATTTCATGTTTCAGCTTCCCCGTAAAACACTGATGATGGTTGTTTATGCAGGGACTCTGTAAATATGGGAGCATACATGAAAGAAAGTACACAGAGTTCAGAAAAGCATTTCAGCAATTCTTCATTAAAGCCCCAAATAAGGGTCACACGTAGGGGATTTAAGCAATTACAGCACATCTAACCACTTGGAAAGCGAATGAATGCGATACATTAAACCCAATTATTTTGCACAGAGGAAAAACTGGCACCTCCTTAGTGCAAAACATCAATCATGAGGGAAAACAAGTACCACTGAGCTAAAGTCAGCTCCAGAAAGTGAATCCACAATTAGACAGATAGGATGAAAATAAAAGAAACTGGATGCCATTGGAGGAAAGAAAGAGGGATCGTGGTGAAGTGTGACGGTTCCTATGCACCTTCTCCAAGATGCAAGCCAACAGGTAGGACCCAAAAAAGAGCCAGAAAAGGGCTTTGTGCCACTCACCATGGCAATGCTTGAAAGTCAGGGAGCCAGCTGTGTGAGTGAGATCCATCGTGCTAACAGCCGTGCTCAGGACAGGAGTGTCTGCTAGGTACGCTGAACTGAGCCAACCTGCCAAGTCCCAGAGAGAAGTGTTTGTTAGGAGTACAAGATGGCTGGAGATGGGGTTACAGCCCCAGGAATAGGTGGTGAGCAGCTCTGCGCTGATAATTCAGCTCTCATAACGCCCATGCAGTCACTTTAGTTGAGGAGTATGGTACACACAGCTCAGTGAAGACCTTCATGTGAAAACACCTGGAGCAGGAAACCTAGCCCAAGGCAGGTTGCATTAGGCTCAGTTTTGGCTTAGAAATGCTAGATCACCCAAGGCTGTCGATATGCAGGAGAAAGCCTAGCATTTTGAGCAGGATTCTGTGTGTAATGTTATTTTTCTAGCATTGTTGAACATAATTTAAACTGATTACCTGATGAGAATATCAGAAAGTCATGATAATGGTAGAAAGTTTCATATTATTCACCCATTTTCTGAGTCTGTCTGGGTCATCCTGCTGATGACTTGGTTTCAGAGCACCCTGGGGAGACACAGATCAGCCAGGATCACTGAGGGAGGACAACGTGTTGGTAGAAGGAGAGGCGCCAACTCTAGGAAAGTGTCAGCTGCCAAAGGAGATTCTGGCATGGTGGGGGACAGCATCTGACCTGTGGGAGCTGCAACACCCTTGGCAGCGAGGCTAAAACCTCCTTCTGCAAGCGGGTGGCTTGGCCTCGGGGGAGGCATTGCAGCTGCCAGGTCGCCGTGCTCGGCTGGGCCAGGGAAAAAGTCCACGGGTACTTCTGGCTCACGGCAAATGCAAAGTGCTCCATTTGCCACAGGCAAGGGCTGTTACCGGGGCTCAGGTGACATGCGATAACTCGTTATGCCTCAGTAATTTGATTATACACCTAGCCTGAAGATGTATCTGTTACCACTCAGTGCCTTGCATTTGTGATGAGCTGAACGGCTTGTCCCCATCAGGCAGACATTTGCCTGAATAAGTAATGAATGATCATCTGGAACCCTGTTTCATCCCCCTGTTGGTGTGAGCAGTCCCGTGGCATTCCATGGCTCTATTTGTAGTGGGGAAGAAGCACTCAGCATAAACTTGGATATCAGTAGCAGCCTGTGTAACCATCAGTTCTGATCATCCAAGTACATCTCTGATTGAGGATCGATGTTTCATGATTCTTCCTTGCTCCAATGCTGAAACTTCCTAATGAGACAGGGTTTTCTGCTTCATTTGTTGTTCTTATTCAAGTGACAAAAGGCAGAGCAATCTCCAGCCCTTTCAGAGTCTGATACCATGCCATGAGGGCAATGTGACCAAAATTGAGAACCCAGTGCCTGCCTGCCTTACTGGGCTAAATCGTACCTGCTCTGGAAAACAGGGCAAGTGAGTAGGAGGCATGAGAAAATCTCACCCTCACGCTCTT
>NW_009258267.1:1057890-1110179 GCF_000687185.1 Egretta garzetta
GCTCTTCCATGCAGCTTGTTGGCTTTGCTATTGGTTTTATTGCTACTTTTTGGTTTGATACACGTCAACACATACAACTGTGCAAAGACAGGAGCTAACACCCTGCCCTCAGCAGGCAGGTGGAAATGAGATGCCCTGAGGAGGCTGGCAGGTTTCAAACTAACATTAATGTCTTAATAATCTCACTCAAGGGTACTGAAAGAGAAACAAGCGTTCAGGAGACTGGAGGGGAAAGACTTGGCAAATAGAAATGTGAAAGGGGTCCCAGAGAGGCTGGGAGGGCAAGTCCTGGAAGAGCACTGAGGCTCGAGCTGGAGCTACTATCCCACCACTACTCATGGCACGAAGTGATGTCACCAGACCCAAAGCATTACCCCCACAGGCTGACCCCAGCAAGGATTTTGGGAGGTTACCCAGGCTGGGTGCACCTTGTCAAGGCAGTGGATTGCTGTGCTGGTACCACCCGTGGTAAGCACCATGGCAAGGTGGGATGCTGCCCCATCTCTCCAGCAGGGAAGCAGTGGCGCAAGCCCATGAAAGGGGCCTACCAGCGTGACCGAATGTCCTCTCTCCTACAAATGCTCTTCCTTTGTTTCTTCCACTTAACCTAGCAGAAATGGCTCAGATCAGAACCGTTTCTCTGGGTATGCAGGAGGAGTTATTGGCTCAGCAAACTAAACACCAATAAAACTGGGATAATGAGCCATTATTTATGCAATGGAGCCATTATGCTTTTATTTATTGCACTGACTGTAATTACAGTTTCACCAGACCTGACAGTAACACATCCTTTAATGATGTACGAAGGAAAGGATTTATTTGAAAAAGAAAAATCCCACAAGTGTTAGTCATAACTTAACATTCTACTGGAAATTTTTAGGAAGGGAGAGAGAAAGTATAAATAATGGATTTAGTAAGAAAATATGTTTCCTTGTTTTTTAACTCTTTGTCATGTTTCCAACCTCCCCATCACTCGGAAAGGTCACGCAGCGAAAGCTGCTCTTGTACTGCTAAACCCTGACAGCGGTAGTGGCTGCTTTATAGCACGAGATCTAATAAACCAGCACATGCGGAGATGTTTGTGGAAGAGTGATTGATGGTAAGCAGAGAACCTCCCTCAGACAATAAAACTTGCCTTTTGGCAGCTTCACCAGGTGTCTCATGCTTTTGGTGTCACCAGGTCTCTCACATCTTGCAGATGAGTTGTCTTTCCTGAGTTCTGCTCTGTCATCAAAATGTCAGTGTCCTATTCAGTTGTTGTCTAATCCACTCTTCCTTCAAAAAAAAAGTGAGACTTCACTTGTAAATTTGATGTAACCTGTTATTTGTTTGGCATGTTTCACCTACCAGATACGTCTCTGTAGACTAGCCTCTTCGTAAATGCTAATACAGAGGCAATGCCTTACCTGGCGGAAGAATGCACAAATGGCTAATGCTGAGCTCTGTTTCCAGCTAATTTCCAGGGCCCCTCCCAGCACTTTCTCTGAACCAAAGCCTACTCTTACCTGACACAAGGACTAATTTTCATGGTCAGCACGTCTTGCTTAGAGCGGGGACAGCCTTATGTACTTACTAACCGCAAACACACACAGAAGCCTCAGTCCCTCTCTTCCCTCTCTTCTAGGACTTAGGGCTTTGCAATGTTACCATCTGACTGTTCCTCTCTTTTTTGATGCTGTTCAGAGGCCCCAGCCAAAACCAAGACCCTGCTGTGTCAGCCACACAACGACCACACAGAAAATGCAGCCACCTGCAAGATCCGCTGCAGCCATACTTGACTTAAGCTTAATTTTTTTCCAGTGCATAGATTCAAAATGAAACCCTCCTGGACTGGACAAATCGTGTAGCTCGGTCCTGCCTTAGAGATCTAGATCTGTACTGAGCGACTCCTGAGATCAGCATCCCAGGCAGGAGCATGCCTCAGGAGATGCCACGTCTAGGTCCGACTGCATTTGCACCGAGGGGACATGCAGTAATCCTGAACTTGGTGGGAGATCAAGTGCTATCATTCTGGATTGGGTTGAATTTTCTTCCAGCACCTTTTCTCAGATGGATCTGTTATTTGGTGAATTGCTGTTTGGCTCGGGCACTGGGGCATCCACAGCGGTGCATGTACCAAGCATCTGCAGCCTCTGAGGCTGTGACTGGCACCGAGCTGGAGGGGGGCTGACAGCTCCTCATAGCAGCTCCAGCAACACCACCAATGACAAAGGGTGGAGGGAAAAAGCATAGCTTCAGTGTGGTGAAAAATGAAAAACCCCAACAAGAATGAGGAAAAGTATGCAGAAGCTCCTGACACTTAATTATTTTGGTTGTTTAAAAGTTTGCTGCCTTTTTATGCTGCTCCTGTCCCACACGGAGCTATGCTCAAATAACTTACTTGCTGTTTGTTCTGCCAGCAGAGCAACAATCTCTTTGCTTCTGTTTCTGCTTTCTTTAAATGAAAGTCTGTCTCCGTGTTAATGTCTGAAGTCACCCCCTGTGTTTCTTCATGATTGGCTTTGCGACACATGTTGACTGGGTTACTGAAGAAAAGCACCAGGTACTCATAGCCAGGGGAACATGCCTGCATTTATTTACATCTGAAAGCAAGCAAGCAAAACTTAGAATGATTTGTAGCTTTACAAACTTTTTTTCTGAAACTATACAGCATTTATCACAGCCAGCCCTGGCATCCTTCTTCCCATGTGATTTGCTGCAGTGAGTTGTCAAGTCTTATCATGGATTAGGTTGTTAGCTCTTCAGGACTGAGGTGCTAGCCCCCGTGCTTTAATGACATTCACTGGGTCACGTAGACCAGAACTATTTATGAAAAACTCCAGGAGTCCCCTTTCATGTGATGAAAGTAATTAGGGATTCAGGATTTGCTTTCTGCTCCTCTTCAGCCAGAATTCCCAGCTGCGCTGAGCACTCGTGCCAGAAGGCATCAAATACATTATCCTACTTGCAGAAAGGGATGGGAACAACAATGAAGCAGGGGAAATCAAATAAGCAGCCATGGAAAAGTTGCTTATAATATTCACCCAGGTCTATGAAGGCTTCATTAAATGGTCCCTTGGGCAATGTCAGAAGAGCAAAAGAAATATTTGGGTCTATAATTGCTGGTTCTGCAAAGGCAATGGGCAGTAGACTGATCCAAAGTCCCAGAGTGAGATACCTTCTCCAGGAAGAGCACGTTAGGATGTCAGAATTAACCTCTTGATGGTGTCACCAAATCTTTTTGAGTCTGTAGTCTTCACCAGGTTGTCAGGAGAGATTTTGTGGCTATCTTTGGCAAGACACCAAAGCCAAAGTTACTGTCATGGTGTGACCAAGTTCAAGTGGCTGACAGAGCAGACCTTAGCACCAGTAAAACAGAAATTACAAAGGTGTGTTCATCATAGTTCAAACAGAAATGAATCAAGATTTTAGTTGCTGGCAATAGAACCGGAACAGGTTACATGTGAACAGCATCTGTGGTGGGAGCCAGGAGACTATTCATTACACTGAAGAAGTAAAAGGGGAGCACAATTCCAAGTTTATTCCATAGCAAAATTGACATCCATAAAAATGGCATCTTTTTCTGACCAAGACTAGGTCTGTGCTGCAGCTGGGGCTGAGCAGGGCACATCAGGTCTTTGGAACTTGTGCATGCACAGGGCCTGTGGTTGTATTTTTCCTTGGGGGATGGTTTGAAAGGCTGCTCCCTTCCTCTCCTTTTCTTCTCTTCCCGGTCACATCCAGGGTAGGAGTTTGCAATATTGACTGCTCAGTGCAGAATATAATTGCTCCAGTAGAGAGGGCTGCTGCAGAGGAATTGTTGACTGTGCTTTGATGGGGTAGAGCTTGGATTGGTTCAGGGATAGCAAAAGTGGTCAGAGGTACAGAGGGACTTCCATACAAAGAACTACTGAGTAAGGGTCTCTCTCCATCTGAAAAGTGATAGGCAGAGGACAGGATTAAGGCCTCTAAACTCCCGAGTAGAACTGGGTGGCTGAATAAGGACCCACTTTTGAGTTCTCAAAACAGGAATGAGGAGGTGTAAAATGAAACAGGAGGGTGCCAGGTTCAACACCAGCAAAGCAGCAACTGATCTTTTGCCTAGCATGTAGGTTGGCTCCAGAGCACCTCAGCACAAGGTGTTATAGATACTGAATGTTCTGGAGGTGAAGAGAGATCAGTGAAGAAGTGAGCCTGTGATCAGAAATATCAGCAGGTCCAATGGGATTAGAAATATTTTAAGAAAAATGTCTGCCTCAGGAAGTCCTTGAACCTTAAGGAGTAGGAAGCAGGGAAAGTATGTTGGGGAAACATCATACATACTTGTCTTGGTCTTATTTATTTCACTTTGGCCACACTGAGAGACCTGATATCAGGCTAGATAGACCTTTTGTCTGATGCAGTAAGGTAATTAACATTGGAACAGATCCATCCATTAAGGTCTTCAAACCTTGATGTTTCAGTGCCTCTAGTCAGGTGTGCTTTAGCCAGGCACAACATAGAGGCAACAGGATGAAATATTGGGGTGTGGGGTTTTCGGGAATGGATGGTCCAACAGATCCTTCTGGCCTCACCTGCCCTAGAGAGCCTATAAAGCATAAATATCTTGATGTGAACAAGGCACCTCAGGCTCCCTTCACGGTCTCTTGAGAGGAATTGGTTTGTTCAGGATATAACTCACCTGACCTGTTCCAGCTACTTGCTTTATGATAAGATGAATCCTACTCTAGAAGTGTCTATCCTCTCCACTGACTATACGGGGAGACTTGGGGAAGCGGGTCAGATGTTAACATTTACAACAGTTAGATCAGCTTCATCCTCTGAGTCATTTCCAGGTCTAGTTTTCTAGAAGTGTCCAGAATTCACAACTCTACAAGTATCTTCTGTTTTTAAATTATAAGTTCCACAAGTGTTCTTTTCTGAAGCATTTTTGAAGAAAAATACTGTGCCAAACACAGCCATGTCATCAAAACTCTGTGAATTCAATGAAATTTCACAACTGATTAATTTAGTCACCTGGACAGATGTTTTGATGAGATTCATTTATTTTAAAAATATATGTAAATGTATTTCCTATCTTGGTAAACATATTGGCTTTTGAATAAATTCATTGTAAAGGAAAAGAAGAACACGTTCTTCTTCAAAGGTGCTCTGAGAGTTGTCTTGTCTGCCTGTTTAGTAGAACTTAGTGGAAATTCATAAGAACTACAGAACTATTTCAAAATCAATCACAAGATATATGCTGCATATTTCTGTTTGTTCCTTATGCTTGGATTGAATTCAACACCAGGAAAAAAAAAAGATCAAGGACTGATTTCTTTCTTAAAATCTGGATTTTTTTGTGCAGTGAGACAAAATAAAAAACAGTCATCCTCTTTCTGCCATCAAGTATGAGCCCTCAAGAGAAACAAAATCATACAGACCTAATAATGCAAATATACTTTCATTAGGTTTTTTTTGCCAAGGCAGGACAATGTGATTTGTTTGGCTTCCCAAATAACATTTTGAACGTAAGTATTTTCAAAAGGGACTCAATGTATGCAAATAAATCCTAGCCCTACAGGTCACTCTCTAACTTGAACCAATGCAAATTTTATACAGTGGTGTGCGTGTGGACCAAAGCTTAAGATAGACTGTTTTACCTAATCTCTTTTCATCTTTGCAGACTCTCTAACAAAAGTGAAATTAAGGTGAAATAGTTTGCTGTGCCCAGAGAGTCATTCATCTTTAAGATGCTCTCACCAGTAGTCTCTGCTTTTAACTTTAAGCACGTCATTTGCACCATTTTGATTATACAGGCAGATCTCTTGGGACCTTCCACAGTTCATTTTGGGGTGAAAATCTGCCTAACCATCCTGTCTGGATCTTGTATCCAACATGCTACGTCAGTGGACTGCAGTGTGTGAAGGGGTGTATGTGTGCAAGGGGGGAGAGGGGAGGTCAGTGCTGCTGTACATTTAGGTCTCGCCTACACAAACACGTTGGAGACAAAGGTGGGTGGCTGACCAGGGGACTAGAAAGGGCTCCTAGTCCCTAGTCTGAAGGTACTCATGACAGGCTGCTGGGGGGCCTCACCAGCTGCGCGTATCGCAGCCCCGTGGTACAACAATAACAGCAGCGCACGGATGCAGAGAAGCTGTGGTTTAACCTGACCTTTCTAATTCCTGCTTTCAAGCACACGGATAAATCTGAGCGTTTTTCTTGCCTGAAATAGTCTCCTACTCAGCCATAGACTCTTGCAGGTAACATTAGAAATTTCATAAATTCTTCTTGGTTTTTTTTTTTCCCCAAAGCAAAAACTACATCCATTCAACTTTAGAGTAGAAAATATGACAGATCATGTCCTCCTCTATTGTTTTGAGCAAATAGGACTTGACCCTGAGGTAAGACATGGGCAGCAGAAGCACGAATGATGAGCACTGCTACTACACTGTTCCTGTTGTTTCATAAGTCAGGATTCCCTCATCCCACAGATCCTGAGAGTGGGCCTTCGAATGAGTGAATTCCATTCTTTGATTGAAATTATGTTTAGGATGGCTATATACATTTGCTAACATTTCAGACAAACTTCATTTTCCCTATTCTTCCACCAATGGGAGAAACATTCCCAAAAGAAGATTTTTCATAAAAGCTATATGGTAGGTAGGTTTACCTATGTCCCTTTAATTTCATAGGCTGAAGTAATAAGCTCCCTTAGTAGAAGACTTTTGCATAGAGAGCACAAACCAATGCTGTGGGATTCAGGCAGCAGAGCAGAGTCCACAACAACACTGAGCTTTTTTTGCACAACCAAGGAAGGCGAACGGTGCAGTAGAGATGTGGCAGAAGTAGCCCCAGGCGGGAAACATGATGCTGTGAGTGACACTCGCTCCCCATCTGTCTAGCAAAAAGAAGTCTGTACTGACGAGTGAACGCAGAGTAAAGGGAAGCACTGAATTTCTCAAAAGGAAGCCAGAAAGATGCACGGATTTCCTCTATTGGACAAAGAGGCCAGCGTTAAGTTAGCTTTTTTTTTTGAGCTGGATAGAATTCTGAAAGGTTATTTTGTCACTGTAAATGGCAGTACTTAAGGCAGAGACTTTTTAACATCCATAGGCATTAAAACTGAGATGTAAGTGGGAACAAAGGAATACATCTAAAAACTACTTGGATACAAAATAGTTGATAAACCACCCTGTAATTCTCTCCACTGCATGGTGTGTGCTTCCTATAACCAAGGAATCTATTGTTCGTGCAGAAATTCTGCCTGCTCCAAGAAAGAGAAAAAATAAAAATTGCATTTACATAACAAAAATTTATTTAAAAAAAATTCAATTGGCCACATTCAGCTCTGGAGGAAACAGCCTTTGCCATCAGTGGATTGGCTTGGTCTGAAGCATCTAAATCTTAAAAGCTGTTAAAGAAAAGATGGTTGTCTTGGCTGTCTTCCCACAAATTAAGAAGCTGATTGCAGAGTCTGTGTTAACAATATCAGACATCTGCCTCTCATTTGTGAATATCACTTAATCACTTTTCCCCAACATTTGATTTTACAAAGATGTGAATTGATGAAGTTTCATGCTGAGTATTTACTTCTGGTGAGATCACCCAGGGATTTCTCAGGAGATGGGGTGGGAAGCTCTGGCCCTATAATTAGGATGAGAATAGCTTGGCAATAGAAAGCAGAGAGATACTTTGTTAGCAGAAGAAGGTATGAAAATTGTTCAACTGTCTTTGCTGCCCTTCCTTGCTACTGTTTGAAGATGGAAATAGCTACCTCAGAAGTTAGTTGTGTACCTAAGGGGAGTCCTACATAGAAGTATTAAGTACTTTGTATAGACAGTATTACTTTTGATTAACTCTTCCAAAAAAAAACGCTCCCAGAACACATGTCCTTGTATTCAGTCAGACTGTGGTCATTTTCCCAAATTAAAAAACACCGCTTCATTTCTATTCGAGATACAATACCTCTACCAGCATCTGGTGATACTGAAACTCTGATGTTGTTGCCTGTCATTCTCTGCTGTGTACATAGGACTTCCAGTATATGTACATATTATCTGCAGCTATTTTGTGCTCCTCCAGAAGAAACAAAAGTGGTGGGAAAGTGTTATAGCTTTTAAGTGTGGTCTGTGTTTTTCCACATGTGGAGGAAGCAGCTACACATCTAGAAGATCCTAGATACACTCAGGGAAGGGACATGGAGGTTTGTGGATGTGTTTATCTGTCTCTGTAGCTTTGTCAACCTTGTTGGGAAGTGAGGCAACCTTGCTAACATTAATGCTAACCCACTGCTAGGAGCTTGCAGGGTGGGATGCTGAGATCTCCGTGTTCCCACCTTGAAAAGAGTCCAGGCAACACTGGGGGCACTACAGACTAAGCTTGGCTGGAGGAATGGGTGTCATACCTGTCTGCGAAAATGCTGATGAGCCTGTGGTATGCTGGAGCCTTGTGTTTATCAACATCTCAGTCCATGAAAGCAAAGCATGTTGTAGACTTCTGGCCTAACAACCTATTTGAAATATGCATCCACACTGGTCCAAATACTCTTTGTGATGTTCTAGAGTATTTCTACTGAACTGCTGGAGTGTATCAAATGTATGACTAATCTGACTGCTAGTAAGCAAATGTGGAGTGCTGTTGTTAAAGTTGACCAAGCACCATTTGGGGATTTGCCAGACATCTACCCTGAGTAACACTCTGAAGGCAGAAACATCAGAATCCTGTCTCTTGGTGTTCAGCTGGCATACAGGAATAAGGGAAGGGTAGCTGGTATCTATTGCAAAGATTTGGTATCCTCCTGTGTGGAGCAGTATGTACACAGCTCCACTAATCCTTCTGTAGTTCCTGATAATTTCATTTATTGTCCTACTGCATTTGCTTTTATTAAAGTAGTTCACAGAGGTGTCGTTCCTTGGTTTAGTTCAGTAACAAAACTGAGTACCTCATCACTTGCTATGGGAGAGAAAAACAGGCGTCTCAGGCTGTTTTCTTATACTGTCTGTTTTTTATTGTCTTCATATGTCAGCTTTAGTCAACAGGGGAAAAAGTACTCTTAAAGTGCAAGCAAGAGAATATTGTCATTCCTTGGGTTCATTCAGAGCTCTTGAGGTTCCAGAAGAGCACAAGACTTATGAGGAGCGGCTGAGGGAACTGGGGTTGTTTAGCCTGGAGGAAAGGAGGCTGGGGGGAGACCTTATCACTCTCTACAACTGTCTGACAGGATGCTGTAGTGAGGTCGATGTTGGTCTCTTCTCTCAAGGACAAAAGGAAATGGCCTCAAGTTGTGCCAGGGGAGGTTTAGGTTGGATATCAGGAAAAATTTTTTCAATGAAAGGGTTGTCAAGCATTGGAAGGGGCTGCCCAGAGAAGTGGTTGAGTCCCCATCCTTGGAGGTATTTCAAAGACGGGTAGATGAGGTGCTCTGGGACATGGTTTAGCGGTAGGATGGCAGGGTTAGGTTAACGGTTGGACTTGATGATCTTAAAGGTCTCTTCCAACCTAAATGATTCGATGATTCTATAAAGAATATATCCTGTGTAATGGCTTCCACGAAACTGCACTTCACTCCCATCTATCAAGATTAAATCAGATTTATGTTGAAACCAGCCTGCAGAATATGTTATGTCTCTGGAAAAGACATGTACATGCAGATTAACAGCAGCCAATACTGGGAGCTGTGTAACAAAAAGTCACTCTTCCTCTCTGTTTGGGAGGGATTTAATCATCAGAGACTATCCTGCTCCCACGGAGTTCAAGAGAAGTAGGAGAGGATGCCTCAGGCTTTCAAAAATAGCCTGCCTTAAAAATAATGTCAAAATGTCTATGTACGAGAAAGAGAAGCAGCATCATGGGGTTCATGTTGCATGGTAGCAGAGGAACATTATGTGTTCATGAAAGAGCAATACAGCCCAATACCACGTAAAACTTCTTTGACAGTTTTAGCTAAGTTGCATCTGCCTACCTTTCTTCTAGAGATCCACATTTCTGCAAGTTTCTTAAGATCCACCACCTGCAGAGCAAATAAATGTACTGCTCTAAAGGGCTGATTTAAATGAAGGAAATCATTGTCTAGGGGCAACATTTACTAATGATTTGATAAAGCAGTTTGAATTTTAATTCATCAAATTTGACCAAATTATTATTATTTTTAGGTCATGATTTGAAGCGAAGCTCTCATTCTGGGATATTTTGACTAAGCTGATCACTCTCTTTTTAAAGGAAATCTATGCAAGAGTCTAAGGCATTAATTTAGCTCTAGATATGATAATTAGCCATTTAATATCCATTGGCATTTTCCTCTGGCTATAAACTAGTGGCTACAAATCAAGCCTGTCACTTCTTTACAGTCCTTCCCCTCTTCAAAATAACAGCCCAATTTATCACCTCATTATACAAATTTTATGCTAGCATATCTTCTCTCAGTTCTGTGGAACTGCAGAATGAAAACGAAGGCATGCAATAGCATATAAATGTCTCAAAGTCTTTAGAATTCACAATTTTCCTAGTCTCTCTCAGTACCGAAAGTGTCATTAATTCTAGGTGAATGGTATTCTCTACTTTGGCCCCGATTTTCCTCCACTCATTAGTTCTTATAGTAGACATAAATCAGAATATCCTTCTGGATCAGCTCACAAATCTTGAGGCTTTTTGCTCTCCTGCCTTCACACCTGCTACATCTTTCCAAACACTTTTCTTTAGCGGTTAGAGGAGACATCCTATTCCAATTTTCTTCAGTTAGAAAGTCTCCCAAGGTGCTCATCTTTGTTGCTCTTCCCTCACCTTGATTCCTCCTCCTAAGCTTCCACTTCTTTAAGTCTTGAAGACATTTCTGAGTAGAAACTAAAACTTTGCTATTTTTACATTTTCTATGCAGTATTTACCTCTGTTTCACAAACTTTTAACTTTGCTATATGGATTCTTATAACTCAGAAGTAATGATGTATAAATTATACTATTCTGTATTCAAATTCTAATATTTGCCTTTCCTTATTAGTCTCACATCTCACACCTTGCCAGAATTTTTTACCTCGCACCTATTTCAAGGAGGAATCCAAGTGTGACCTGGATGGGAGAACTCGCAGTGGTTTTGTAGGTGCTACCAGTGCGGAGATAACGAGAGAGAGAGAGAGAATGCCCTTGCAGCAAGTCTGCCCTAACTCCACTAACCTCTAGTACTAACAAAATAGTTCCTCTGTAAAAAAAAGAAATACTATTCGTGTGCTACTTCCAAAGAACATTTTCCTCTTCTCTTCTTAAGGACAGTATTCCCAACCTCGATTTTGTTCCAAAGCCAGGGTACCACATTTTTCTTCAGATATTAGCAAATTTACAGAAGTTTCACCTTCAGGAAAGTTTGTTGCCTCCTTTTTTTGGTTCAAATACAAAATTTCTCTCTGAAGATCATTAGAATACCTTTCATCTCTCTCCCCACATTTAAAAAATAATCTTTTCAGTTGTCCATCCTTTTCCATTTGTTTTCTTTTGTACTGAATAAATTATCCAGATCAGGAGATGGGGCCTTCGTGTGTGAGGTACTGGGGTTTTTTTGTGTTTTAAAACATTACAAACTCTTTCACATTACAACTCCAAATCCCTATCTCACCTGATTTGCCCACAGTGGAACTCCACACAGCCCTAAGAGGACACAGCAGCACTAGATCAGGCCAATACGCTGGTGCCACGGGAACGAGAGGGCACTCAGGGACCTTTCTGCTCCAGCCCGCGGTTTCCCCTCTGCAGATTTGCCTGCACTCCCTGCAGATGCACCGACAGTTCCTTGGGAACTCAGCAACAAAATATAACTGTCAGAACTTTCTTCTGGATATCTTGGACCTAAAGCATACTATACATCATTGCACGTGTGCCTATGCCATACGTGGGAGGGGTAACACCCTGTCTTTACAGCTGCCTGTTTGCGACACGAAGGTTAAAGGCACCAGAGTTCATTAGCTGTCCCTACTGAGAAACCTTTCTCTTTCTTTTTTCAACCAAACCAAAAGAACCCTCTCTGTATTCATTATAAACCCTGCACTCCAATTCTACTTCAGCCCGACCTCTGCTTAATGTGCTTGAGGTAAAAGGATCCCACAGTTCATTTGTTAAATTACTGTAAATTTTCTGCAAGTGCCCTCTGACAGTATACACAGAGCAATTAGCAACTCTCTTTTTCCAGATGGGTTACGTACGAACAACGCGGGCCGTAACTGCCTGTGACACCCGCACAAGGCTGCGTAGGACACAGCACTCGATTAAGGCTGTAATTTAATACAGGTACTGCTGCTGCTGCCCGTGAGGCTGTTTCCCTGGGTTTTTTTGGTGCTGCAGAACCTCCCCTGGGATCCCCAGGGGAATTAAGTCATAACAGATGATCATCATTGATTTTAATGCCACTTGTATTGCCTAATCATTTTTGCTGTTTATGATCTTAGGAAGACGCTATTAAAAGCATGCTGTAACCTCAGCATCATTAGCAGTAATTAAGAATTCTGTCTGGGGAAAATAGTGTATAGTGTTTGACACTTTTTCTGTGACAATAAATGTTCTCAGGCCCCTGAGGGGGAAAGCAGGGCAAAGAAATGCAGCTGAACTGAAAGGAGGGGTTCCCAGAAGGGCTCAGTGCTAGCCCCATTGCCATCCCACTGAGCCCTGAGTCGAACAGACTTTGCAGAGGCAGGATTAGACCCACAGCCCCCTCCTCGGCTGTTTGTCCTCACTCAACATGGCACCTCAGGAACCTGCAAGCTGTACAAACCCACCTTTCTTCTGCTGTCAGAACCGCTGTGACCCAGCAGATGGTGGCCCAAGCAGGTCTGTCCCAGCTCCCAGCTCTGGCACGGTGCTGCAGGGCGGGGACGCACCTATGAAGAGGCAGAGGGAGAGTGACCATCACTAACCAGCACCGTGGTGATGATGCTTTATCTGCCCAGGTGGGAGACAGCCCACCAGGGAAAGGCTGCAGACCCCAGCATGCTCAAGGGCCAGCTCACCCTACCACGTACACTACTTCAAGTGCCGTGGACTTCACGTCCATGACACAAGCGCCATAGCATCATGGGAACACCGACAGAGTAGTCTGCCAAATACAACCTATTCCTCTTTAAAAACTGCAGACTTTTTCTGATATCTTCTTAACCAAATAGTAAGTGTCCTTGTTGCCTTTAGAAAGTGGCTGTTCTGATGCCACTCATCACTCACAGTCACTGCGTGGGGTTGGGGAGAATTCCTAAATTCAGTTGCAAATTTCTCGCAAGGTGTTGTTTCAGCTGGAAACAGTTGTTTGCTGGAATGAACGGTTCTCCACAAGAGCAAACTCATTTTACTACACATTTCAGAAAACACATGGAATGCTAAGCTTTTGGTAGTGAGTTGTGTGTTGATTTTGCCTTATCTGAGCATCTTGAGTTTAATTTCAAAATTAATTTTACTTTGTTATAAGATCTTAGCTGAAAAGTTTAAATGTTGAAACAACCATTGAATATTTTCCATGTTTTAGAATTATTATGGTAATTTTATGTCAAAAGACATTTAGAACAACTTTCTATTTTATATTGTTCAGAATAACTTTCCCCAAATCTGTGAATTCCTCATGAAGGAAACGTTCCAACTCCCCTCCAATTTTTGAATTAATGCTGGCAGTTCTTGTTAGTCATGAAGCAGGATGAAGTACAGAATGAAACAGAAACACATCTTTCAGCTGAAACATTCAGTTAGCAAGTCACAGAAAAAAAAAAAAACCCTCACAATGCAAGGCTTTTTTTTACCATTTTAAGTCTGAAGACATTTTTTTTCTTTTTAGGCTTTTTCCTTTTTAGGGTTAGGAAAAGGGAAAAAAGGCAAAATAGAAGATACAAAGTTTATGCAAATATTAAAACTGCTTTTAAAAGTAAGTTCATTTTCTACATTAAGCAAATATGAATTACAAACCAGGACTGACATATCTATCTGTCAAGGCTCACTGACACAGTGTGAGAAACAATCCTCTTTCATCTGTTGAGTGAAAAAGAGGTTTCAATTGGAAATCAAATAGAAAAAAAGAGCAGGGCTGATGTGTTGTCAAAATGTGGGTGCTACCCAAGCACCCAGGGCATTAGTGCACGTTGCAGCCCGACCTTCCGCTCTCCTGGTGGGCAGCTCTTGCCTTCAGGGAATGTTTGTACCTCCACTCTCATTAAGCTTCAAAATTGACAGGATATCAGGGCATCTGCAAGCCTAAAGCAGGCGTTACTGCATTGGCTAATCCTCACATTTGGAAGGGGTTTAGCAGGGATGGTTATATCTAATCTACAGCTCTCTATCTCAGCAACAGGATCTCTATCATCTCTATCTATACGTAGTAAAAGTTTAGCTTTTGGACTAATTGATTGAGAAAAAATGAAAAGTTGTCCTTTGCATTATGCCTAAACATCCCAGTCCCATAAGCAAAAAGTTAGTGATCAGCTTTTGTTGTTTTTTTTTTTTTCTCATGTTTAAACTGACAGATAAAAGCAAGGCTTCTATGTTTTTCTCATCTTTTTTGATGTGAGATATAAATGTATCTCATTGTGATATTTTTACTTGAAAATAAATATACTGCAAATTGTTCGGTTCATAAGTGACAGAAATGTCAGCTTTTCTATTTAATATGCTTGTAGTATAAAGATAAAATAGATCTACTTGTGGTTGGATGCTCTTCTGTGGTGCTCCAATGCAATGAGACCACGGGTGAGGAACAGAACCTGGCTCAGGTATTGCAACCTGCCAGATTAGAGCTGATTTGGCTTGTCATATCCTCCTTGCACTTCTAGCAGCTGACTGTTCAGCATGCGTTCCACAAATTTCTCTTTGCAGTAGTTCATGTTTTCAATCCATCTCTGTAGCGAAGGATCCATTTAGCATCCTCCACGTTGCTCACGAAGAGATGAGCAAATAGTGGGGTCAGTTTGGTGCCTACAGGTGTGCACAAGATATGGCCAATGCATCGTATTTGAAGATGAATTCACCAAAGATGGGGAAAATGTAATTCATTTGTTTCAGTGACATGACTGATCTGCAAGTCTTAATGTAAGTCTTGTTATTGTGATGGATTAATATGTCACAATGACTTCTCAGTCATTTCGTGTTTTGACATGAGTATTGTTGCTTAGGGTCATCCTGTCTCTTTTTTGGGTTAAATCTTACTGGTCTAATTTAGAAATAGTAGGGGCTATCTTGCAGAGCAGTGAAGTATATTTTAAGATTATTTTCTTGTAGCCTATAGGAGCATGTGTTGACCTGTTGTTGGATTTGATCTGCGGTGAACTAATTAAAGTGAAGGTGGTAGTGTCTTACCATGGTGTCTTCTCGCAGATTTGTACATCCGCTTTAGAACTGTGCATGGCAGCCACGGGGCTGCATGCGGTAACTTCTCCAGGAATAATGTGTTTCTCACATAACCTTAGGCAGTTGCTGCTGCTGGTGTTCTTTTTTCTTTATGCTGTAGCATCTGCCTATCATAACTGCCACAGCTTCCCTGTCGAAAATCGAAAGAAGCCCTAAATCTTCTAAAATCATGATTTGTTTAAGTACTGCAGCTGAAGCTTGAATCGTATGCTTTGCAATGCATGATATGGAAACTAAGGCTTCTTTATGTTTGAAATGCATTAGCACAAATTCTGAAAGGCAGAAATGGGAGATATCAACAAACCAGACATTTTCTCATTTTCTTTAGACACATAACCCTATACGTGATTCCCATGTTTCTTATAGAAGTTCAGATTTTTTCCACAAACATAAACCCCAGAACTTAACAGGTGTTTTTACCAACATATGAAGCTGAATTAAAGTGAGTCCTTAGCGTGCAGAGGAGAGGAATCAATAGTTTGAATCCAGCTCCAAAATATTTGGATCACCTGAATCAGAACTGTAGGGCAGGAAATCTCTCAGAGTCAGTGTCTGTATTTGGGCATTACTGCTGCTTCTCCCAGGTTTAATTATAAAATGGAAAGACAGCAACTATGAATGGGTGTTAACTTACATATTAACACTTACTTAAATAGCATTAAATTTTGAAAAAGATTCTGAGCAAAGTTTTCCTGCCTGTAAGGCATGGCCAGACTGCCCAGTTCAGAGGCATACAGAGACCAAGAGAGTGATGTAGAGCCCATGGGCTGTGTGGAGACAAAGAGCTGGGCTATATAATTTTTTTTTTTTTAAATTCAGGTAGTCTCCATCCCTCAGTCAACCTCACCAGGACAGCGCAGGGTGCCCTACCATGTTATGTTTCCAGGATGGACTGCACAAAAAAATACAGCTTTACACCACACCTCAAGAAGCACGTGGCTCCTGGCTTACTTTGGGCACCTTGCAGGAGACACCTCTTCATGTTAATGCTGTTTTTCATGGCTAGAAAAGCATCTGTGGAAAATTTCTTTGTGGTAAGGGTGTCATGGGGGTGGGGGTAACAGCTACCCCCGCTGCTGCTCCTGGCAGCAGATGAGCTGGTAGGCATGGTGGAAGTGTCAGGGAAGGTGCTGGTGGAAGAAGTGAGCATCAGATCACAGTCTGCTCTGGCTGCGTTGTCACACACCTCCTTGGGGATGCCATCCAGGGCAGCTCCCATCCTCACTCATGGTCCTTCCCCCGACCCAGCAGGGCAAGGCAGCCTGGAGACTGCTCTCCTGGCACTACTCCGCCTCTGCGAGGTGCCCCATCACCCTGTGAAACAGGCCCCGTCTGCCCAAGCGGCTCTGCCATTTGCTTCCTTTTGCAAAATGCTATGCAATAAGAAGAGGAAAATTAAACATAAAGAAAAAAACTGTATTTCAGCTCTGCAGTTCCGAAGGCCTGTTGGCATCAGCCCTTCAGGGACTCTGCAAGGCATCCTGCAGAGGAGCAGGCATTGTGAAACAGTGGGTCAGCAATTTTATGCAAATACTTATTCTAAGGCAGGGAACTATTTTGGATAATTGCTTACTCTGTTCTAGCAATTCAGACTGTTCATTAGGCATACATAGACCACACTTCCCCAGTTTGCTGAGAAAAGAGAGACAGGCTGAAACAGGTGAAGGCACAGCTTTTTGAATGCTGCAGTGGGAGGGCAGTGTGGAATAAGTATTACTAAGAAAATATTATTCCCATGGTACCCACCTCCCACGAAGCCTTCGCAACTGCAGCCTGGTGCAGGACACCAAAGTCCAGTTTGGACCACAAACTCCTACGCAGGTAAGCAGTGAGATGAGAGAGATGGAAGAAAGGTGAGGACAGTCCAAAGCCAGCGAGGACTTGGGACAGATGAGGCCAAGGTTGTGGTAGGCATTTGGGATATGGTAGCCAAAGGTGGGGACATAGGCACTAGGGCACTTCAAAACATATCCTCCCCATCTTCAGCGTGTGCTGTGGGTACTGTCCAGCTACTCTTGGCTCTGAGTGTGTCAGGGCTTGATCAGAGTCCTTAAAGAGCACCTGAATTGCTGCGCCCTCTTTCAGGGAGGCTGAAGGGTTTGATGCTCCAGTACCACACACAGAACTTCACTTTCAAGCACTTGGTTCATATGTTTAGGCTGAAGAAAATTTGTGTTAGAGCCTTGCTACCATACTAGGAGACAGCTAATGGATTTGGCTGAATAAACAGATAAAACATAAACATTTTATGAGGACATAAAAGTCAACTGTATAAAATGATACAGCAGCATTACAGTACCACACAAGATGCCTTCTCTTGTGGTAGGAAACCCAAGAGCTGTGAAACAGAGCATCTGCCACAGTGTTAGCTGAAGTTACTTTGTTTTGGCAGGTGAGGGCAAATCACACTCTGAAATCTTTTAAGCATGCACCCAACGCACACATGGAAAGAAAATTGCCTTTGAGTGAGAACAGCAGAATAGCTTTTCCCACTGTAACTAGCGCAGTGGAATAGTAGTGAAAAGTAAAAAAGTAGTAATAAGAAAGATAAGCAAGTTCTGCCAGCCTTCTTGCAGAGAAAGCACTTAGGCAAATAGTGAATGCATGGCATTCTGCTGCTGCTGAGCAACGTGTGTGAGGTTCTGGGCCCCACTATTTGAGAAGGATGTGAAGGCCCTTGAATGAGTCCAGAGGAGGGCAACAAAGTTGGTGAAAGGGCTGGAAGGAAATGTCCTGTGAGGAGCGACTGAGGACTTTAGATTTTTCTGGTTTGGAGAAAAGGAGGCTGAGGGGCAACTTCATTGCTCTCTACAGCTTCCTGAGGAGGTATGGTACAGGGGACACCCACATGGTGATGGAGGAGGAAGCAGGAGCACCCTCAGGTAACAATTCTGCTCATAGACACAGGAGTTATGCATTGCAAGTTATGAATTAGAGTTAGAAACCTTATGAATTAGGCAATGAATTAGTGAGTTTACATGTTATGCCATTGTTTGATCTGTTTGTTTTCTTTCCTAATGAACTAAGAAGATAAAGTTTAATTTATGGAGTATGTTGTCCTGTAAATTTAAGAGATCTAAACAGGCTATGACATTTGGCCATGTTAAGCCAAAGATGCAATGTGAAGGGACTGCCTTTTCCACTTTGGTTGATTAATATCATTAAATTCTGTGGAAGCAATATTGGAAGAAGAATACAGTATCGGTAAGGCAGCTTCATATCATGCCTTAAATCGAATACCTCTACTTGAATCTTTTGTCACTAACTTTTTAAAGATTAACTGCACAGAAATTCCCCATCACAAATAAAACATTTTCAGAGACAAGAAGAGAGAGATGGATGGGCTGAATACCTAGGCTCCAAGGAAATAATTTCCCAACAGCAAAACCTGTGAGTAGCCAGAACAGCCTTCGGACAGTCACTCTGCTTTAATGTACATCCCCTGCTTATCTGGCCCATCAGTTTCCAATACCTATTTTTTAAAAGTGAATTTTCCTGTTATGCTGCCTTTTTGTGTGTGTGTCATTATAGACAATCACTTCAATTCCTTTGTCTTCAGTTTGGGAAGAAAGCAAAGCAGAAATGAACAGAAAGGAGCAGGGAGAAACAAGGTTAGAGTGGAAAAGTAGGGAATAAGATGGACCAGAACTGAAAATGAGCAGAGAGAATATAATGGTAGGGCAAATAACAGATGAGCATTAACACACACAAGTCAGATAAACACTTGGATAAAACCTCAATTAAAAGAGGTCACTGAACTTCTTGGAAGATTTGCCTCAAACTGTCCTAATAACAGCTCTCTTTCTGCTTCTTCAAAAATTCCTGCTCCGAGAGAGAGCAAAAGCATCCTTTCCCTGATATGTCAGATGGGACTTTGGGACTTCCTTTTCTAGACTCGCGTAGGGGAAGAGGTGACACAGGTCCAAGACAGTCATAGAAGGACAGCAGCATACTTAGAGATTTAAAATTTGATATACATAGATGTTGCATGTTGATTTTTACCTTATTATTCTTTGCTGAACGAAAAACTATTAAAAAAAAACAGAAGAGAGGGTTTTTACTGAAACTACAACTTCATTGAAACACTGCATGCTACTCGTAGCATCCTTGCTGAACTCAAAAATTTGTTCATGCCCAATAAAGGAAAGGCAAAATTGGTGGAAACACAGTGATTGGCATATGTGTGCAGCATCATATTTTTGGATGTGTGCAACATAAAAATAAACATAAATGAATCCTCCGCATAATGAATACATAATCCCCCAGCACAAACTGCTGGGAAAGCTAAGTCTTAAAAGAATTCAAGGATAGTTCTGTAGGAAGATCCATCTGGAGGAAGAAAGGTGTGGCTAGCAGTAATGAGATCCATCTAAGGGAGAGATAATTACACTCTCCCAGAAGGGGTTTTTGCTACTTGAAACAGTCAGTGATCCAGGCAAACAGATGGGTAGCTCCTTCATCAGCAGTGGGAAAATTGTGCCAGCACCTGGGAAGCCTCCTCAGCTGGCTCAGGCTGCCCGGTCATCCACTTCCAGCTTCCCATGTCACCTCTCTCTGGTGGAGACCAAGCCAACATGCTCACCACTGCTCTTCTCTCAACAAAGCATTTGTTTCAAGAGTGTGTTGATCCTCTGGAAGAGGATGGAATCCTGTCAGTGCCTGGCCACTGACGCAAACTCCTAGCTCCAAAGCACTGATTGCAGAAACGTCCTTCCAAAGAGACAAGCTAGTACATCATATTCCTCAGGAAACCTGAATTGGGACTATTTGACAAATAAGACCATCTGTTATAAATGGTAGCCTAAAAGCACTTCTGATCATGCCCCAGGAGTACTGCCCCCTTTAAGGATGCAGTGGATGAAGTAAGCCCAGTTTCATTTTAAATACAGAAATGTATTAACAATCATTCCATATCTAAAAATGATAATTTATAGCCAGTTCGTGTGTTGCACCAAAAGCAAGTAAAAACACATGATGTACTAAAAATTTTTTGGTTTATTTTAAAACTTCTTTTTTTTTATAGATTGTTGTTGTTCTCCTAAACATTGCGCTGAAATACTTTCTTTGGGAGTTTGTAGTATTGCTGAAGGCACTGCCACTCTTTGGTTCAAGCAATGACAGGTCAGGGTTTTGATCCAATGTTTCTTTAGTGAAGTCCAAAAATTTGTCTTGGATCTCATTGTTCCAGCTGCAATTTCAATTACAATTCACAAGTTATTTCACTACTAACACCACTTTTTTTTTTCCCCCTTTAAGTGATTTTAAAAAAATGATCATAATTCTTGGGATATGGGTTGTATCACCCACCATTGTTCTTTTTACTTTCTCATAAGTAACCTAGGAGCTATCCCAGATGCTGGCAGATGGAGTATGCCTCTTCAGCAGTGACCCTCAGGATTACCAGTCCTAACTGGCTCCTGCCAGTCAGTAGAGGTGCATCCTGGCCACCTTCAGAAGATGATCTGAAGTGCTCAACACAGTTAATATAGTCCAGCAGCCTGGACTAAAGATTCGCGTGACTCAATGGCATGCAATGCTTCATCCTTTGCAAGTGTCTCTGATTTTACACTCCATACAGGGTTGGTCATATTAATGATATATAAATATTCCAACTACAAACAAAACCAAAACAAAATCACAGTTTGCAAATATTGCAGCATTTCAATCTTTCCTAGGTCTTAACATGATATATACTTATATTCTCTGTCTCCAAAAATTGGTATAACTGTAAGGAGCACTGTGATAGACAACTTTTTTGTGGGTCCGTGCTTGAACTGAGGCAGGTGGAAACCTTTTACATGCAGTAGAGTCAATGGACCTTCTCAGAAACCCAGATGAGGGCTAGAGCAGGGCTGCTGGAGCAGCTGGAGCAGCTCTTCAGTAGCTTTGTTCAGGTGAAGTCCCAGGTAATGAACTTGGGTGCCTAGAATGGGAGCACAGACCATACCTTTCCACAGCCCTCACTATTAGCATTGAGCACAGCTCTAAAGAGGAAAAACTTCTCTAGTCATTTCGGCATGGGGAATCACTTAAAATATTTTTTACAGTTTGTAATTATTTTAAGTCCTTAGTACAGAATTGCACCTGAAAGACTAGAAGATCTAAAGTAAAGGGAAGACTAATTACTCATGGCACCCTGTAATGTATTGGAAAAATATAATATCCACAGAGAAAGAAATCAAAGTAATGAAAGATTAATGTTGTTACAGGCAGCTCTATTATATGATGTATCTACTTACTTTTTTTGAAAGTCTACAAATAGCTGAAAGAAAAAGCTAATGAATCATTCATTAATTCCTTTAAAGGAATCAGCCTGTGACCTATCTTGGCAAGCCTACAATTTTATTTTCAGATATTTGCTTTTTACATATTTTAATGGATAGTGTGACTTTGAAGGACAGGGAGAGTCAGAACCTGTCTTTGTTTCTGCCATTTATTTTTACCAATGAGACATCAAGAAGCCTAACAAACTTCTTGACAAAGCTGGTAAGTGATTCTGCCTCCCAGTTCAGCACAGTGTCTTGCTGCTAGGTCTTCACTATCTAGTGTTGCTCAGTTTACGTTTTCACAATCCATTTTCTAAACGCAGGGGAACACATCCCACCCTCCATATTGGTAAAGATATTCATAACCCTCCAGCTCACTACCCTGCTCTGTGGAGGCTCTTGGTCATCTGCATGGGAACAAAGAGGCTCAGCCCACTTACTGGTGTTGCAGCAGCACCTGAGGGGGGAGCCGAGCCAGGGCACAAATATCCCCTTGCACCCTGCATAATTCCAGAAAAAAAAAAGCAGTTACATCCCACTCCAAGGAGCAGAGGAGATGTTAGTAATGCAACCAGATGGAGAGGTCTGGAAGGGAGATGTTAATGGACAGACATCAGGACTGGAGTGATCTCACCACAGTGGCCATCAACTTACCTAAACTCTCTCACCTGCCAGCAGACATGCAGTCTGAGACAGTCCTTGCCCTATAGCAAAGGAGAAATGTCCAGAAGACAATTCATCTCACCTGGCCTAGGTCACTATTTTAGACTGAAATATAACTCTGGTCCTTTCACCTAACTGGGGTTTGCGGTTTTGGTGTTCTTAGGCGACTTGATGTGTGACTGATGGAGATGCAATTGAAAGGGCTAAACCTTGGAGCCAGCAGGATCTTGCAGGAAGGGGATCTGGGAGAAGAGGAGGGAGGATGGACAAGGAGGAAATTCAGGGTAATCAAAGTACATGCCTAAGAGTCATCTAAAGTATATCTTTCAGCATGAAATACATCCATAAGGACTTTTTGTCCATATTCCAGCTGCCAGTTATGTTTCTGACTTCATTTACACAACAGGGAGCAAATATGCACATTTTCTAATTGCCTGGGATATGCTCACTAAAAAGCTGTATTTTATTTGTAGAATAAACATGGCATGGCATTTATATTCAGATCCAGATTTCCTTTAAAGGCTTACAATCTCAGCTCCTGAGGTGTTTCGCTGTCCATACCTGGCAATAAGCAGAGATCATGATCAACATGCAGAAAGCCCCAGACATAAGGAATGGGATTTGTAAAAAGTTTATGCAACACATTTTCTTAAACCTCCAGGCAAAATACTGCGTAACGTAAACAGACAAAGCTAGTGAAGTGCACCTCCTCCTGTGACAGGGACCCTCAGTTGGTCTGCAGAGCCCGCTCTGCACAGCGGCAGGGGATGATGTGTTTTGCTGCTCAGCCAAGGATACAGAGATATTCTCTACTTTGTCAGAAAACACACTCCATGTTAAGCATCTTTGTGGGGCTAGATTAAAAGACGCAGCTGACAAAGCCACAATGCAGCAAACAGCATGAGAAGCCTTTGACTTCAGAGAAGGAGTTCCTGAGTCATCATGCCATGAACCGAACCAGCCATTGCCAGGAGGGCAAATCCTCCAGCAAGGCTGCGAGGAAAGAAGGGGATGAAGAATATGCTGCCACCATTTGTCCCAGTCTTGCTTGTTGAAATTGAGGCTAGTTCCTGTGGTATTTTAGCAACGGTGTCCTCCAGCGCTGTTGAACCTCTTGTAGGTTTGTGGTGGGGGTTTTTTGTTGTTTGGGGTTGTTTTTAGTGTTTCCTGACATAATAGAGTTCTGGAAAAATACTGTGTTTAAGAAAGCTAAAATCTGTCATGAAATTCTAAGATTTAGGTCCTGTTACACTGGGGAAGGTCATAAAAATAGCATCTGGATTTTGTTGTTCTTCTTCAGCAGGTTCTTGCCTGGTGTGATTGGTACAAGCACATCAGGGGAACGGTACTGCTTCATCTGGGCACCAGAAAGAAAGGGTGAAAGGGGGAAGAAAATCAAACCCAACAGAAGCTCTGAAGACCTATGCCCTCTACCCAAAGCAGGTCTAATTTATCCCCAATTCACCCATCTCTTAGTACCAGGTTTTCCTTAGTGGGACAGGAACTGGGTCTCTTTGACAGTGTTATGTTTCTTACTCTGTTAAAGCAGCCACCCAAGAAGAGCGCACTTGGTCCTTGCTCCTTCTCTGGTTTGCCTTTTCGGGACAAATAAACAGGAGGGCAATCTGAAGCTATCATCCCCTTTTTGCAAATATATTTATCAAACTTCTGCTTGAATTATCTTCTCACAAATCCATAGTAAGCGTGTTAAAAACCAGGCAGAGCATATCGTACCATAAAACATTACAGGCAGCTCCCAGATTCTGTATGAAAGGTCAGGCCCAAGCATCTTATTATTCTGTTATACTCTCCAAGATGTCATATGAATTCATCAGTCTTTTTTTTTCAAGTCATTCATTCAATTGCAGAAAGTGATGAACTGCATTTATTTAGAACGTTTTGGGAATAGACAATGATTTTTTCACCTGCACTATTACCTTCCTTCTGTTTATTGAAATATACTTGAACTCGGATCAAGTATCTAAGTCAACTTTATCTTTCAGAAAAACAATTTTTATTCTATAAACTGATAAATTCAATTGTTTAGGGTAAAATTTGTCTTCCATTAGTATACAATGACAATATTTCTTTTCTCCTTCAATTTCTGTGAAAATGGAGGCATTAGCAAATGTGTAAATAGCTTAAATTGACTAGAAAAATTGTATGGGATGTTCCAGAAGAAGTTAGATTACAGATTAGTTAATGAATGTCTTGCAATTTCATATGCAGAGAGAAATATAAACTGGGTGCTCTTCAATCAGGAAAGAACTGGAGTTTATCATAAGTAATAGCTGTTTAATATTTCTTACACATCACATAAATGTAAACTGGGATCTGCATGTATCTATTTATTTGCCTGTCAAGCTATCTTCAGATGGCAAAATGAATCTTGCAGACGACACCTACATTTATACTGTACAGAAAGTGAAATAAAGTCTGGGATCCCACTTGAATACGGAACGACTTCAGGATTTTGGCTTGGCAGGATGAACCCTGCCAGACAATCCATACAGTTACAACCAGACAAGGGGCTGCTGTAGCCTTGCACCTTCCAGGGCACAGGCAGTGCATCCAGCTGCACCTCCTTGCTCTCTATTTGTCTTCCAGCAAGCGAGGCTGGAGAGGGCTGAGACAGGGGCTTGCAGACTCGGGGTCAGACGAGTCCTCTCAGATCCCCGGTGCTTTGCATCTTCCCCAAGGAGCAGAGGTGCTGAGGGCTCCTCATTCACTGAGTGATGGGTTTATCCAGGCTTCATAAAACCAAGGACCCTTTAGGGTCCCTCAGGTGACCAAAAGCCTCCTTTACAGTTTTCAGGGAGATGCAGCAGTTGCTGAGCACACACCTCTGCCTGTCTCGTCCCCTGCCATCGGGGGCTCCTGGCTCTGGGTGCTGGCAGAGACACCATAGAGAGGAAAACCTGCTGTGCTTTCAGGAGTGACACCTGGGCAGTAAATAGCCATGAAGTGGCAGGTTCTGGACACCAGGTCTCACGTGTCTCTTGGGAGAAAAATACGAGTTACTAAGGGCACCTGCAGAAACCTTCTGATACTTTGATCATAATGGACAAACCTGGCTTCGTTACCTACCACAGAGAACACCTTAGAGGCGATGCTGGCTTTGGAGGAGTTTATCGGAGTTATGAGGTAGAAAATTGGCATGTTTATTAATAATTTATAATTGCAAACATTTCCTTCCACAGATACAGTATTTCCCTGCTCCTTATAAAATTCCTCTCTCTGAGGCACTGTTACTCTGGATATATCTTTCCCCTACTGGGAACTGCCCTGCCTACTTTCTTTAATATCTTTCTTGCACTCCTTTCTGGCAGCTAGTCTTCCAGCTGGTTTCTCTAGGGACCATGTCACGCTTTTAGTCATGTGAAGCAGCTGGAAACAGCAGGCATCAATGAGAAAAATATCCCGAGAGCTGACCCAAGCAAAAGGAAGGGAGAGTCTGTTCCAAGCACCCAGTGAAGAAATCAAGCAAGATTTCTTCTTGCTTGAAAAAAGGAAATCAAGCTGGATGTGAATATCTGTTCCCAATGGGGTGATCACCCCTTGCCCACCCGGCTGAAGCTGGTGGATGTCATGCCAGTCTACATTTGCCCTTGATTTGCCTGTTACTGGCCGTGCACATTCTGCAGTAGCTTTACTATCTCCTTCCTAGCAGCAGTACAACAGCAAGCCCCAAGGCCAAGGGTGTCCAAGCACCTCTCCTAGCTCTGCTGAAAAGGAGGATGGCTCTGCAGTAAGCTCCGTGCTGCAGACATTTCTCCATGACCTCTTGGAACCAGAAGAGCTCTATGACCTGATGCTAGTACTACCAACAGAGACAAAATGCTATCTCTAAAAATGGAAAACTATACGATCTTGTGTTAGCCAAAGACAGGGATTTTGAACATTTCTGCTGTTTAAATTTTGCAAAACTTTCTCTAGGTGCTGAGGTAGAAAACATTACTGCAGTGCAAGGTATTATTTTTCTCTCTCTGGTTCTAGCCAGACAGCATGTAATTGCCAATAAGAGCCCATACAGATTCGTTAGCTTGTTGCTTTCATTTTAACACCATTTTTGGCTTCCTCTCTAAGGAGTCAGACTTAACTTAATTCCCAAATAAGTGCTGTGTACACAAATTCAGTTAAATGTTCTTGCAGCGCTTTAACTCCTCCTTGTTATTGGTAAACTGCAGGAATGAGGCCCTATTTGACAGCACATGAAAGGCCAAATCTGTTAGTATTTTGTTATGAAATGTGTTTAGTGAAGGTAAATATAAAAGCTGACTGAAGCAGTATTCTCAAGATTATTTATTTATTACTATGCTCTAAAAAGAGAGAAAGAAACTAGGTCTCCCTGGAGATTCCATTGACATGAAATAATTCCAGCAGAATTCCAGGTGTTAAAGAGTGGATCCCCTTTTAACAGGAAGCTGGAGAAAAAATTGGCAACCTGGTTTTTTACAGCTTCATCCCTCCATCCTATGTCCAAAATGTGGATGAGCTCCACACCTCTGCCATTATCCAGGGGAAGGGGAGTGAAGAAACTTCACAGAATTTAGAGGCTAAAAAAATGCAATTTACTATGCAGAGCAATTTGGAACTTAACCTGGCATTAAACAATATCAGGGAGGTTGTTACCTGACAAACGGAAATGGAAATGTAGTTAAAAAAAACCATTCTTAGCTGAAATTGTCTTGAACTACCAGCAGAAAGGTAAAGTTACATCTGAAGAGTTCAAAGGTTTTCCTTCATCAAGAAAAATAACCCATGGGGTTTTTTTTAACAATAAGGAGCAAAGAACATATCCCAACAATAGAACTAAATTTGCCAGTGAGCGACCATTTAACGTATGTACTAGCCCTGTGTTTATGCTTGCACATAGACAAAATCTGGGATGAATTACTCAAGCAAATTCAGCTGTTAAAAATTAGAAGAGCTGGAAATATCAAAAGATGTGGTGCAGAATTGTGAGTAAGATTGACTGACCACAATTATAGCTTTGTTATCCTGTTCATTTAGGAAATAACAATATCTGATAACTGAATTCCATTTTTATATTTCAAAAATATTAGGATTCTGTTATTAATTTCATAAAAATTACCATCTTCATCTATATTTTTCCTATTTTCTTCTCAGAAGAGAACTGCATTACCATTCTTCATCTCAGGAATGCATAGGCATCAGGATAGAGACAGTAACCTGGTAATAACTAAAACTTCTCATGCAGATTGATAACCATCTAAGTATTGGAACAAAAAGTTCTGCTTCTACAGACAGTGGATTATGCAGGAATTACATAGAATCCAGTACTTAAGCAGATACTTACTCAGAATTCCAGTGCTTTTTTTGTGTAGCTAACATTTTTGGTGCAGGTACTTTTTCTCATATCTCCAAAATAATGCAAGTGATGCCAGGATGTTGTGGATCTCCACTTTCTATTAAAGTCAGGAGGTCTGAACACAGAAAGCATTCTCACCATCAGTTGAAGCAGCTTCTGTATCTTATTAAATGCGTGATTCAAATTACCAAGTGTTAAGAGCCTAAGTTTCCCATCTAGTCAGTAGGGAGAGGTAAATACTTTCAGAGAACTAATTAGAGCAACTAAATAAACAGTATGAGTGGTTCCCCAATGTCACAAGCTCAATTAATGAAGAAAAATTGCTTTTGTAGAAGTAAGTTTCTGGACTGATTTATAAACTAAACATTAAATATTGCCGCTTTGTAGTTATTCATGATTTTAAGTATTGGCACCTTGGCGTATGCTTTCCTCTAGACTTAACAAAGTAAGAAAGAGAGAGCAAGCTGATATTCAGAAAAACACACAGGGGAAAGAAATCTTGGCTGAAACTATTTAAAAGCACAGTATGGGCACTGTGACCTTATTCTGTTCCTGATGAGATCCAAGATTGCTTTATTAGTTAGACCTGAAAATTAGTAGCTATGGGTACTTCAGAGAGCAAAAATTTGCAGTACTGCTTTAAATTGAAAGTATTGAATAACTTCATTTGAGAGTGCTTGGTAGCTTTTTCCTGGTTCATTAATTAGGGAAAAGAACCTCTCTCCAGTGGGTCTGACTGCAATTGGAAATCCAATCCCCTATGAAATACACTGGGAAGTGCAGGGATAAAGGCTCAGTGAAACAGGAGCCCAGCACCTGAGGTGCCGAAGGCAGATGGAGCACAGCCTGGTTAAAAACACCTGGGCAGGCTGTAGCCTTTTGAAGAATAGTCTGAAGAGTTAAATTCCTGGTTTACTGTTAAAGCCTGAAATCAGTCAGGAATGGGAGCTTGTAAAGAAACCCTGAGGTCATACAGGAAGAACAGAGGAAGAAAAAAGACTGGGAGGAGTGATTGATACACCAGAAGGTTGTGCTGCCATCCAGAGGGACCTCAAAAGGCTGGACAAAAGGGCTGACAGGGACCTCATGAAGCTCAACAAAGGCAAATGCAAAGTCCTGCACCAGGTGGAGAGTAATCCCATGAATCAGTACAGGCTGAGGGCTGTCTGACTGGTAACTGGCTCTACAGAAAGGCACCTGGGGGTCCTGGTGGGCGCCGAGTTGACCATGAGCCAGCAATGCACCCTCATGGCAAAGATGGTCAACAGCAACATGGGCTGCATGGAGGAAGCATTACCAGCAGGTCGAGGGAGGTGATCCTTCCCCTCTGCTCAGCACTGATGAGACACATCTGAAGTGCTGAGTCCAGGTCAGGGCTCCCCAGCACATGGGAGACAGGGACATACTAGAGTGAAGCCTGGCAAAAAGTCAAAGAGGATGATGAGGGCATTGGAGGAGCTTTAATGTTTAAGGAGCTGGAACTGTCCAGCCTGGAGAAGAGAAGGAATGAAGAGGGAGCCAGACTTTTCTTGGTGGTACTCAGTGACAGGACAAGAAGCAATAGGCACAAATTAAAACCCATGAAGTTTCATCTCAACATAAGAAAAAAATTTGTTACTGTGAGGATGGCCAAACACTGGCACAGGTTGCCCAGAGAGGTTGTGGAGTCTCCATCCCTGGAGATATTGAGACCCTGACTGGACACAGTCCTGGGCAACATGCTCTAGCTGACTCTGCTTTAGTAATGATGTTGGACTATGTGATATTCAGAGGTCCCTTCCAACCTCAAGAATTCTGTGAAGCTTTTTGTCCTACTATGTGATAAGGTGATTTTAGGAAAATGATAGGATTTCATTTAGATGCAGAACAGTTTGTCTTGTTTAAAGTGACAGTCGTGCTGGACGGTACGTACCAGTTTGTGCAAGATACCAACTCCCATGAACCAGGTTTAAAAACAATATTGCAGATTACCAATGTACTAGATGATCTAATAAAAGATATTACTGCTACCAACAAACATGGTCTAGCTCATCTCTGCACAGTCACTATTCAAAATTAAATGACAGTTCTGCAGCAGGAGTTTTTTATTTGGGAATAAAGCTTTTTAATTGTTCCCTACCTGTCCTTGTTTTTGTATGGCTGCTAACGTCTTTATATGATAGCAAGTAGATGAAACATACTGTTCTTCATTAGCCACAAAATGTATTACAGGAGAGGTACATTTGCAAAGACCTGTGCTGGGAACTTGGTGTCCTTCCTCAGCTGGAAAGAGAGAATTCCTAAAACTACAGCCATTGGGGCATCACAGAAATTACATCCATTCTCCTGGGTGTAATTTACATATTATAAAATAAAAATGGAAAACTGAAATAAAGAGTAACTCATGAAGGAGAGACAGAGACTGCACTGTTTTGGTTATGACAGTAACTTTTTATTTCTCAAACCAGTGTGGGATTTGGTATTGTATTTTCTGAAATTATTTGCAAATTATTAGCAAGCTATCTAGCTAAGGGAGAAAACCATCACCTTTAGGATTGTCAGATAAACAACACTACTACAGCAGAAGTGTTCTTTTGTACATCCAAACCCTTGCACCACCCCCAGGAGGTACAGAGATCGAACAAGTTCATCAGCAGAGGGAGCTGGGTGTGTTTAGCCTTGAAAAGAGAAGGCTTAGGGGGCATCTGGCTGCTGTCATCAACTACCAACACTGAGGTTTTAAAGAAAACAGAGCCAGGCTTTTCCCAAGTTGCACAGCAGAAAGGCAAGAGGTGATGGTCTCAGGTTGTAGCAAGGGAAGTTACAACCAGATGTAAGAAAAATACGTCACCTGTGAGGGTGGCGAAGGACAGATGTGGGCTGCCCAGGGGGCGGTGGGATCTCTATCCTTGGAAATTCAAAACTCAGGCAGACAAGGTGCTGAACAGCCCCATCTAACTTTGAAGCCACTTCTCCTTTGAGCAGGGAGTTAGACTAAATGATGCCCAAATGGCCCTTTCAACCTGAACCATTCAATGGTTCTACTGTGTAATTCCGATTCAAATATTTCTTACAGACCCCAATCCAATAAATCTCCTAAAATAAATCTACCAGACACATTAGAGGAATATAATTTATTTCCTCGCTCAATCTAGTTGTGAAAGATACTGGTAATATGAAAATTATTGACAAGTGAAAAAAACCCCAGATAATAGCTGTGGTTGGCGCTCTGTTGTTTGGGAGATATGTCTTAGTGTTCTTCCTTTGTCCTTTTTCAAATGCAAGCTCCTGGAATTTACACAGTGTTATTTAAAATGACACCTCAGTGGGTTTTTTTTATTCAGTTGCTTATTATCACAATAAGACTATGAAGTCAAGCACTATTATTTACACAAAATACATGACAAGAGAAAGTGGTGTACTCTGTGTTCCTCACTTAGATATTTTTATCCCTAATACCTCTTTCTTCAAGATGCTATTGAAACTCAAAGATAAACATGTTGGATAACAATAAAAGATATGAATGGGAACAAGGCATTGGATCTGAAATTTTATGGAAAAAAATCCTTTATGATACAGAGGCTCCTGGATGGACCAAGGTTTGAGAACTCACCTGGAAAACAATGTTTTGAAAAGTAGCTCCAGGGTAGTCACCCTCTAGCTTGAAGTCAGAGCTAAAAAAACGTCCTTTACAGACAAAAGAGTCCTTTTTCTGAGAAGATGGAAGATTGAAAGCACCTCTACTATGGCTGAGGAACAAATAAATGCTGAAAAAAATAGTTACAGAACCCATTACAAGTTGAGATCAATAATATTAACTGTAGTCCAGAATCAGACTGGTAACTGAGAGAAATACACTAAGAGGAAAAACATAATAAGCCCTCAAAAGTCATGAACTTCACTTGACTCTGGTAAATATTTCTGTCAGTCTTTTAAGGTCTATGGTAACTCTTGTGGAACCAAATGGAAAATTAAGCAGTAGCTATTTGTTCCTTGCATAATTCCAACACAAATAGTAATCTCTTCTGGTGTTTTATTATTGCCATAGATTAAGTTGCCTGTAGTACTAATAGAGCAGAGTCCTGCTAACCACAGAGAAAATCAAAGCAGCTTATCTGAAGCTCTCATTAATAAAAAATATCTCCCTTTGTGTGAAAGTGTAACCTAACTTTTAAAATTAAAATTAAAAACCTGAATTTCGCTCCTTGGAGTCTTTCATACAAATGGTTGTTACTGCTTACAAATCCACCATGGGCAAACTGGAACCACATGAGGGAGGACTCATCTGGGGCAATTAATTTTTGTGCCAGTGATTTAAGCCCGGTGTGCAGTAGGAGCCATTCTTTCTAGTTGTTTTCTGAGGCATCCTAGTTTTCAAGGGAGCTTGTGTTCAACATATTCCTTAAAAAATGGGTGAAATTCTCCCAGTGTGACATCAATGCACTACATTCATAGAAATATTAACAGAGGAAGAGGATCACATGGAAGCAGCTGCATGTCTAGGCCAGAAGGAGGCTGAAATCTAATCTAATACCATCATCTAAAACTGCTGTGTACTTGAGATAGCCAAAGGCCAATTAGTCTTGCTCCTCAAAACTGGGAACACTGGGAATGGGGAGAGTGGGCAAGCTCACACAGCAATAGAGAGAGACTGAATAACTATTACTTGGGGAAAAAAATGCCATGCTGCTCTAGTGAGAAATGGACATTTTGCTGGCTGTCTTGTCAGGGGAAAAGACTGGAGATGGTAATTGAAAGTTGAACCATTCAAAGAAGCACAAATCCTGCAACCCCAGGCTCCTGACCTCTCCAAAGGCTCGACCCCAGACCTATGGTCCCTCCAGTATCCAGCCGCAGACCTCTTGTCCTACTCATTGGCTAGTATGGCTTGAAGCTTGCTAGCAGATTGCACAGAGAGAAGAGATGGGCACTCACACAGCAGATGGCTAGGATAGAGCTTAATAAGGAGGTGGGACAGACTGCAACGCTCAGGCACAGGGCCTGGCCAGGCAAGCATACTGACCAGCACCTGGTTACACATGGTTATCCACTGGTAATCCCCTTAACCTTTTTTTCCTCACACTTGTTCCTTCCCTGCCCACCTTGATGCCTCCCTTTGGTTCTTCCCCTAAATCCTGGGTAATAAGCTTCAAACAGTCCCACAATGCCCTTAAGTCATGGTAAGATTGTTCTTTCCCACATGGTAAACGTCTTTTTCTTCTTACCTTTCCAAAGTTGCATCTGAAGCTCTACCTCTTCAAGGTTGCACTTAAGTGGTTCATTAAGTGGCCCATCAATCAGCTTTTTCAGGTCTATGTATTTGTGTGTTTTATTTCTTTTCCTGTTTCTTGACCTTGTCTTTTGTGCTGAATAGCCATTAACCAGCTATCCTTACGAGGTAAACATTAAGAGAACAGAGTCTTAAGGTTAAATGAGCTACAGCGTGTCTAGTAATTTCTCTTGACTAACTGAAACACGTGGGACACACAAGTCTACGGGGCCGGATAGAATCCACCCAAAGGTACTGAGGCAGCAGGCGAAGGTGCTCATCAAGCCACTTTCCATCATTTATCAATAGTCCTGACTAACCGGGGGTGGGGGTGGGCAGTTGACTGGAGGTTGGCAAATGTTATGCCACAAGAAGGGCCAGAAGCAGGATCCAGGGAACTACAGGCCTGTCAGTCTGACCTCGGTGCTAGGGAAGGTCATGGAGTAGATCATCTTGAGTGCTATCACACAGCACGTTCAGGACAACCAGGTGATCAGGCCCAGTCAGCACGGGTTTATGAAAGGCAGGTCCTGCCTGACTAACCTGATTTCCTCCCAGATGACCCAGCTAGTGGATGAGGGAAAGGCTGTGGATAGTGTCTACCTAGACTCTAGTAAAATCATTTCCCACAGCATTCTGCTGGAGAAACTGGCTGCCCATGGCTTGGATGGGCATACTCTTTTCTGGGTAAAAAAGTGCCTGGATGGCCAGGTCCAAAGAGTTGTGGTGAATGGAGTTAAATCCAGTTGGAGGCCAGTCACAAATAGTGCTCCCCAGGGTTCAGTATTTGGGCCAGTTCTGTTTAATATCTTTATCAATTATCTGGATGAGGGGATGGAGTGCACCCTCAGTAACTTTGCAGACAACACCAAGCTGGGTGGGAGTGTCGATCTTCTCGAGGGAAGGAGGGCTCTACAGAGGCATCTGGACAGGCTGGATGGATGGACCGAGGTCAACTGTATGAGGTTCAACAAGCCCAAGTGCTGGGTCCTGCACTTGTGTCACAACAACCCTATGCAACGCTACAGGCTTGGGGAAGAGTGGCTGTAAAGCTGCTTGGCAGAGATGGATCAGGGGGGATTGATCAACAGTCAGCTGAATATGAGCCAGCAGTGTGCCCAGGTGGCCAAGAAGGCCGATGGCATCCTGGCTTGTATCAGGAATAGTGTGGCCAGCAGGAGCAGGGAAGTGATCATCCCTCTGAAAGGAGGTTGTAGCCAGGTGGGTGTTGATCTTCTCTCCCAAGCAACAAATGATAGGATGGGAGGAAACAGCATCAAGTTGCACCAGGGGAGGTTTAGATTGGATACTAGGAAAAATTTCTTCACCAAAAGGATTGTCAAGCATTGGAACAGGCTGCCTGGGGAAGTGGTTGAGTCCCCATCCCTGGAGGTATTTAAAAGTCAGGTAGATGAGGTGCTTAGGGCCATGGTTTAGTGGTGGAATGGCAGTGTTAGGTTAACAGTTGGGCTTGATGATCTTAAAGGTCTTTTCCAACCCAAACATTTCTATGATTCTATTATGTTTTGAAGCAGCCCAGCACCAGCAGCTCCTCTTGTCTTGAACCCCAGCCAGGGATGCTGAATAGAGGGAAAGCCAGGACATTCTGCCTTCTGGTGCTGCTGGTGAAATCCTAGCACTGCCCTCCAAAACTCTCCAAGCGTAATTGCTGCAGGGCTCCAACTTCCCCGGTAATGAGCTGGTTTGCCACAGGCACTTTGAATGTGACTTGTCTCATGCAGTTCACAAGGTTGGACAACTTGTGTGAACTAATCACTAGGCTCCCTCCATAGTGAATAAAGGCAGAGAGGCAAGCCCAGAAGACAAGTCATCCCACTTTTCCTACCCACCTGTCTCAGGATGAAACAAAGCCCCTTATGGAGATTTCTTTCTCTCTATTGACTACAGAGGAGTCAAGGCAATTAACCTTGCCTAAACACCGCACTTTTCAATAGCATGGTTGAGTGTGATAAGTTCCACTTCTGTGTGGAGAGGTGGAACTTATCTACATGATTCAGGACTTCTTGTGTGACTGTAATCAAAATCCCTATTTCTCTGTGCCTAATGGCCTCTCTGGAGCCCATTTGCTCTCAAGGGACTGTCTGTTACTCACAGCATGTGCAGTACTGGGCATGATCAGGCCAGCAAGGGATGTCAGCAAGGAAACCCACGTGCTTTCTCCTCCTTTCAAGATGTCACGCAGCTGGCCAGCAGCAGGTAAGGCAGCCAACTGTTCAATGTGCTCAAAGCCAGGAAAACATGCTGATTTCTATACAAATGCCACTATTATTGTTGGTATTATTATGCAAGTAGTTGATGTATTAGTAATATTTTTGTGTCCCAGAAAATGCATGCATTTAAATGACTTTAAAAACACTGAGTGGAAGAGTAAGACAAATGAAAAGGGAAAACAATATTCTGTAACATGTGGTGTACTTGTATCCCAGCAAATGGCACGTTACTCCTGGAAACCTCCCACGCTGTGACATGTCAGTGTTGAAAAGCCAGCTTCAAGCTCACTCTTCAGCGGATGGAATGCCACCAAGCTCTTCCATGAGGGCTGAGCACAAGCCAAAATACCTTGAAGGGGGCTCTGGTTGGGAAGCTGTTCTCCACACACGTAGCCATGAAGTTTAATATTCTTAGTTATTCAGGGAGAAAGCTTCTCTCAAATTATTTGTTCTCTCCTCAGAGGGAAGGGAAAATCTTCATCTCATCTTCCTCACAAAATTTTAGGACTTAATTATGTCTAGAAATATTGAAGGATTTTAAGTACAGAAATGTCAGCAAAGGAAGTTCAGCCAAGTCAAAAAGTAAGGATGAGAAAAAAATACGTTCTCTTCTTGTAGATTAAGAAAAATGCAATCTTTTCATCGAAATGGTGGATTAGAGTTTTTGAAATGTTGCAAGGACGGTTTCTAAGGCTTTGGCTTCCCTGAGGAAATCAGCTCAAAATGTGGCCAAGCCTGAATAAAATCCTAATCTACATACCCTCCAAAGAAATTACTTGGATTTTCAGCACCTGAAGGGTCTGTCATTTCCTAGTAGGCTCACAGTTCTCATCAGTGAGCATGTTCCTTTCACACAGACCATATGAACGTGACCTTCTCTGAACTCAAAGCTACCAGAGACAACTTAGGCTTCCCTGGTAATTGTGGTTTCCAGCTGGTGCTCCTGTGCTCTGTGCAACTCCCTTTGTATGGAAGAAAAAAAAATATAGACTAGGAACAAAGAAATACACTTCGAAATGGAGTCAGGTGAAATGAGAGCTTGTGGAGAAAAGCTGAAATCAGTATAAGGATACCTGATTTGAAGGGTTTATGCCAAAGTGTGACAGGCTAGTTCTACACCAGTCACTGTTCACAGTGGATAGTTAAAGGGAAGTCTGTGCCAGACAGAGCTCAAGGAAGTTGGATCTGTGATGCAGAAGTCATGAAAAAACAGAACACCGTGATTTTCAGGAAACATCAGTGGGGAAGGTCAGAAGAGCAATGAAGAAATTAAAATATGAGATGCGGCAGAGATCTACAAGAGGAAGAAGATAAAATGATGTAGTCACTCCATCATAGAAGGCCACTAGGTTGGTCAGGCAGGACTTGCCCTTGGTGACACCATGCTGGCTGTCTCAAATCACCTCCCTGTCCTCCATGTGCCTTAGCATAGCTTCTAGGAGGATCTGTTCCATGATCTTCCCAGGCACAGAGGCGAGGCTGACAGGTCGGTAGTTCCCAGGGTCTTCCTTTCTACACTTTTTGAAAATGGGCACAATGTTTCCCTTTTTCCAGTCACCGGGGACTTCACCTGACTGCCATGACTTTTCAAATATCATGGAGAGTGGCTTGGCAACTACATCAGCCAATTCCCTCAGGACTCTGGGATGCATCTCTCAGGTCCCATGGACTTATGTGCTTTCAGGTTCCTCAGGTGGTCACGAACCTGATCTTCTCTTGCAGTGGGGGGGACTTTGCTCCCCCAATCCTCATCTTGCAGTCCATCCACTCAAGAGGTGTGGGAAGAGAGGTTGCTAGTGAAGACTGAAGCAAAAAAGTTGTTGAGTACCTCAGCCTTCTCCTCATATGTTGTTACCAGTTTGCCAGTCTTGCTCATCAGGGGGAGTACGCTTTCTTTGACCTTCCTTTTCTGGCTGACATACCCGTAGAAGCCCTTCCTACTATTCTTTGTATCCCTTGCCAAGTTCAGCTCCAATTGCACCTTGGCCTTCCTGATCCCCATCCATATACAACTGGGCAGCATCCCGATACTCTTCCCAGGATACCTGTTCCTGCTTCCACTGCCTGGTTCCTTCTTGCCCTTTAGTTTGACCAGCAGGTCTCAACTCAGCCATTCCAGTCTCTTGCCTTCCTTTCCCAATTTCTTACACCTGGGGATGGAGAGCTCTTGCGCTCTATGGAAAGCATCCTTAAAGATCTGCCAGCTCTGTTCTTCTTCCATTGCCCCTGAGGGCAGTTTCCCAGGGAGTCCTACTGACTAACTCCTTGAAGAGCTGGAATTTTGCTTTTTCAGGATCCTGACTTTACTCTTCGCCTGACCCATATCCTTTAGGACTGCAAACTCCACCAGTGCATGATCACTGCAGCTCACACTGCCTCCAATCCTGACATCACCGATTAGTTCACTTGCATCGGTGACCAACAGGGTCAGCATTGCATCCTCTCTGGTAGGGCTGTCTATTACCTAGGTTAAGAAGTTATCCTAAATGCATTCCAGGAGTCTCCTGGATTGCCTATATTTCACCGTGCTACTTTTTCAGCAGATGTCAGGGTGGTTGAAGTCCCCATCAGATCAAGAACATGCGAGTGTGACACCCCCTGCAGCTGGAGTAAGAAGGCTTTGTCAGTAGGCTCTCCTTGACACCAACCACAAGGCTCCCTTTGTTGCCTTGGTCTCTAAATCTTATCCATAAGCTTTCAAGCAGCTATTCTTCAGAGACAGCTCTTCACAATCTATCCATTTCTTCATGAAGAGGGCAACCCCTCCACCCCTCCTTCCTTGCTTGTCCCTTCTGAACAGCCTGTAGCCACTGATAGCTGCATTCCAGCCATAGGATTCATCCCATCAAGCTTCAATAATGATGACTAGGTCATAGCTTTCTAGCAGCACGGTGGCTTCCAACTGCCCCTGCTTGTTGCCTGTGCTGCATGCATTGGTGTAGAGGCACTTCAGCTGGGCTGTCGGCCATGTCACCTTCTTAGAGGAACACCCCTTAATTCCTTTGAGGTATTTCACTGGTGTTTCCCTGTTGGCTGCTATTACCTCAGGAGCCCCTGGCTCATCTCTGTATGACTTCAAGTGTGCTGCAGTGTACCCAGAGTAACATGTGATAAAATGTTAGGATTTTCTCTTCTGTTCCTAAAGCCCTTTCTTTATTTGCCTTAGTGTAGCTATTGCTACACTAAAGGCTCTATTTAGTTATGAGTTCAGACACAGACACTCCCATAAACGCTTCTTAAAAAGACTAAAATGGAGATAAGTGCAGATGGTCAGGGTAAGACTTGGTCATGGATGGAGGGCCAGAGAGACATAGGGTCTCCTGAGCTGGAGAGGCTGGTAGAAGTCAACAAGAGAAAATGGGGAGGGTGTAGAAAAGGAGGTGGAGGTGATAGTGGGAATTTCCTTTGTTAAGGGAAATGCTGAAGATGGATGAAGACCTGCTGAGTTGAAAAAGACTGGAATCAGCTGGATAAGAAGAGTGGTATCAGAGGGAGAGTAGGACAAAAAGGAAAGGATTGGGATTTGAGCATGAAAGAGAAAAATGAGTTTTTATGTAGCTAATATCTGGGAGGAGTGATAAATCCAGAGACCAAAAACCTGATCCACAGTGAGAAGACAGAGAAAGAGAGAGGGCATGAGGAGCTGGAAGGATGGAACGGCCACTGGCAATGTAAAGATGTCTGGAGTGGACAGGACCACATCAGTTATATGTTTGTACAGAGCAAGTGCTCCCATATAATGAGGGCCCAGCAGTTTACCAAACATTGATTCTGATATTTTGTTTTCTTTTCCAATAGTGGAATCAAGCAGGATGAGTTTTTACCCTCCCCCCCACCCCCCCCCCCCCCCCCAAAAAAAAAGACAAACATATAGAGCCTTCTGAACAGGTTCCATGAATTTGGTGTAATTTTGTTCCTGAGGAGTTAAGAACATTTTCTTTTCTTCTGGAATTTGTTTTTTATTTGTTTATTTCTTCATTTCTATTGGTTTTGGTTTGGTTTTGTTTTGTTCATGTGCTGTAGGCATCCAGTACTTGAAATATGAACAGCCTCCTAAATTTTGTTGCAGTTTCCTACTGCTAGACTGCATAAAGCCTAACTTTGGTAGTTTTAGAAGGAAGGTTTTAAGCAGCCTCTGTAGTTTTATAACTCTCAAGTAAAGTTTGGAGGGCTTTGGTGTTTTCTGCACGACTTCAACATTTTCTTTTGTGGATAATATTTCTGAAAATCACATGCTTCCTTTTAGGTATTGTTCCAAGGGAAATAAATTTCCATTTATGAAAGTGGAAGCAAATGGGATTTTGGAGATCACTGACACATTAATTTTTGCATGTGCACTTCTCATGGCTAAAGCTGCTTGGTACCCTCTGAGAGCTCTTAGCATCTGCTTTTGAAAAAGATCAGTTCTCTGTTGACTGTGCTGAGCATTGTCCTATGCTGTACAAAATCTGCCAGGGAAAACCAGGGATATTCAGCTCCAGTTTCTGCCAGATCTGCAGACACCAACACAATGCAATGCTTGCAGACACCCTCCTTGCAGAAGGTGCACACGTCTTGTCTCATCTCATTGCCATTCTACAGGAGCCTTGGCTGAGGATTTTGGGAATTCAGCCCTTCTACTGTTGAATACTATTCCATCTCACATCAAATGCACCACTTCTGGCAGGACAGCTTATATGCCTGAGCTTAAAACTAGCTCTACAAATGTTTCAGCAAGTTAAATTTGACAGCAGAAGTGTCCATGTACAATGAGCACTCCAGAAGCAGAGGTTTAGAGAAAGGGAATTCAGCACATTGAGGACTTCTCTTTCTTTGAAGAAAATACCTGTGCTCCTTAAGACTTCTTCCAAAATGTAGGGTTTGCATCCTAGATTTTGTGGGTGCCATCAGTTGCTTGGCTAGCCTTCCTCTGAACTCTGGGGAAGTAGGGCTTTGTTTTTTTTCATCAAACAGCAGAAACTCATGGGGATGCTCTGAGATCTGCTTCACGCGTGAACTTCCAAGCATCCTCTGCTTCCATATTGACACCAAGACCCTCTTGCTCAGTGGACCCTGAGAGGCCCCAACCAGGAGCTGGCTCTGGCACATATCATTAAGGGTGAGTCTTAGGGTGCTCTTATGACAAGGCCTCCAATGTACCCATCCCTTTGTTATTGCAAATTCAGACATGAAATACACCTGAAGACAATCACCAATGTATAATTATGAGGTGGCAGAAGTCTTATGGTATGTGTGATGAGTGTGTTAAACTGTGACTCTTTGCTTGAGATGACATCAACATATCTGTCTGTGATACCAATAGTACAAAGCCAATTTGAAATGAGCCTCTTGTATCACTGAGAAACAAAGCACGCCATCTTGGCCATAGCACTGAAATGCTGCAGTTCATCACAGAGTGTGCAGATCCTGCGAACATTCATTTTGGGTCTATGCTGCTTAATTTCCATCATTTCAGGGGCAATTCATTTTTTTCACAAATCCTTTCTGAGTTAGTCAGTGCCCAGTGATAAGTCTTTTCTTCCAGAATACTGCACTCAGCAACACTGAAAATAGTGGAAAATCAAGAAATACAGCACTGCAACGCACAACCACACAACCATCCCATTAAGGCCAGCTATAACCAGTGAGAATGACTTGAAAATACTCTGTGGGTTAGCTGGTGGGAAATATAGTTACATTGTGGCGTAATATGTACAACATCAGTGGGGTCAAGGTTTAGCACAGGCAGACTTTTTTGAAGGGCTAAATGGTTGAAGATAAGGCAAACAGAAGTAGATCCCATTCAACCCTGTGCAGTCAAAAGTACAAATGTGTCTTCTATGGGTATACTGGGACAGTATACTGGTTGAGTTAGGGTTGTCAGAATATGCCTGCTAAGGCTGTGTTTCTATTTCTCAGATGCCAAATGTTTGAGTTGTTCTTAAAAAAACCCAAGCATAAAAGGGCACACACTGTCACAGCACCACCTTATCACTGCACTAAAGCATTTTGTAGTTTAATTTCTTAGAACAGTTTTTTTTCAACACAAGAGAAATCTTTTCCTGCAGGGATGTGCACACACACAGCTGTCCTAGTGCAAAGCTCTGAGATACTACTGTGGCAGGATAATTGTAAAAGATACCTATGGGCTGTCTTCCCCACTACATTTTGTTACTGTGAGATGAATAGGAGAAGGAAATAGGGAAATTATATTAATCGACACATTAAACTGTGTTGTCAGCCAGTCCTTACAGCATTCAAGGATGTACCTTTTTGCAGTTATTTATATCAATCAAAAAAAGAAAACCACTGACTGCAGAAAACTTGACTTCAGATTACCTGGCATTTGAAACTTTTTTACCGGGGCCATAATTTCAGCCCTGACAGACAAGTTCCAGGCTTCTCTGCTTTTTCTAACTCTGGTGCTTTTCGCTCTGACAGCGAGCATCCTGCCTGCAGGTGCGGGAGGCTCTGAGTTTGTGCAGCCCCCAGGGCGGGTGAATGGCAAAGGCAGGCACCCCCTCTCCCCATTGGCACCTGTCATCATAGTTCCCCCTGCCACCTGCGGCATTAATGTACCTTCCAATATCCTTGAAGAAACAAAGATGAGTGGAGATATTGAATGTGTATAAATATTCATGTATTCGCATCAATTCAGCTGTTACGTGGGAGGATCCGGCACCCTTTGCAGGCCTGTGGTGTGGGGCGATAATTGCATACATCTGAAGTTGTCCAAGACCTCCTCCAATAGCTTTGCTCATCAACAGGCACCAATTTCTTTCTTGGTTTCCTGGAGTAATGGGAGACAGTGAAGCTAGGAAGCCTGGAGAAGACAGTAGGGATAGAGACACATTGGAGATAGCTTGGGTGGAGGTATAGCCCAGTGAAAGCACCAGAAAGGGAGGGCAGCTGTAGAAAAGACAGTCAGCAGAAGACTCCTAGGACCGCTGCAGTCTGCTTTGAGGCAGGATTGACTTTACCTTTGCCAACCCCGAGCACATATTTTAGCTAAAGCATTCTTAAAACCTATAGAGCAGGACTTTCTGTAACTTCTCTACTTAGCTTGTACCCAATCCCACACCATCCTGCTAGAAGGTTTTTCATAATACCCATCCTAAATCTTCTTTCTGAACAGTAAACAGATTTCTTCTGTGCTGTGAAGGAGAACACCTGAGCATACCTTTCCCTCTTCAGCTGTGTACTGTTTTCTCATTCACATGTCTGCTCAGATTTCCATTTTCCAGACAAAATGATCTCACTTCCTTCCTCTTTCCCACATAAATTGCCTTTGTAAACCTCTTTACGTTCTTGGAGGTCTCTTCCAGACTCTTTCTCATTTACCTATCATTCTACTAGGTAACGCCCTTCAGATGTCATGTGCTATGTATCACTCTAAGAAGACAGTGACCTCCGCTTTAGACTTCTACAGCTGTAAATATGACCTAGTCTTACTAATAATTTTTGTTAATATATTCCTGAATAAAATATCCATTTTTTTCCATCATTTCATCCTATAGCTATGTATGGTTCCTTCCTGCAGTACTGACACACAGCCAGATACATCACATTATACATGAAAGTCTTCTGCCTAAATTTAGCACTTTGTACTTGACTTTACTGAGTTCCATCTCACTGAAACCCACTTTATATTCCTGTCCTTCCTTGCAGTTTCTCTTTCCTCAGGTTGGTGTCATTCTCAAATCTGATGATCACGAGCTCTGTTCCATCATCTCAGCTATTAAGCACAATCTTGAAACTGCTAATGACTCTGACCCCCATACGACCACACTTCAATGCCCTTGAAGAGTAACAGTGAATCCTTGATTAACCTTCATGAAGAGGGCTTCATCAGTCAGCCATGCACCCACTTTTAGTGATTACATCTGCAGGATATTTGTCTACTGCGGTTACAAGAACCTCAAATGAAATAGCACCAAGAGCCTCACTAAAATCAAAATGAATCATACCAACCCCCTTCAGCCACAACGCTGGCTACCCTGCCAAAGAAAAGAAGTAGGCTGGTTTGATGGGATGCATTATTTACAGGTCTGTGCTGGCTGGTTTTATTCCCTATTATCCTCTAGATCCATTCTTTCAGTGGATCGAAGTTGAATTGATGGGTATGTGATTTTCTGGGTTCATCTTTTTTCTGCTTTTTAAAGGTAAGCCTGTTGTTTTCCCTCTTGTACTCCTCTTCATGAGACAGCTTGAATATCTCTCTTGTCAAAACTAGTTTTCTCTCTCTTCTTTCCTGTTCCTGTATCGCCTTCTTAGATGAAAGTCAGTAATTCAATGACTGCAGTTAACTCATTTTCACAAAGCTGAGACCAAGAAAGCATGTAATATTTCTGCATTTTTGCATGAAGTAGCTTGCTTCTTTTCTTTTTTTGGTGGTAGACCTAGACTTCCTTTTAATCCAGTTAGCACATCTCTTGGTTCCCTTTATTTCCTTGCAGTCTGCACCTCACTTTTAAGCTTATCTTCTTTGATTTCAACTGCCCACACCTTTTACTATCCCTCTGCTCTTTTTTTCCATATTTTTCAGGATATCTGTTTGATTTTCAAGTCCTTAAAGAACTCCCAAGGTGAATGCATTGGTCTGTTTCTAATTCTCCTGTTTTTTGGTACAGCTTGCCACTTTGCTTTTTACGTAATCTCTTCTAATAGCTGTCAGTCTTTGGCACTTCTTTGTATTTAAAGCTGTTGGCTTTGTTTGGTAGTTCTTCCCACCAATTTCTGAGTTTCTTAGTCTGCTTTTTTTGAGTCCATAACTTATTCTGCTGCTTTTTCTCAGCCAATTCCTTAGACTAATGAATTTATCATGTGAAATGACTTTCATGGAAATTATCTTCCACTCTTAAAAATTCTCATCTATTCTCAATTCCTCCTGCTCAAAACTAAACTGAACCAACCAAAAAACTGAGATCCTCTACTGGCAGCAGACTGCCCTGTGGCCATTTTTGGCTAGGCATTCAGCTGAGCATTGTCTTTTGTGATAGATACATATGATGACATTGTTCTCACTTCCTCCATTTATCTTCATACAGAGGTGGCCAACAAGCCTGTAGCTATCCTGTCCCAGTTGCCAGGCAGCTCTGGATGATGCTGTCAGTGAAGTAGACTTTTCTGGGGCTTCTCTCAGGAGAACCGATGAAAACTGTAGTGATCCGTGCCCCATTCCTTCATTCCCACTCTCCAAGGCAGTGGTCAGCTCAAGTACATTTGGAGCCAATGTGGTGGTTTGCCAGCCTCTGAGCAGGTACTGTCCCGTGGCAGTCAACACTTGGTGGGCTGAATGAGTCCCAGTGCCTTTCAGCTGGTGTCTGCAGTTTGACAGCACACCTGCCAGGATGGAGGACCTGGCAGCAGAAAGGTCTGTCTCTTTCCCACATGGTGCCCCCCTCTCGGTACAGCAGCTACAAGCTGCCCAGCCAGGGCAGAGACCAGTGTCTCCTCACTAAGTATTGGAGCTGCTTTTCTTCACCATATCTCATAGCCACATAGTCCTCCTTCAACAAGGAATTGTTCAAGGAATGTTCAAGGTTGGACGTGTTGAAGGTCAGGTTGGATAAGGCTTTGAACAACCTGATCTAGTGGAAGATGTGCCTGACCATGGCAGGGGATATTGGACTAGGTGTTCTTTGAAGGTCCCTTCCAACCCAAATCATTCTGTAATTCTAACAAAACTGTGGGGCAAACAGTGGACCCTGTTTCTGACAGAAGGTGTCCATCAGCCTTGTTCTTTCTTTTTAAATTTTGGCACCTGACATACACAGTCTCAGAGATCAGATATGGTGTTAAATATAAATGTTACAATTCACGTTTTTTTATATGCCTCTTAAAGGTGAGAATACAAGCAAAACATTATTCAGGACTGGAAGGAGCTCTCTGGGATATTCCCTTGGAAATGAGTTGTTTAATACCGTATGTAAACTGATTGATCTCCACCTCAAAACAATTTTTATTAATATATTGATCCACAATCTTATTCCTCATTTCCACATTATACTAAATTGGTATCAGTTTAAAGTACTTCATACTTATTTTTTGACTTTCAGAAGGCAGTGTTCTAGATAGGATAATGACATAAACCGGTTGACTTTTATGATCACATGTTCATTATTTCAACTGATTGCACAGGATTAAAAAGTGCCTGTATGGTCTGATTGCAGCATATTTCCTTTCAAGAGCAGTGAGATTTTGCTTTTGTTAAAAACATATACACACACAGACAGAAATTGTGTTAACACCTGCAACTTCAATACCTTTGAAAAATAATCAAGCCCTTAAGTTTCTCTTTTGTTTAGAATGAAAATAACTCATTGATTTATAAAAAAAAAATAAAAAAATAGTAACTGCTTCTACAGGTAAGTACATCATTTTATCCTTTCACCATTCATTTCTGCTGTCATACCAACTTCTTTTACTGCCAGCCTTTACTGAGACACAGTGGTCTCTGCCAAGCCTTTGTGATGGCTATGATTGAGCTGCTGGTTATGCACTGCTTCCAGCTCTCAGATATCTCACACATCCTCCAGCTTCAGGAATTGATACCAGAATGCTTGAAAATGCAATGGAAAACAGTTATGCAGCCTTGCAAGGACCACAAGCCTTCGGTGTTCCCTCTCCTGGCCCCAGGCTTCTCAAAGTGTTCTCAAAGTTTCAGAAGCATGTGGACTGAAGTCAAATACTTTTTAGCCATTAGCATCTTTAAATGCCCACTACCTGCAAAACAGCCTTTGTTGGAAAACTTATTCCTTTAGGAAGGTGTTTATACTCCCCAGAATGTCATTCGAGTTGATCCTAACAGCATGAAACTCATTCATCTAAGATTACAATATCTTCCAAATTTCTATAGCAAATTCTGAAAACCAGTGTGCTTTTCCCCACTTAGGTGCAGGCCATTGAACATATCAGACCCTGAACTATTCAGAAATATAACTTTTTTTGTTCCTGTCCATCCCTGTACCCTCACCTGCCTTCAGGGAGAGATCATGTTTTCCCTTGAACCTCTTGAGTGTCCTGATGCATCTCTGGGGTCTTCTAGACACTTCCATGTTCTTGTTCATGCTACTTTATCTGTTCCTTTTCTTTTTTCCAAGTCTTGTCCATAGTACCACTTTTAATATTTCATATAAAAAATGTAGTGATATTTCATTTCCAAGTAGGAAATATTCTCTGGGGGCCAGAAGTCAGGGATCTGCACTGGTGTTAGTAACTGTAACAAGCCTTTTTGTTTCTTATCCTGAGCTAAACTAAAAGCTACTAAAAGTAAAAGCATATAAAGGAAGGAGAGGGGCACATGTCTAACTCTTCCAGAAGGCTGACAGTAACTCTCAAATAACCAGCATCCTAGGGAGAAGGTTTCGTGTCAACACCAGCCCATGGAAAGCTGCTCGCGCTTGCTCAGCCCTTCCCTCGTGCCTCCCTGTGCCATCTGCCCATATGTTTGCCAGCTTCCCATTGTCACCCTCCTTGCAGCATCATCTCCCGTGTCTCCTAATCCAAACTGCCGGTCCACCAGCTCCCTTCAGGGTGGCCTCAGTGTGTCCCCATGTGTCCCCTCTCTTTCACTGTGAAGCCACTCCTCTGCTGAGCTCTTATCTGATACACAACCCCATCCCAACTCCACAGATCTCTTTCCACCCCAGTGCTTCTCACTCCCTGCTGCCAAGTCTCCCCTCCCAGTACTGCTGCTTCTACACAGCTGTGTTTTACAGACCTATCACTTAGGCTGTTATGCCTATATTTTATTTTATTTATTGTTGCTTTCACAATAAAGTGTTTCCTCCAGAAGAAAAGACAGAATATAGGTTCTTGGTAAGTCTGTACAGAGGATTAGTCCATCAGCAACGTAATGTTTGTACTACCTGTCTTGTATCAGAGGTTGAGTCCCCTTGAACTGTTTTTTACTTCATTTGGAGTCTGTGGGGGAGGTGAAGTTACATACAGCTTTTGGAGCTTTGCATTTTAATGATTTCTCATTCTTAATTCTGATGCTCTTGGAGACAACTATAAAGAGAAAGAAACACACAACAGCCAAGAACATGTTAATTGCATCCACCGCTCCATTTCCAGCATAGCAGCCAATGTATCAAATATGCTAATAAAACCCCCACTTGTTTTGTTATCTTTTTCCGAAAGAAACTGCTGAATAGTATATTCCCTCAAGACTCACGATTATGGTATTAGGGGTTCGCCATAATCCCCCATTTCCCAGGCTTCCCTTTTTGCCAAGGCTCTCCTGGTCCTCCCTAGTACGAGGGTCTGATGGAGGAAGCCTCCTCCAGGAGCAATGAAGTAAGACTGCCTGTTTGCATCCCTCTGGCTGCATAGGGATCATTTTGAAGCAGTTGGGGATTAGGCTGAAAGAAATGGGGAACCTGCTCCTCTTCCCACGGTCGTGGTAGGTTATCACTTTGAAAGAAAGTTGAGCTGTTTTGCTTGGTTACAGTAAGGCTAAATAATTGTGAGGGTTGCTCTGTGTGGTTTAGGGACATGAAATTTGTTAACCTGAAGAAACAAAGGAACATATTTCAGGAGATCATGACCTATAGCCCCTATGAATTCTGGTAAAGTGTTGCCAGTCCTCAGGCACTGTTAAAAATGTAGCCTGGAAGCAGAGGAGCATTTGTGTCAGGAGAAAGAGCATCAACTTCAGGGAGTTTACTGCAGTCACTTGCGATGTTCCCTTGGTGGCACTGGCATGGCTGGTGGCCTTCAGTGCAACAAATGGCAGAAGCGTTTGCAGCCCAATGCAATGCCTTTCCAAGGCTGGCAGGAGCTCCAGCAATCACATGCAGAACAGGGAATTAATTGCCGGCATGCAAAGGGAATGGAGGACATCTGCAGGGATGCTGGCAGCTGGGGCAAGATGGCATGAGTTGTCCATTGGAACAGGAGTGTGAAGAGGGCAACAAACGGTGAGATTCAAAGCAGCTTCACAAAAGCTGGGGCTGCAATCTTTTGCAAGCAACCCACATTGACTTCCCAAATTGTAAAAATGCATCAAAAGTGGGCAGAAGAAAGGAAGTAGAAGATTGCTGCTGGTGTCATCCGTTGTTACTAATTCTATTTTTACATCAACCTTGCATTATTTTGATTTCTGACCTATGTTTTTTGAGGTTGTGAGAGTCGATGCTCTGAAGCTGTTGCTAGGTTTGCGCCGGAGTCCCAGGCAAGCACAGCTGCACATGCGTGGGAGATGGAAAGCAAGACTTCAGGACCCAGGGGTCCAAGTTCAGAGGTACAATTGCTATATGAGGAACAGAAAAACACCATTGGCTACCACAGCTTTTTATTTTATAACCTTTTCACGTCCCTGTGGAAATATAATACTGATCAGGCTTCATAGATTGAGAATATTTAGGCCATTAATTAGACTTCTCTGCAAGAAAGTTAGAATTACCAGGGAAGCCTGAGTGTGTTTGGTCACCAGATCCGAAAGAAACAGAATGAAACAGAAATTTTATCCTCTTCATCGCCCCGCATCTTGCTATTAGAGACAGATGGTTGGAAGAACCTGTATCCTGTTAACAACGTCATTATCTTCGATATAAGACAGCCAGTCCAGCTGGAGCAGTTGCCTCCAATTAAAGTGAGATAGAAAAGCATCATCTCACAATCGGCAAATGCTTTGTGTAACCAGGCTCAGACAGGAGGTTATTACTGTGATGAAAATACATGTGTTTATGTTTAGCCATTTGAAAATGACCTACACCTTCTCAATCTACAATAAGTAAATCAGTACAAAAACCCCTGGGATTTAAGAAAAAAAAAAAAAGTGGTTTTACTGCATATAACTCAGAATAACATTTTGTTATCCATTTTGTTTAATTGCATAGAACCTGATCTGACACCTTAAATCTGTGGGCTTGATTTGAAAAAACAATAAATACTTGTGGTAACATGGTAAAAATGGACCAAAATTACCCTAGCAAATAATAACCATAGATCCTGTTATGAATACATTTATGAGGATAACTGGATTACAAAATCTCTGCAATAAAAGTTAAAGCACATATGCTGTAGTATAATTGAGACACCTGCATGTTGCATTAATGTTGTTTTTTGCTTTCAGATAAGTAATTTGTACTAACTGTTGTATTATTATCTTGCTAGATCACAAAGTCACGTTCTAAGCTTAAATGGACCTTGGGCACAATGTCAACAGAAACGACATTATGATAGCATGATTACTGTCTTTAAAATGCAATACTTCAGAGCTCTGAAAAATGAGCTGCCACTGTAAACAAAGTCAAGAGTTACATCGATTTAGCATGAATCCCAGTTCTGCTGGGAAAAAAAAATTGGATTTCCATAAAGCTTAAAGAAGGAAGAGATGCTGGATTTATTTAAATCTCTCAAGACTGTTAAAGACAAACAGAGCTTACATCCATGAAATATACATTACAAAATTGTCAAGGTAGTTCTTAGACATACAACTAGGGGGAAAGGAGGCAGAGCTGCTGCATACATTTCTCTAGGAAGAAGCTGTGCCAAAAGCCTTTTGCAAAAGCCTTGAATTTTCTTTCAATAAACACTGTTTTGCAGCGCTGTGATGTTGTGCATAAGTTTTAGTTAATTGGTTTACATGAGCCTTAGATCTTAATGACTATGCACAGCTAGATCTTCTTAAAAACTGTTTGTCTTCTCCCTCCCCCCCCCTTGAGCTGAATACACTGGCGAGGAGGTGAAATACTGGTGACCTGATAAATTCCATTTCCTCATTCTGGAACAGTCAGAGAAAAGGAATATATTCTGAAACTTTTCTTAATACCTGTTGCACACAGAGTAGGAGATGGTGGGTGCTGAGGAAAAGGAAGGAGAATATAAGGAGTCACATAACACCAAAAATGAAAGTAGTATGTGTTATTTCTACCCAGTTCTTTCAGCTAGAGATATCAACCTGCTCTCTACACTAACATTAAACTATGGTTTTATCTTTTTTTTTTTTTAGTTCAAAACAATTGAAAAGGGGCATGTATCTAGTAAGGTAACAAGGGCAATTTCAGTTTTTACATGCACTGGAACAAATCCTTCCTCTCCTGTTCACATATAAGACCCTGCTAGGTAGGATGAACAAAGGTTGCCTTAAGGCATTACAATCTGAGAAGGGTGATCAAAAATCCTCACTGATTTTTAATCCAGGTCATGAATATGACCTCAGGAGTTGTTGTATACAACATGAAATGGTTGCATACAAAGTGGGTGTCTTATTCCTCAGTAGCTGACCAAAGTCTGGCAGCAGCACTCATCTCTTGGAGGACTTGGCAGAGGGCAAAGCACCAAAGGAAGCTTGATCAGAGCCCATAGAGTGTGGGGCAGAGATGGCCCCGGCCTGACTCAAGGGGAGCTTACCAATGTGTATAAATATGTGATAGGAAGGAATGAGATGAGGGAGCCAGACTTTTCAGTGACAGGACCAGAGGCAATGGACGCAAACCAAAATACCTGAAATTTTATGTGAAAATAAAAAAAAATGTTGTTACTGTGGGGGTGACCAAGCATTGGCACAGGTTGCCTGGAGAGGTTGTGCAGTCTCCGTCCTTGGGGACACTCAAAATCCACCTGGACATGGTTCTGGGCAACTGGCTCTAGCTGAGCCTGCTTGAGCAGGGGGATGGACCAGAGGTGTCTGCCAGCTTCAGCCGCTCTGTAGCTCAATGACTGTCACCCGCACTCAGGGAGACAGGCTGCATCCACATCCCCAGCATTTGCCTGTGCCTCCTCTGCGCTGTGTGTGCTGCCCCCGTGGCCCCAAGACACAATTATTGGTTTTCATGTGGGAGATTTATATTACAGTGTCGACAATATTATGAGGGCTGCCTTGCAGCCCAAAAGAGAGAAATTTTATAAGCATGAAGCTGAGGGTATGTGCTACATTTCTCAGGACAGGAGTGCTTGAGGGGGAAAATCCTGCTGGGATAGTGTGGGAGGAGGTATAAGGGGGGAGTCAAACCTGGTGCTATGCTGCCTTTGGAGACTGGTGTCTGTACTGAGCTCTCCCAGGGCCATGTCTCAGCTTTGTCCAACTCAAAGCACTGCGTGGTCCAAGTCAAAGCAAGGGAGCAAGGTAATGAGGATGTGGAGTGTCAGGGGTGTAGTCCTTGAGTTCAGGCCCTGGCATAGATGTACATTGTGGAATTGTTAAATGCCTTTCATCAAGGCTGAATGGAAATTTTAAGCTTCTGAGAGCTGATATCTGGTGAAGGAGACCTAGTATTTTTCCTCCTTAAAATCATATTCCTCCTGCTTTCATTTCCTGGAGAGTATGTTTGAAGCATGCATTTATTTGCTTCCCATTCCTCTCCAGCCCATGCCTAGCAGTAAAGATTGCTTTGGGGTCTTCTATCCTCCAGTTGGACCTCTGATCCTTCCTCTCCCTTCCCTACATCTCTCAAAAGAAACAAATTTTGGGGTCTGTCACCTGTTGTGCATGGGAAGATTGCTGCTGAAGCTGTGCGGTACCACTCATAGCAACACTCGGGTAGCTTGGGACATAGAAATGCCATTGACTGCTCAGTTGTTGCGGCTTAACCCCAGTTGGCAACTCAGCACCACCCAGCCGCTCACTCACTCCCCCCACAGTGGGATGGGGGAGAGAATCAGGAGAGTAAAAGTGAGAAAACTCATGGGTTGAGATAAAGACAGTTTAATAGGGAAAGCAAAAGCCGCACATGCAAGCAAAACAAACCGAGTAATTAATTCACTACTTCCCATGGGCAGGCAGGTGCTCAGCCATCTCCAGGGAAGCAGGGCTCCATCACGCGTAACGGTGACTTGGGAAGACAAATGCCATCACTCTGAATGTCCCCCACTTCCTTCTTCTTCCCCTTCAGCTTTATATGCTGAGCATGACGTCATATGGTATGCAATATCCCTTTGGCCAGTTTGGGTCAGCTGTCCTGGCTGTCCTCCCTCCCAGCTTCTTATGCACCTGGCAGTGCTGAGAGCTAAGTCGTCCTTGACTGGTGTAAGCACTGCTTAGCAACAACTAAACCATCAGCGTGTTATCAGCATTCTTCTAGTACTAAATCCAAAACACAGCACTATGCCAGCTACTAGGAAGAAAATTAACTCTATCCCAGCCGAAACCAGGACATCAGCTCATATACAGAAGCTTTATATCTGAAGAGCAACCATGCATTTGACCTACACAGGTTCACTGCAAAAGCAGCTGTGATGTGCTCAGTCTGGGCAGCAGCAACTTCTTACCTGTCACAGTAGGCAGCCAGGTCCCTTACATTTTC
>NW_009258267.1:1110199-1126324 GCF_000687185.1 Egretta garzetta
GCTACTGGATTAGCATGACCAGACAGGCTGCGAAGATGCTGTCTTTTGGATCAGAGCTCCACATACTGCAAGGCTTTGTGACTCTTGACCCCGCAGTAAGTTTTGGGCAAGCACCTAAGAAAGAGGTGGTGACATTTTCTGTGATCCCAGATGTGCTGACAGGGCTGGCCAAAGGGGAAGGCTGCACTTGTGGTTACCAAGCACATTCCTGCAGAGGTTTTATGGGAAGTCCTCCCAGGGAACAGCACCAAGGCAGCGGCCACATGACTTTGGAAACTCATCTCAGATTTGCTTAGGTTGCTCAGGTAGCTCTCTTATAGCACTGCTGTAAAATGGGATGAAACGGTTACCTAAAATCAGGTTTCAGATCAGTTCATTCAAAGAGTTTAGGTTCTCATTTCCACCTTTGATCATCTTTACCTTTTTTTTAGTATAGACTACCTGCATTTTGAAAGCTGGTTTGGACTAGAAGAAAAATTAGAAACTATTAAAGCTAAACATGCTGAAACTTCTCTTCCAAAATGTTCTAAAACGGCTGTATATATCAAGGAAAGACCCTCTCCTGTTCCTACTTTCACTCTCAATAACCTGGCATTTAATCATAAAAGTCCTGACAGAGAAAGTCTTTTCAAATGGAGCAAACACCTGAGAGTGACAGGAGCTGATGAGTTAACAGGAGACCATATGGGGGTCACCATTGCAATTTTGCAATTGATGTGTGTTTGATTGTGTTAGATTGGAAAAACCAAGCAGATGCTAACATGCTATTGTACAAATTCTTGCCAGCCTCTTTTGGAAGAGAAATGAAAGTGTTGTGGACTCTTGGAGGGGCACTGACAGTGCTGCAGGAAATAGGATGGAGACACAAATGCAGAAATCTTTCCTTTTAACATCCCCACTATGCGCTTTCAAAGTTATAGGTGGAGAGAGCATGTGTCTCAGCAAGCCGGACTGCCAATAAGCAGATTTGGTTTGTTGGTTACCATTTAGCAGCATTAGAATTCAAATGCTCTGGGTGCTTCCCAGAGAAGACCCTGCAGACCCCCAGAACGGCATTGCAACTTCAGATATTTGTGTCCACTAGAAAAGGGCTTAAGATCACCAGTTTAAATAATGCCATATAGTGCGTGTCATTGAACAGATGTCAGAAGATAATTATCCACCTGAACCAGATGGCCACCTAAAAGAGATGCTCCTACTTATTAGTTTCTTGAAGATTTCTTCCCTTAATGTTTAATGAGCACAGCAGGAGAAGAAGTGGTAAAATGAAAAGCTCTGGGAGAATCAAGGCTTTCTGCTTATGGGAAGTTCTCTGGCTTGATCTCATAATGAGGCTATTCTCTCCCAGAGGTACACATTAGGATCACTTCTGTAAGACTGGGCTGATGAATAAGCAGATGTTTTTGTTTTGCACTTGGCTTTGAATTTATTTCTTGTACAGTGCAGAGAGCTGTCAGAGTTCCCAGAGTTAAGAGCTACTTCCAGCATTGTTTAGGCAAAGGCAATCTTACATCGCTAGAGCAAAAGCGTGACTTTACAAGGCTTATCTCAACCCTGCACTGTCAGTGCCCACTTTGCCCTGCACAATACAATGCCTCAGGATGCCTGCCCTCATGACCAACAACATCCTTTCCTGGTCCAATCTGAAACAACATTTTTCTTTCTTGGTTTAAGTAATCAGTATAAAATCTGTCTGTGTTTCTTCCTGTTCTCTGTTCAAAACAAGCACATCATCTGCTGGAAGTTTTTCTGCTTTCGGAGTAATCCAGTTCTGGTGTGGAGGGCCCAGATTTCTTTCCAAGCAAGAGCATATTATTCACCATGTATACCCAGGAAGCACAATATTTTGTACCTGAAGGAAAAAGGGGATGTTTACCCAAGAGTAAAACCTCAAGGCAGTAGCTGTGAATGCAAGAATAGAGAGAAAAATACAGCATTTTCATTATACTATTTTTATTTGTTTAAAAATGTGAAGCAAAGTATCTGGACTTAACTTACACAGTAAGCACAGGAAATTAAAATTTCATGGTGAAAATGATCTAATAATTAATATTTTATAGACACTGAATAGTAAAGTCATCAGCTACTCGTGTATCCTGACCAAATGTCAGAAAAAAAAAAGAGCGTTTGATGTTACTGAGCAGGCTTGCAGAAGCTAATCCTGCTCACACTGTGAGGAACTGCTAAGGCACGATTGCAAGGGTAGTTAAAACATATCAAATAATGCGAAGGCATCTCCGCTGAATCTCCTTCCTTATAACATTAAGCAGAGGCAGCTCTGCTGTCTTCATTAGCAAAGGAGATCCCATGTCGGAACATGCTGTTGAAAAGCTGAGATTCTCACAATTTTGGAAGGACTATTTGCAAAGGCTGTGATCACATAACATGAAGAGAAGTGTCAGTCACTCACCACATCATCCATTAAAAGGAACGTCTACTCTTAGCTTTCTTTGTGACTGTTTTTGATTATTTTTTTGCACCTAATGTAGCAAAGTTGTCATTTTTCCAGTCCAGAAGAACACTCAGAACTTGCATGTTAAGCATCACCTCAAAGAACAGGGAAAGGAAATGGGAATACTACTAATTGCTCAGGCTTCAAATGACCAGATTTTCCCTTTCTTTCATTCATTTGAATAACAAAGAGCTTTTATAATGGAAAAATGTAATTTTACTCCAGTATCAAAGCTGTAAAACTCTGGCACATTTTTGTTTTGTCCAAGTATGTCAGTTTTCAGAAGCTGCGTAGTCCAGAGGTGACAGGTACTTTCTGAGAACTTCTCCAGTTTTCTGACAGGTTTGGATATATGTTGCCCTGAAAAAGGGAACCTAAAATCAGGGTGCATTTCAGCTACTCACTGCCACTCGTAATGCTGCTTTCTCCTACTCCGTGAGCACTGTACCTCTCTGGTGGGAGCAGAGAGGCAGTGGTGGGAGCAGTAATGAAGTGCTGACAGTCAAGGTATCGATCTCATTAACTTGCCTTTCCCTAGAAATGAGGGGTGTCTTACGCTCTGCTACATGACATGCCCCAAAAGACATGGGATAGACAGACATGAGCACTTGATTGCTCAGGGGCTCGAGGCTGTCGTGGGTGCTGCTGCCTACGTCTCCTGGTCTCCTGACAGCCTTGCGTGTGCACCCATTCTGCATCCTTACCCTCCTAATGGCCCCTGGACTTTTATCAAAGCAAAGCCCTTTCCCTGCATACTAGCATATAGGACAAGCAGTCTGCACCGACCCAGAATCATGTCATGAGCGCCTGCAGCTCCCTCTGATGACGGAAGGGAGAAAGCTAGGGCCAAATTCTGGCAAGCCTCTCAAACCACAGCAGGTTTCAGCAAGAACTACTGTTCCAGGAGAGATAAATGGGCTTGGGTGATGAAAAGATAAGTGTATACTTTCCTCAGGTGGAATTAAATCCGGAGGAAATAAGGTTCTACAAAGAGCGGAGAAATCACAGGTGGCACTGATCATAGGAACAAAAGAAGAAGAAAATGTAATAAAATCTGACACCATTTATCAGTTGATAGTGAAGGGATTGAAACTTGCGGCAGAGAGAGACAAATTCTTTTCTCCTCTATGCAGAAAGAGACAACCATAGAAAAATCCTCCAGTGAGGGATTCCTTGGAGACAGTCAGTCCAGGCTGAAAAAATCATTTCTGAAGTGCTCAACTCCCACCATTGCGATGCCTGATGATATGGACATTTGACAACGCAGTCTTTTCTGATCTTGAGACTGTGTGTGGGAAAAGACACTATTCCTCTTTCTTTACTGCTGGAGTTTATGACGGAATAAAGTGTAGTATGTGCTTACTGAATATTTTTTGCTCCTCATACTTGAAACTTATGCCTCAGCATCATTATGTGTAGAAAAAGAATAAACTCTTTATGATCAACTCACTGAGTAGGAAAACTGTTAGAAGTGTCTAGTTGCTCTCCCAGTGCATAGCTGGACATCGTGTGGATACTGGTATTTAAAAAAATGAACAAGTCAGACCGGACTCCTCATCTGTGGCATCCCATGCGGGTAACCCCAGCCATGCCTGCACCAGCTGCAGAGTGTCCCTGACCCTCCAGTTTATTTACTTTATTCAACTCATTTTATCTACCTGAATATAGGGGGGTTTGAGATAGCTACCAAACCAGCAGCCTTATACCAGCTGTTAATGGCTAGCAGGAGTAGGGAAGTGATCGTGCCCCTATACTCGGTGCTGGTGAGGCCGCACCTCAAATACTGTGCTCAGTTTTGGGTCCCTCAGTACAAGAAAGATGTTGCATTGCTGGAACATGTCCAGAGGAGAGCAACAAAGCTGGTGAGGGGTCTGGAGCACAAGTCTTGAGAGGAGCGGCTGAGGGAACTGGGGTTGTTTAGTCTGGGGAAGAGGAGGCTGAGGGGAGACCTTATCGCCCTCTAAAACTGCCTGACAGGAGGCTGTAGCAAGGTGGGTGTTGGTCTCTTCTCCCTGGTAACGGGTGATAGGACGAGGGGGAATGGTCTGAAGTTGCACCAGGGCAGGTTTAGATTGGACATTAGGAAAAATGTCTTCATCAAAAGGGTTGTCAAGCATTGGAATGGGCTGCCCAGGGAGGTGGTCAAGTCCCCATCACTTGAGGTATTTAAAAGATGGGTAGACGAGGTGCTCAGGGACATGGTTTAGTGGTGGGATGGCAGTCAGGTTAATGGTTGGACTTGATGATCTTAAAGGTCTTTTCCAACCTAAATGATTCTATGATTCTATGACTTTTCAGCCTCTTGCCAATTTCTAGCCAAGCATCCAATTCTTGTGGACCTTATCTTGCTCTCACCACCAAAGACAGAAAAACTCCCGTTGGCTTAAGTGGGAATGCAATGAGATCAATAGCTGAACCCAGTCTGGAGCAGGATTTTCTTTCGGAGGAAGTGGAGAGCTGCACAGTGGCAGAAGCCTTCCTCCAGGATCACCAGGACCGCTCCGGAGGGTCAGGAGGAGCAGCACTATCTGGTGCATGACTGTTCTCTCACACAATGTGGCAAGAGGAGCTACCCTCCCACAGCTGTGCCGACTCTTGATGATGAAATGATTTAATTCACAAGGCATTTGGTACAGGCCCTGCAACAACAAAATGGCATGCATTCAAGATATGTAAATTAAATTACTTGGTTTTGCACACAGAGTTTCAGTCATTAGAGGGAGAGATAATGACTTGAAATATGTTTTTGAGAAGAAACACACAACAATAATCTTATTTACTTTACACTTTAATTTCCTAACGTGCACATGTGCATGGAGGGCTTGTTTGTGCAAATGTCAGTTAACAAAGAAATGTCAGACTACGGTTAATTTAATATTGATGCCCCTTAGGCTCAAGCAGATGGCCAAAGTTCAGGAACTAGCAGGGCTGCCTGCATTAAGAAGAGAAATCCATGATGTGCACAAGGTAGCTTCTTGCTGTAATGTTGATTACGTACACACAGACATGCAGACACACACACACATATATGGCAAGTAGAGAAAATATGGGAAGTGGTTTGTTCAAGAAATTTTTTATTCAGATGATTATATTCTTTCCAGAAGAAAATATTCTATTTGCAATCACTTTGAGCTGAATCACCTTGTCTGACTGACCTGAATCATTTTATTTAAAGTCATGTAACACTATATATTACATTTCTCCATTGTGGTGCACTGTCTCATGGGAGCTGCACTTTCAGAGCTCTGCTTCTTAAAAGAGCTGAAGTCCCACGTCAGATATAGCCGTTCCCTGATGGAGCAGCACGGAACCTCCTTGGAGTCAAACACTGATGCTGCAAAGGGGTTATTCCACCTCCAGTGCCCTGGAGAGGACCAGTTCCCACCCCCAGGGATACACCACCTTCGACAGAGAAACACCATCTCTTGCAGGATGACCTGAGGCACTGTTTCCAGCCAGTTCAGTATCAGACACTTCAGCGTGGCAATGTTGTATCTTAATGAACAAGTCCAAAATGAAATGGCTTTACCATGGCTCTTTAAAACATCTTGCAGGTGAATGTCTCTCCTGAAATATGTCAGTGTGTAGCACGTTCATCCCAGTGGGTGATTAAAGTAAATGCACTGATATAGGAATTCCTCTGGGAATAAATACCTCCTTTTTCTCTGCTAGGAGGAAAAGTGTACATAATTTTTTTTATTTTCCCTGCCCCTAAAGAGCAATTATTTTTTCAATTTCAAAATGGGCCGCCCCAGGGAGCACTGTACTCAGGAGGCACTACAGAAAGTGATGCGACTGCTCCCTCGCTTGAGTCTTGGGCCAAGCCCTCAGACCGGGCTGCCCTTCTCAAAGGCAATAGCTGCTGTTTTCTTTTAAGCCATGGCTCGGGTAGAAGCTGTCCTCCCTGCCTCAGCCACCGCCCAGGGGTTAGAGCAGTCACTCGGCAAGCCCAGGGTCAGCTCGTCCCTCTGCTGCGGGGTGCTGCGAAAGGTTTGGCTGCTGCTATTTCGAAGCCAGGTGACATTTTGAAGCTAGGTGGCATTTGGGTCCCTTTGTAGGTCTAACATTAGCATTTCCTTGCACGTACAGAAACTGCAAATCGCCTTGTCCTCCCTGGGATTTGTTCTCACGTCGGCTGCACTGTTATTTAGGATGAAGCAAGAATACATCATTTTTTTCCATCTTGTGAAGGCCAGTCACAATATTGTGCTGAGAGCAGCAGAAAATGCCCTTCAGAATAACAACATAAAATCTTATTAACGGCTTCTAAAATGTTCTGGTGCAGCCTGCCCTGGTTTCCTTTTTTGTGACTACTATAAACATCCGTCCAGCTCTGTAGCAGAGCAATGACAGAAGCTGAACTATTGCTTCAAAAAGTTATAAAATCTCAGTCTTGTTTAGATTCACAGTCAGGCTTTAAAATTTCTTTTAGTTATATGGCTTTTCCTTACAAGTTATTTGTCATGTATGAAAGCACCATGTGTACCCCCCGATTGGCAGCATCCACGATTACAGACAGAATGGAGGTGCAGGGGATGAACTGACATGCAAAAAATGTGCCCCAGCCCAGTCCCTCCTGACGCAGCAGCCTGCCCTTCCAGCTGAAAGGCACCTAAACAGACAGTATCTTCCTTGCAATGAACAGTGAGGCAAAAAATACCACCTTAGGAGCACACAGCTTTGTCAGCATCTCCCATCAAGTGTTATAGTTAGACAAATATCCTTGGCAGAAATGTGTCCTTACTCAGTGTATGTGATATGCATACAGGGCTGGGTTGTTTCTTTCACTGCAAAAGACAGATATATCACTAATGACTTCGGTGGAGCGTCTCCACAGGTAGCCCACAAATGCGGATGCCGGTCCATTGCTCTGTGTTTGCACATCTCCCCTGCCCTGGGATGGTACTCTACAGCTGATCGGACTGATGGGACAAGACCAGCCCAAATCTGTAGGATTAGAAACTCATGCCTTCCAAGGAACACATGAGAAGAACAGACTGTTTGTTCACTTCAGTCTCTTCCTTAAAGCTGTGCTCCAGAATGTGGAGGCTGGAAAATTGCCTAAGGTAAAAGAAGAAATCTGCGTCAGCTGACAGCTGATGAACTCCTTGTTCACAGACATGGGGCCAAAATCTGCAGGGGCTTATGCTGCAGAGAAAGTCATATGGAGCCAAATCCTTGGACGGCAGAGTGGGGCTGGGCGTCTGGGCAGAGATCAGCTAGAAAAAGAGTGGTGGAGGCTGTTTTGCTTCACTTTTGTCTGTAAGTGCCATGACAGGGAGCAGAGGATTACCAAGTAGCCACATTCATTTCCCTCAGGCCCCTCAGAACTGAAGTCCTGCATGGGGTGCTGGCAAATGCAGGTCCCAGCTCATGGTACACCTCCCTCTGCCTACCTTTCGGCAGCGGGTTCACCAAGACTCCTGCAGTGCTGCATTGCATCTCCACTCTTCTCTGGCAGGGGAAAAAGCTCACGCTGAGGTTCACTTAGGGCCATTTTGGGTGCTACAGGCTGAGGTCCAAAAGTCTGTGCAACTAGGTCTGCTTATTTCTCTGCAGTCCCTTCAACTGTTGCTGCCATGTTTTGCACAGGCACTGCCTGGGCATTGGTATGGTAGAGGATCCCCAGCCTCTGGTTACAGACAAAGGGCCACAGTCTCAGATGGCACCTACCACTGAGCATTGATGGACTGAATACCATGTGCCATACCATACACACTTAACGGATGAAGGTGTGCTTCACCTTAGGTGTACTGCTCTGGCGATCCCTTTATACGGCCCTACGTATCATTTACACCAACGTATTTGGTCTCTTCACCTCATGTTTTCCTTCCTCCATTTCAGTTTCAGTCGCTTCTTCTCAGTCTACCATCCAAGGACGAGTTTCAAGAAACAATATATAAGCATAATCTTTGTCGCCTTCTCACCTGTACAAGCCACTAGGGCTGGTCCTAGTCTTGTTGCTCAGACTTGCATCCTTTGGGGTCCTTTTGTGAAATCTTTGAATTAAAATTCTAAAAATAAAGTTTAAATCAAACAAGGAAGGTACTGAACCCCGATCCTGTCTTCTTTCATCCCAGTGTGTAACATACTGCTGGGCAAGCACAGAGACATAGCTTGTATAGCATGAAGGCAGTGAAACATCAATTTAACAAACCTCTGGAAGGGAATTATTCCTATACGCTAATTAGTAATGAAGATTATTGGAAGAACCACAGCATAACCCAAAAACTTGTAGGAACTGGACTTTGTCCCAGTTCTTTAATTCAGACACCTGTTCAACTTCCTGCAGAAGTAGCCTTGTTTTACTTGGTGAAACTATCCTTGGGCTTTGGATTAAATACACACACATTAAAACTAGAAACTGAATCCCTGGCATCAAAAATAGCTGTTTATACCACACTCTCAATGAAGAGAGGCTGGATTTGAAGCTTTTTTGGTATGTTTGTTTTAATTTGTTTGTTTTGTGTGACCTTAAAATAAAATCATTCACAATTCTTCTGGAAGAAATAAAAAATCAGCACCAATTCAATATATTTAGCACTCTATCAGATTGGAGAACTACGTCCTTTAGCTACTGTAGGAGGAAAAAACACATGCTTCAGCCCACACTTCTCAGTTAATAACTTGGGCTTTTTGCATAGCACAGTGATCTTAAGTCAATGGAAAAACAATGTTATAGGGCTAATATAATTAATGAAGTAGAGCTCTGCCTCTTCCATGGCCCCCAAAACAATGGGAAATGATGGCTCTGCTCAGCCGTCTGACAGGAGGAGAAGGAGGAGGCATGAAGAAATGTCCCATTTTCCTCCTGACAAGCCCACGAGTGACTGTTGGTGTCTGAGGGAATGATGCTCTCCCGGTCTGTCTGCCTTACATAAAGAGGGGTCTCCTAACTCCCTTTCGGTAGCTGGAGACAAGAGCCTAATGGAGAGAAGGGAATTTATAACCTTTTCTCTAAGTGGATTTAAATCCATTGCCTTTTGAGAGGTCTCAAAAGTTTCACTTTCTTGGATTTAAATCTTTGGGCAGGAGTGGGCAGAAAATAGGTCTTCATTGCCTTGGGCAGGACATCAGAGAAAGCAGAGAAGAGTTATTTCCCTTTTTAAAGGAATTTCCTGCTCATTTTTCAAGAGCAAATAATTGACTTAGATAAAGGCTTCCGTTAAAAACCTCTTGATGCTTAATAAAAACTTAACCAAAGAACAGAATATTTGCAATGAGTAACTGTTGAAAAATAAAATATTTCATTAAATGTTCTGAATGCTTCCACTTTGTGGGATTTCATAATGGAACATTTATTTTTACATTTCCCAAGATTTTCTTAAAATTCATAATGCTTTCTAGCTTGTTGCAATCACTTTTTTTAATCTTTTGTTTACTGAAAGACCTCTGGGAGATGCAGGTCAATACTAGGATTTCATTAAATGTTTCAGTTAAAATATTGTCAAGGGAAAAAAAACAGGAAAAAATTAAACTTGAAAAAAAGGTCACAAGGTAATAATTTCTGTAAATAAAATGCTTTTCAAAATGACTGCTTTCAACAGTAGCAATATCAGGAGACTTTTGACCTTGTCTATTCACAATCAAATTTAAAATGCATCTGAAGCAGAATTAGCCAAATTACATTAGGTTGAAAAACAGCAATCAGAAGGCTATGTGAAATTAACTGAAACTGATTTTCATTATAAGACTCAATTGAAATGATTATATTATTTGTTGTTTAAATAATCCAAGAAGTCAGGAAAGATTTTCACAGTAATTGTACTATTTTCTCCAGTTCTTACCTTTTGCACAAAGAAAACCAACGGATTTTTAAAACACTGGCAGCAATAGTAGGGTTGTCATCAAATCAGTCAAGATATGAAGAGATCGTGTTCTGGTTTGTAAATGCAATGTTTCACTCTCAACCTCCCCGTTGTGCGGACCTAGTGTGGAGGCTGGGTCGAGGATATTTGAGCAGAAGCGTGCTAAGCATCATTATGCCTGTAAACACAACCTGACCAAAAAATTGAACTCCGACTATTTTGGGGAGAAACGGCAATGCTTGCATCTGATATTGGCTGGTGGTACCCATGATGATATTTCTGCAGTGTTAAATGGTTGCCTGTCTGACCATGTTGAGTCCTTTAGTAGGAGACCATGAAGGTCTTTATCAGCTGTGGTTTTATTCAATTTCTACATAAAAATGAATAAATCCCACGATCTGCACCTTTCCCCTGGGGTAAGAGCAGGGAGGGATGCTGTTTGCTCCATGAAGGTACCGGTCACCTGAGATAAGGGCTTACGTTCCCTAGCGTGCTGATATCCAACAGAGGGACGGGTGCCATCACAGCTTCCAGCAGCAGTGCTACCTGCCTGCACTTTGCTGTGTGGATTGATCCCGTAAGCAAAGCAGAGCTATTTACTGGAAAGAAGGCTGTGCTTTCTAGACTAAGAGCAAGAAAAAAAAAAAGTTTTGTGCGTATCTTTTGCATGGGAGAGCAGACCCGCCACCACCACCTCCTGCATTTGATTTGGTGCTGGCTTGGGAAGTCTGCCAGCCTGCACGCCTGGAGGCGCAGGTAGTATGTGTCATGTAACACTGTTCAACTTGTATCTGCATTACTTGGGAGTCTGTTCCGCTTCGTCTTAATTGAAGTCAAGTCTCCTTGTTATCCTTCACAAGCAGTTTTGGCTCTGTCTGTACTTGTCTTCTAAAGACAGAGATCTGACATTATTTTAAGAATATATGTTTATTTAATTATTTGAAAGATCTATTTTAAAATTGCAGATACTTTTCCGCTAACAGAAGATGAGTTTTTGGTCAGTGGGAGCAGGTGCTTGTAATTCAGGTGGAACATAAATGGAGAAATGTTTGTGAATATGACCCTTAGATTACATCGCTTGGCATAATTGCATTTCAACTTCTTTTTCCCCTCTGAGTATCCAGGCTAATATCCTGATTTTGCTCCATTAAGATGTTTGCTGATGACTTTACTAGGCACAGTATCAAGGTCCAGGTACGCTGTTATGTTTCAATCATTCACTGAAGGTCAAAGTCTTTTAAGTTTGGGTTTGCTTTTTCTAGGTCAAAACCCCATGTGCTCAAAGAACCTCTTGGAGCCTGAAGGACATCTGGGTTAAAGCTTGTGACAGGTGAACCAGAAGCATGACTAAGTAGCCACAGACAGAAAAGTTAAGGCTTTGAATAATAGTTTAAGAACCACCCTTATTAAAAAAAAACCAAAACCAAAACCAAAACCAAACCACTTCTGTATATTGGTGTACTTGCTGCAGTCTTCCAGAGGCTGATGAAGGAATTGCAAGCCACAGCATTTGTTTTGACTTAAAGCTCTCTGCAGTGCATTTTACACCATATGGTGAAGGGTCTTATATTCCAAATGTCCTTCTCCACCCATACTGTCCCATACAAAGGTCCAGAGAAGGAGTAACGGCAATATCGGTCCATAAGCAACTCCAGCCAGCAGCTCCAGATCCCGACAGCGTTGAGGCAGGTGAGCGCATGGCAGGGGGAGATGGAGCTAGATAGGGTTGTTAAAAATCCTGCTCCCCTTTGTTGTTAATGGGAGGGGCTGGATGCTACATACCCTTTTAAAGATTGGGGTGTCAGTATATGATGCTGGAACCATCACCTAGAAGATGGCAGTGGGATTTCACAGGCAGTGGGATTTCACCCCAGCAGGGCTGTGTCCCAAGCTGTATGCATCACTGCTGCTTTAAGATGCAAGAGAACATGGGAAGTTAAAACCTGACCTTCAGGTGAAACAAATGGAGCCTTTCAGCAAAAGATACGCACCAAAAAGAGCCCATGGTCTCTTGCTGAAAGGGTGACTGTTTTAAAGAACAGTTACGTTTATTCCCTAAGGCTTTCTGTGTTTCACTCCCTCAGAGAGTGAGTGCCTTGAGGTTGTATTTAGTTCAAAAGATTTATCTCATGATTAAATGAATCTCATCTGCTGTCACTCCTAAGAAAAAAGAACTTTTTTTATTTTTCCTGATACAGGCAAACTGTAAGTCAGGCAGAATGTCCTTTTCTTTCATCTTGAAACCTATGTTAACAAAAGATTACTTGCTGGAAGCTTTTTTTGACTTAAAAAGAAAAGAACCGATTAAACCCCACATCAATGTTATGACTCATGGAAAACAAATAAAGGTATCACTTTACGGACTGTTATTTCAGGCCCCAGGTTATAAAAGTTATTGCTAATTTTTATTAAACCTACATGGATGACCACAGTCATGGTTGGGTTATAATAGTAAAAATGTAAACAGGGAAGTTTATCTTGCAAATACTGTAGCATAGGGCTCATGCCCCACCTATGCCTTCCTGCTAAGGAACTACTTAATGTCTTTGCTAATAAAAGCATTCCGCTCCGAGGAAGGATTCTTTCTTCTCCATAACTAGCAACAAAATTTAATGCATTATAGATACCTTTTTATGTCTTTATTGCCATAGGAAAAGAGAAGTCACAGGCACTGAATCAGTGCAATTAAAATAGGCTGATTCAGATAATTGTTTCCTTTTTTCTGCTGACTTTTCCCCTTTCCACACTTTATGTTGTCTCTCTTGTAGTACCATAGAATCACAGATCACTCATGGACCTACCACCAAGATGTTTAAAATCTAAGATATAGAGCCCTGTATCTAGTTCTCTCTGCCACAGAAGATCAGATGATGCCCAGACCGCCCAGACTGCCCTCTTTAACTGCAAGTACATTGGAAAGAAATACCAACAATAGTGGTATAAATTCAGAAAAAAAAAGTCACAGGCTCCAAATACTTTGCTGATAAATATTTATTTTTAGCAGGTATATATGGAAGTCTTTCAATCTCATTCGTTTAAGAGATCCCAGCTGAGCTACTGACGGCAGCACAAGCTGAACTGCCAGCAAGCCTCCGGACACCTGCGTGGAGAGGCTGAAATTCAGTCCCTGCACCCTGAGCTACATTCAGCCCCCAAAGACAGGTAAGATGAATCCAGCCTCTGCAAATGAGGGGGTTTTTTTCCCTTTTGTGACCTTATTAGGTAATAATGTCAAGTCAAAATGTGTTTCCTCCACCTTTTCCTTATCTTATGGTACATTTTCTATCCTAACAACATTTCTTAAAACACAGAGTGGGTTTGTTCATGTTTCTCTGTATCTGGAGTATTATGGAAAGTGGGGTTATACCTTAAATCTCAGAAGAAGGAAGGTGTCTTCCTTATATGTTTGAAACAAGTAGATTGTATTTATTCCAAGTCCCCGTTCTGACACTTTCTGGCAAAGAAGGGCAGGAGGTAGCACCACAGGCTCCATCCACTCCATATCGCTATGTATACTTGGACATGATGTCAATGTAGTCTGTAGTAGGTTATTAAACACCAGGTCTTCTAACTTCTGCCTCTAAATGTTAGGTATATTGTTTGCATCTGTCCTCAGTTTCCACCTGGAGTTTATCCCCATTAAAAACTGATGTCTACAACAAATGGACAAATTCTTGCCACCAGAAATATCTATCTATCTATCTCTATCTCTCTCTCTCATCTTTGACTATAGTGGGAGTCTACATACTAGACTGAACCGGATATCTCACTTCCAGGTAAGTGAGGTGGACCCCACAGTAGGTATCTTCAGCTGTGAACACCGAGAAGAGCCAGCATGGGACTCAACCTGTGCAGAAGTCCAGCTGCACTGTCATTGCAAATGACTACCCTTAGAAGATGTCTGACTTGAGAAGGACAGTAATTTCATATATCATTAAAATAAAATTCTGCTCAGTTCTGCTATCAATAGTACATGGCAAAGCAAACTATAGATAACCCTTTATGTGGGTTTGAATGCCTTGCACATTCTTTACACTCAATATAATGTCAGCAAGAATTTGTCCATTGGTGCATAGTGAGACTATTGCACTTTTACATTTGTAGAATTGCAGGACAGCTGAAGTGAACTGGTTGGATTTTATTGTAAATATATAAACTAAATTCTTCTAGACAAATACTGAACTTTTCACTTGAGAATAACTATGGTTTGAGCATTGAAGTTCTACATTTGAGGTGACCTGAAAGACAAATTTGCAGTTCTAATTAAGGCTGCTGAAAGCCAGTGTAATAATAATAATAAATTAGCACAGAGAAAGTTGGCTCCAGAGGGTTTTAAAAGAAATTGGCAAATTAGTAGAAAAGGCAGAGATTACTCCTAATGCAAAGAAACATGCAAATACATTGGTAACTTTAAAGGGAAAAAATGAAGGGAAGACATATCAAAAGATAAAAATAATTGTTTGAAAAAAGCAAAGCACATTACTGTACCAAAGCCCACAGCTGACTGATATTCTAATTAAAAAGCATTCCTTAAGTTGCACACTTTCCTAAGTTAACAAGTGTAGGAATTTTTTCAGTACAATACTGTTAGGAAAAGGAATAAAAATATTTTAGTCAATAAGGTACAATAATTGTCCTTAACACTTTTGTCCTTAATATTAGGTGTAAATACAAATTGTAGTGTCTTTCAAGTCTTACTCTGCTTCACCAATACCACAATACTGCATCACTATGTGACAAAGAATAACATTAAAATAGGAGAAACCCATAAAACTTCCAATTACATTTTGAAATTCTGAAATTAAAATATCCTAAATGACTGTCCTCAAATTCAGCTTGAAAACTTCAAAATGAAAATAACATTTGAAAATTTCAAACTTTCTTGTGAAAGAGGCATGGCTTTGACCAACCTGAGATGAGTAATGACCATTTGAAAGTTTCATTTTTTGATTTACTAGGCCACAATTTCTAATTATTCAAATATATTACAGAAACAAATTTATTATATTAATGGTCAGTTTTTTCCTTTGACTTTTTAGAGTTCATTATCAGCGAGAATAAAGGCTGCTTGAATTGCATAGTCCTGTTTCTGGTCTCTGGATGGGCAACGGCAGTCATGCTAGATAGAGGAGGACTCTCTGTTTTGGGAGGGAGAGGGGTGATGGGAGATAAAAGACACAAGTACAACTCTCTAGGGCTGTTCACCTCCAGTTTTGTCCTTTTCTCCTTCTTTATGGCCAATGAGATTCAACTCAGCCCAGAAGTTTCCCAACCTTAGGCTGGCTAGGAACTAAAAATTCAGACAGATCAACAATAGCATGGGTAAAATGGACAGGAATAACTTACTGTTTTTCCTAATACAAGAACACAGGCACATCCAGTGAATTGATCTATCAGCAGATTTCAACAAAAGGAGTACTTATTTCATATTCTGTGTAATGTTACCATTGTCCTAGTTGAAAAGGTGAAAGATATAAATGGGTTCATGAAAAAAAAAGTCTCGAAACATTATTTTGCACCATCAATACCCTATTAGTTCAACGGGCAATAGGAAGAGGGGAAATGGCCTTAAGTTGTGTCAGGGCAGGTTTAGATTGGACATTAGGAAAAATTTTTTTTGTCAAGCATTGGAACAGGCTGCCCAGGGAAGTGGTCAAGTCCCCATCCCTGGAGGTATTCCAAAGACAGGTAGATGAGGTGCTTAGGGCCATGGTTTAGTGGTGGGATGGCAGTGTTAAGTTAATGGTTGGACTTAACGATCTTAAAGGTCTTTTCCAACCTAAACGATTCTATGATTCTGTGATTCATATTGCTCAAAGAAAATCCTCAGGGGAGTTTCCAAGACATCTGCCTTGCTCTGTTATC
>NW_009258267.1:1126356-1154695 GCF_000687185.1 Egretta garzetta
AAATGACCCAGTAGAGCACAAATTTCCTGCTCCCTTGTACCTGAGAGTCTAAGGGTATAAAGTGTCCTGCAAGAGGGTCCTGCAATGTGGGGTGGAGAAAACAGCCAGAAAAGGCAGAAGGGGAATCACTAAAGTCTGGTGGTCTTCTAATTAAGAGATCTAGAAGTAATGTGGAGGGATAGAGAGAGCTGGGATTGGAATGGAAGAGGAGAAGGACAAAAATTAAAGGAAAAAGTCCCCAAACATTCAATGTTAGGGAGAACATAATTACTTAGTTTGGCTTCTTGCAGGTGGGCTTTGGGGAATAAGCACATCAATTTGTAAGTGAAAGACAGTCTATCCAATCTTCTCCAGTACCTCCCAGCAATACTGGAAATAGGACAGCACTTGATGCAGAAGCACCATGACCTTTTCTACTGCATTTTGCCCCACTGGGTACCTCTGTACCTTACTCTGTCATGCAGCCAACTCACCTCCTGTCTCACAGCTAGAGCCAGAAAGCCCTCACATTTAGATTATTTTAGACCTGTAGAGAGATCATGGGGATCTCCACCCTGAGCAGACACCCCTTCTCCTTGCAATGGGAGGAACCACCCCAAGGAACCACCACAACAGCAGGTAGGTCAGCTGGGGCTTTCAGTCAACAAAAATGGGAACTGGAGAGGCACAGGTACCAGCTCCGACCCCAGACTCCCAGTGTAACCCATAGTGAGTCACTGTCAGAAACTCTTTGGCCTGTCCATAGCCAAAGGAGAAGAATTTAAAAGTCCTTATGCTGCATCAAGTCAGCCTGGTAGGCCAAAAGTGTTCCCTTCTTCCTCCTGTGCCCCAAATCATCCAGATGAAGGGGTCCCTCACCTGAACAGATGTGAAAAATGCCTGCCTCAGAAGCAAGCAAGTAGCAGCCTGCCTGTGATGCAAGATTGAGTCATTACCTAGCTTTAAATCCCAGTAAAAATTTTGGGTTTTTTTCAAATCACATCATAGTGGGGTCCTACATCAGTGAGGCTTTCCTTATAATGCTGGACTTGATTACCTGCAGTCTCCCTTTTTTCAAATCTAAAGTCTTTTAGAGATACAGCTGTATTTTAGATCAGTCAGTGGTTTGCTCCTTTTGCCTGTATGATTTATAAAAAGACAAATTCATCTTTAATTATAAATGCAAAAATATTCACACTGTTTTTATAGAGCTTGGTTCAAAGCTGGTTTTCTTCATGAAATTATAAGATAAAAAACTGAGCCTCTGCTATGAAAGTTTGACATAACTTTAACTACTGGACTGTTTATAGGTGTTACTGTAATGAACCTATTCCGTTTATCTGGCTATAGCTTGCTTCATATAGGGCTTTATAAGATTTCAAAATGCAAAAACCTGGGCAAGGCTGTCCAAGCCTAGTGATGGGAATGGGGGAACCCCATCCTTTGTCACTCATCTTTTTGCACACAAGTACACTGTAAAAGTACGTGTGAAAGCTCTTATTCAAGGTTCCATTTATTTCAAGTGTCAGGAACGCTATGAGATAGCTTAGCCTGAAAACACCGGGCACAATTATAATTTACACATTAACTAGTTTTTTGTAATTAACTAATTAACTGTTTGTTCATTTTTAAAAGAATGACTATTTAGATAGTCTCTACAAATAGTTTCTTTTCAGCTGCACTGACTGATGTTCATGGGAAAACCTCTTCTGGAAGTAATCTGTACGCACATATTCAAAAGATATTTAACCATATAACTTCAGGTATCTCCTTTTAAAATCTCTATTAGCTCTTGAAGGTGGAGTTCTCTTTTAAGAAAAGTATTTGCTTCCAAAGAGCTTCTGATATAAAACAAAAGCTGACTGTGAAGGTGGAAGAACACCACCCACCTTTTACATATGGTGGTTTCTGTCACAGGGCTCAAGAGCTGCCTTCAGAGGCAGTTGCTGTTACCCATAATTTATGAATAAGGAAGGATATATCAGAGGTGAGGCAATTTACTGAGTGAAACTGCAGCCAAGCTACTCCTGAAGTCCACATGTCCCAAGTTCTCCATCCACACTGAATCTTAGATGATACACTCAGAAGACAGACTTGTTGCAAAACACAAAACTAGTTGACTTGAATATGCTTCACAACAAATGACAATTCCATCAAAATTTTGATTCAAAGGGAGAAAAAGGGGGAAATGTTCAGCAATATTGAATCAAGATATTCGAATACTTGCAGAATTTTGAGTTTTCCTTTCCTTCCTTTTGTTATGAGTTACTTCTTTATTTTCTTTTTGAAGTATGGTTACATACATGCTACGCATACTGTTATAATTAAAAGAACAAAACTGAAATGAAATGTTTTGATTGACCTGAAAAAATTTCCTCTTTCATATTCTTCTCAGTGCTGAAATTTGAAGGTTCAGTCCAAACCATCATGAAAACAAAAATCAAAATAAAAATCTCAACTCTTCCAAAAAGCAGGTCTCTGTGTCCACAGTACTGCCTTCATTTACTTGCATTTTCTACCATCCTCTCCCCAGTTGCCCTTACTAGATATCAGCACAAGAAAACTAACCTTCAACAGTACTATCTCTACTTCTGAAATGACTCTTTGCCTGACGGAAATATCCCAGATGAGATCTATTCTGAAAAACATTCTCCCACTTAAAGCTGCTGATGGGCAGCATCAATAGAGGGAAAACAAAAAAGATAAACTGATTAAAGTGGTGGAATTTTTTCAAAAGATTTCTGTGAAGGAAATTAATTACTATTTCAGCTGTGGGTTAGAGATCAGGAGCCTCAAACTTTGAGCAGATGTGTAAGAACTGGTAATAAACAGAATCAGAGAATTGAAAAGGAAAAAAAAGTTTGGAAGGGATCTCTGGAGGTTTTTTAGTCCAGTCCCCCTGCTCAAGCAGATTCAACTACCACAGGTTGCCCAGGACCATGTCCGGTCTGGTTTGGAACATTTCCGAGGACGGATACTGTGTCTCTGAAGCAAGCATCAGGAGGTCCCTCCTTGGTTATCAAGCCCTGTAGACATCAACCTCTACACATAAAAAAGGAAGCTGAAATTTAAATATTTCAACAGTTCATGTAAATGGATAACAGGAAAACGGTCCTAAATATCTAGAAGTATTTCATTGGTCACCTTTAAGATGATTTATTTAGATTTTGGCACATATAGACTATCTAATTTTAGCTTTCTATAAAAATTATTTCAGAGTGCTCATAATTCTTTACTGTGCTGTCCTGTTTAGCTTTCAGGACTGTGTCTGAGTTAAAAAAAAGAAGTGGCAGTAGCATTACTATTTTTGGAAACATGTATAAACCAGAAGGTAGGATCAGTGTTGTGGTACCAAATCTCAGAAATACTCTTACAACCAATTTTCCAGCAGATGATTAAAAACATGTTAATCAACATGTTGGATTTGACTGAATGCCACTTGGCTGCACATAAAATATTACTGAATGAGTTTAGTAAATTTAAATTTATAAATATTTGTGTAATCTTATGAGAACATGCAAACCTTTCACCTGCCATGGGTTTAAGTTAGCGTCCCTTGTTCAATATGTTAGAATCAAGCATCAACATCAAGGATCAGTCATTTTTGGTTTTCTCTTTCTTTTTTATTCTTTTTAATGATAAGTTATCTTAATTCTCCTATTCCACAACTGTACTTTCTGAGCTGCACTGAAGAAATTTGCACCTATTTAACTGTGAAAGAGTGACTAGTAAAGTTCACTAGCGTCTGTTTGGTTTACGTCAGCCCAATTTACACCTCATGGAAGTGCTTAACTCAGTCAAGAGTTATCCAAGAAAATTAGGCTAGATTGAGTTAAATCAATGGAAATAGCTGCATTCAATCTAGTTTATATTGCTGAGTCAGAATCTGTGCCACTAGCAGGGGAAGGGAACTTCCTTTTTTTTCTAAATAAACAAATCTGAGTTACTGATTCATTAAGGACATAAACCGAAACCTGTACAAGTAGTTGTTTTTATTAGCCAATCCCCTGTGTTAAAGCACTGCAAAATCTGCAGTCCACACCTTCGATATAAAAAAATGGGATTTTTTTCTTTAGTGATATCTCTAACTGAAGTTTACCATCCTATTCTAAAAACCTTGTGAAAGCCCAACACAAGTAATTTTTACTTTCATGTAGTTTGACAGCTATGCCATGTGTAGCCATTACGTCAACTAGTTACACAAGGTCAAAAAGATGTTAAAAATAAACCTGTTTGCTACTAGGAGGATATACAGAAAGATAAACTAGGCCCTCAATATGCAATCTTGTTCTCCAGCTAGTTAGAACACCTTAAGATCATGCCAATAAATATTTTCTAGGTGGCATCACAAATGTTTTCAAGGTCACCTGTACCTGTGTTTGCATTGAGGCCTTTTCTTACAGTCATAGCGTTTTTTTGAAGGGATTCCCCCAGTTGTCCAGCTTCCTGCACATTGGTGCTATTTTGGTGCAATCACAGCAGATTCTTTCAGAGGCACCAGCCTGGGAGCTCTGCCAGTGGTGCTCACACTGGTGTGGGGGCCATGAGGGCCCAAAGCAGTGACCAGCACTATGAATAACTTCAAGCAACCTGCAAGGGGGTGACTTCTCCTCCAAGGGACCGGACACAATCTAGTCCAAAGGGAAAACCCAGAACCACCAGCAGCGTAGATGTGAGGACTCATCACCAGCTGCTTCATTCCCCTGACTCATTCACACTGTGTTGAACCATTTGCTAATGTAGGCACGGCCCCCAAAGGTTTCTCGGTAACTAAGACTTGCAATCTACACATTCGTGGTTCTGTGAGTACCACATGTTGGCTAGCAACCACATGGCCGTCGGTTTTCTGAGGTCTGGCAGGCAGGTGGTAGAAACACCTGTGGAGATTTTGAGGAGGGTTGTCAGGAGCAGGTTACATACATGTCCCTGGTTCTACATGAGCTCGCTGCAATATCACATCAGTCCGAGGAGGGTTGTCAGGAGCAGGTTACGTACATGTTCCTGATTCTACATGAGCTCGCTGCAATATCACATCAGTCCACGCAGGTCCCTGCCTAGCACAGCACTCCACGTGATCTTGCACACAGATTGAACTGGACATAAGATGATGGTGTCTGTCTTTTTTTCTATTTTGTCAGTGATTTTGAACAATGAGGTCCTGAGAAGCAGCAAGACTGAGGTGATGAATGCTATCTTAAAAAGACTGTAAACAAGAAGTTGTCCTGATTTCTCAGAAGGCCAGGGACACGGATCTGTCACCTAATGCAGACATAACTCCTATTCCTCTACCTCATCCAAGGACCTTAGCACAGGGGCCAGAATTATTAAAGCAGTGCATGGCTTATCTAGGAAAAATTTTGCTCGCTGTGAATTCACGTACTGTTTTTTGTTTTGTCTGAAAAGTCTCAAAGTTTCTCTTTGATGTACCTAGTGATTGGCAGCCTTTCAATTCAGATGAAGCATATTTTGATCTGTTGTGCTTGAACACAGGAGAGGCCTTGAATATAGGGAGGAAAATGTTCAAAACCCATCAGTAATTTTTCATGCTTCATCTTTCAAAATTGCAAAACTTTTCAGTATGCTTTCATATATCTTGACCAATTGTTAAAGATTGGAACTATTTTTCAGTAGTCTATATTAACATTTTAATATGGGTTGGTAAATATACATGAAAAATTCACCTTTCATTTTCCTTTAGTACAGAGTCTATTTTTAAATCCTTGAGGGATTTGTTTTAAGACATTTAGCTAAAGCAGTCTTCAAATAGTTTATTTTCATGGAAATTTCATGGCACAGTTAAATGTGATGATAATGCTTTCAGAGACTTAACAAACACCATAGATTTTTAAAGAATCTGTAATGCTCTCATTACCAAGCCCTTTTGTTCCTCTAGTAGAAATATGATCTGGAATCTTAAAACAAAAAGCGGTGGTGCTAAGCCCAATACCACCTTGCCAAGAATACGATGGTTTTTTTTTTTAAAAGAAGTCTTGATGCATTCATTTCTTTTTTAAGTAACTACTGCTAAGCTTGGTGTCTGCAAAATACCGCTCCTGAGAGCTGATGTTTGATCCCAGCAAACGGGAGATTGCTATTTTCATTCCCAAACAGAAATGTAATTGCATTATCATAAAAGTCACATTGCTGTTGGCTGTATTGCAAACGCCCATGGATGTCCTCTTGACCCCAAAGGTGGTATCTAATGTAAAAGATTTCCAGATAACTGAAATAACTCCCTCTGCTCATGTCTGCAGGATGAAAGCAGAAAAAATCCCACCACAATTATACTTTAACATCAGTAAAAACATCGTTCAAAGTACCTTAAAATGTTTATTTTATTTTAAGGCCACAGTAAAATAGAGAAAATAGTTACCAGTAAATAGAAAGAAAAAGTTCATGATCTCATTTACTGGTGTGAAAATCCAGACTCGTTCCGATAAAACCAGTGGAAGTATTTCACTGTCCAGTGCTGCAGCTGGAATCAGAGTTGGGATCAAAGATTGAAAGCATCTTTTAAACATCAGAAGCAACAGCAAAACCAGAAATTATCATTTTTAGCCTGCACAGAAACATGCTCTCTCTGCCTGTCTGTCCCATCCTCAGTACCCTGGAGGCCACTGATTCATTTTAAGGAGATTTAACAAAGCAGTTTTAATTTCGAAGATGCTGTATCCCTGTGTTTTCCTAAAATCAGATGAGGGAGAGAGACTACTAGTGCCTGTATGGACCGAGACCTGCGGTCAGCACCTCTTTGGAATGTCATATCCACTCAGGAGCTCGGGCACGAGCTGCAGCCTGTGAGCACACACAGCTTGGTCAGCTCTGCCCCTTGGGGACTGCATACACACCTCCCCATGTGCTGAAACCTTCACTGAAAGCCATGTACTCCACAAGGGTTTTGAAAGGAGTCCCTGCCCCAGGTAGATGTGTTGCAGTGCAGGCAGGCCATCAAGTAGCTGCCCATGGAATTCTGTGACATTTTTTTTTTTAGTCCAAAGAACAGATGTCCTTTTTCAGTTAGGGCTCAGTTACCTCCCTCAGTGTAGTGTTCACTGCCCTGCCTCTTCCCTTCCTCCCTGGAGAGGAGCAAAGCATCCCACTTTTGCGCTTGATTCTCCTCCTGTGTGTCTGCTGCCCTGGGCCAGCTGCCCAGGAGCTTTGGAGCAGCTAGAAGGGATGGACAGGAGCAGCCTGAGGTGGGATAATGCTGCTTGAGGAAAGCAGATCCTCACCCCACATGAGGCAGTGGGGATAAAAACAGGAGCGTTTGCAACTTGGAATCACTTTTAGCATAGCAGGCTCATGCAAGCAGTGCTGCCTTCAGTTTCAAACAAATAAAACTAATTTGAGTATGCTCATATGTATTCATATGCTTTTTTTTTTTCTTCTGAAGTGTCTGCAAGAGCTTGCTTTCATAGAATCATAGAATCGTTTAGGTTGGAAAAGACCTTTAAGATCATCAAGCCCAACCATTAACCTAACACGACCATCCCACCACTAAACCATGTCCCTAAGCACCTCGTCTACCTGTCTTTTAAATACCTCCAGGGATGGGGACTTGACCACTTCCCTGGGCAGCCCATTCCAATGCTTGACAACCTTTTCTGCAAAAAAATTTTTCCTAATGTCCAGCCTAAACCTGCCCTGGCACAACTTGAGGCTATTTCCCCTTGTCCTATCGTCCATTACCAGGGAGAAAAGACCAACACCCACCTCGCTACAGCACCCTTTTGGGTAGGTGTAGAGGGCGATAAGGTCTCCCCTCAGCCTCCTCTAGACTAAACAACCCCAGTTCCCTCAGCCGCTCCTCTCAAGACTTGTGCTCCAGACCCCTCACCAGCTTTGTTGCTCTTCTCTAGACATGTTCCAGCAATGCAACGTCTTTCCTGTAGTGAGGGGCCCAAAACTGAAAACAGTGTTGTGTATGTATTGTGGTTGGGCTAAAGGGTAGCTGTGTCGTATCGCAGGAGGTCAAATGTCGCCGTGAGCTTCACTGGACCGTCTGATTAGCGCAGGTGACACAACCCATAGCCAGCATGGAGCCAAGAAATACTATAGCTAGCAGCTTGTCCTTGTTTCCACACACATAGGGGCCGGTTTCTCCCATAGGCTACAACATGTCTCAGATCATAGTCCCCAGCAGTTCTGCTCCTGCCAAAAATGACCAGCACTTCCACTTGAAAGACTGAAATCTCATCACAACCAAAATTTCTCAGAGGTCAGTGGGTGCCATAAATCCCCACTTGCTTTACTCAAGTGGGTGGTAACATTGCTTTTAACACCTCTAGAACTACGAGGAATTCAAGCAGGGGCCTCTGAGGAACCTGATCCAGTTGAAAATGTTCCTGCTCATTGCAGGAGGGCTGGACTAGATGACCTTTAAAGGTCCCTTCTGACCCAAACTATCTTATTATTATATGATTCAACTTCATATGAGAAAATATATGAGCTATTTCAAAATCTTACCCTTTTTATATCTGGGCCTCAGATTAAATGGGAATTTATGCCCTATATTTAAGACATAGTGTTGAATTTCTGCCTCTGCTATCACAATATTCCTGTCAGCTAAAGTGTCTTTTGGCATGCTGCAACAATTATACATTTATCAGCCAAATCTGTTTCCAGTTGAGAGAAAAAATAGATTTTTCTTGGGAGTTTCAGATGATTTTAAATAACAGGGTGATTCCCTAGAATATAAGGATGAGCAGTTACCACCTTTAAATCATGCACTGTATGTTACTGCTCCCATAAATAATGTATATGCCAGCCAGCATTATAAAAAAAAAACAGTGCTACATCACAATCTGGTCCAGGTGACCTGAAGATACTGGGACCCTTGAGAGAAGGGGAAAAACATAATGACCATCCTCACTCGGATGCCCATCACAGGGCAACGTGTCCATAGCAAGGGGGGATTCTCGCCATCTAACATGAGATGTCTACAGCGAAGAGGTCTGAGTTAGTGCTAGGAACTGTACACTGCCTTTTATAATCACTGAAAAGAAACAAGCAATTTCAGGGTGCAATTTCTGTGGTCATTTTAATGTTTACTTTATGATGAGGTGGTGCAATGAATCCTGTCTCCTCACTCTGGAAAAGCGCTTCTGTCGGCCACAGTGGGAGAAGGCTCTGAGGAAAGGGCTTACACTGCTTTTCCAGACCATCTTTTTCCCTAAATTTCTCACTGTCCTGTCCTTCCTCGAAGACTTCAGGGAAATATCCTAGAACTGGTAGGTCAGGATTTGATCCTTTCCAGTGAAGAACAAGAGGGTGAGAAACACTGCAGGTCCCGTGCAGGCAAATCTGCCAGCCCCACAGGCTGTTTACCAACCCTTTGTCCTATGCTTCAAACCTTTCCTATTTCCCACAGACTGTTTCAAAACAAAGAGAAAAATAACTGCCTGAGGAGCTAAATGGCTTTCCAATTGGTAAATACACAGTTTGCAAAACCCAGGTCCTTCATTGACCCATCGGTCCTGATGCACTTTAGCGTGGGTCAGATCCTCAGCTGCTGTAAATGGGGTTGGTGGCAGAGATGCCCCTATTTTGTGATCTGCACAGATATCCCCATGTCACGATCTGCATGGATGTCCCCATGTCATGATCTGCATGGATGTCCCCATGTTGTGATCTGCATGGATGTCCCCGTATTGTGATCTGACAGCAGTTCGGTCCTCCAACAAAAGTGGGTTAGCAAGTCCTACACGTCAGAATTATATGGTATTGGGACTTTTCACTGATGTAAAATTCAGATCCCTTCAAGCAAACTACTAACTTTTGCCTATGGATTGAAAAGGGACAGATGGTTTCTAGAGAACAATATTCACCCACATTTCTACCATTCAGTGAGCTATTGTTTCCTTATGTAATTATAGTAATGGCGAAGGGAAAAACATCTTTTTCTTGGTAGAGGGTCAGAGTACCCTATGGAGGAAAACACTGTATGTAAAGAAAGTATTTTACAATCAAGTAGCGAATTATATGGAAATGGAAATAAAAGTGTTTAAATGACAGAATAATTAGAGCTGTAATAATTACAGGCTTTAGTAAAAAGTCTGAAATGTGAAAATGTATGAAAAACTCAGTTTGTAACAGATTAGCATAGTGCTATAGATCAGATCAGATTATAAAATAACCTTTCACATCCAAACACAGGTAATTTTTGAGCAGAAGGGAAAGCATAGGTAACAGCAAAGGTCAGGATTTTGGTACTGTCTTACAGAAGTACTGGTACGAGTCTGTAGGTACAAATACTGTCCTTCTGAGAACGAAAAGGACACCAAAAAGGAGCAAAAGGGGCTAGATACCCAAATCTTACAGAGGCTTTATATCACTGAACACTGAAGACCAGATTTAGAAGGGCAGCTGACTGCATTTATTAAGCTTATCTCCTGATTCTCTCTGGAAATTCCAAGCTACTCATCTTTCCAATAAAGCATACCAAGGACTATGCACGAGCCCTCTGCAAATTGACGATCCTGTCACAACTTACATGTTCTCTCTTTCTACTGCTCTTTCCTTGTTTCATTCATTTGTATTTCCACATCCCTGTCTCCAGGCAGCCTCTCCGAGGAGCACAAACATATTGGGTGCTCCAGCCAATGTGAGGCACATGCAGTAAATTCAACCTGCTGAAGCCAGCCAAGGCACCCAGCCTCAGGTACTCCACAAAACTGATGCAAACACAAAGGTGGGGGTAAAACATCACACCCCTTCTGAAAAAAAAAAAAAAAAAACAAGATACAAAAAAACCCTCTGGTCATATTTTAAAGTAATGATACAACTGCTCAAGGAAAAAGTCAAAATCAATCAGTCTCGGTCAAAAACACAGTCAAAAGTTAATCTCAGACAAAAATTGAGATTTTCAATTGGTGGGGAGGGTGGTGGTGTTTGTGTAGAGTGAGGCTTCTACCTTTATATTGCTACCTAGTTAAAGCAGCACCATCTCCTCTGTCTCCCTTTTCTGAACACCACCCACCTATGGGGTTAGGAGTGAGCGTGACCTGCTCAAGTTGATACTATTGACATGTAACAACACTGCTGCCATTAGCAGGGCCATCCCACATTATTTATTCGGCCCATTAACCATGGACCAACACTATTTTGAGAGTGCAGGTGCTGCTGCAAGATCCGTCAGCGTGGCACCTTCCCTGTTTGTCTTCTCCCAACGAGACTAAATTTAGAGCACCGCCAGCCTGCTTTATCAGCCAGACACATAAAAGCTGATATCAGTTTAATTAACACTCACACAACACTGCTGCAGCGAGTCCCTTGAACGCGGCAGTAATGGGAATCACGTGCAGACAGCAAATACCCAGGTGTCAGAGGGAGCCCACGCTTGCCTTTTCTTGGTGTTTGCAGGGTGGTACTCGCAGCCACTGTGCTTTATGCATCCCCGTCCCCACTCTGGGTACTCCCCTTGAGGCTGGCAGCATTGGGGCGGGGATGATGGCCTCTCCAGCCTCCTCCATGGTGGCTGCGGGGAGGTATGGGGTACAGCTACAACTGGCAGGGCCTCCGCAGCCACCATGGTACAGGACCAGAGGCCAGCAACGATGGTGGCACCAAAGTCTCTGCAAGACCGGAGAGCCACGTCCTGCGTGAGAAAGTCAGACGATGGTCTCAGCATGGAGGAAGACCCCAAATTTGAAGGAAATGTTGTGTGTCATGGAGACACATGGGGACACATTCGCCACGTGGAGATAGCGTGTTGTGCCACAGGTATGCTCATCCTCCTGCCTCAGCAGCTGTGGGTGACATCCAGCCTGGCCTCGTCCTGGGGCTGCAGCATCCTACAGGGGCAATAGCTGGGCTGGGGGATGGATGCGGGCAGGGGCAGGGACAGGACTTGGCAGGGCTATGCTATGAATTGCTGTTTGCTGCACTTCTGCTCAGGTTTTGGCCTAACACACAGCTCATCCCAAGACATGATATGTGCTTGAGGTGGTGCCGTTAGGTTAAAGCGAGGGCATCAGGCCAGCTGGACATGTGGAGAGGAAAGGGAAGGGTCACCATGCAGCCATTACCCCCTGCAGCTGATGCCTCCTGCAGCGTCATCTCTTGCAATTTTGCAGCAATGACTGTCAGGCAGTTTCTGCATTTTGTGACAGACAACGTAACCGGGAATTCTGAATTGCCGAGGAGAAAATGTTCAGCTATTTCTATGTAGGCAGGATTTTAAGCTAATAGCATGATATTATGCAAATAGCATATAAGTAAAATGATTTTCACTGTTTTGTTTTCTTGGCCCAATTTTAAAACTACAGTTGGACAAAAGAGAAAGACACAGTGGGAAAAAGCTCTGAATTTAAAAACTAATTCAGGTGGAGTGCTTGCACCGGGCCTAGAGATTTAATTCAATGCAAGTATTACTGTAGGCACACATAATTCAGAGTCTGCTTTGTACTTCTCCAACACAGGAAGGAAAAAAAAAATATTCTGATGCTGTTACCCTAATAAACTGCAATGGCATATTCTTGGCTTTCCGCACTGTAAGCTTCCTTACCACAGGGACTGCTTACAGCAGGGGCCTTTATGAGGCTGGGGGCCAAATGAAGAACAGGGACCATGATTTTCAAGATTTCAAAACAGCTCCATAGCTCCCAGCATTATGGTGGTGGTTTGCAGCGGTGACCCTCCAAGGTGCAGTCAGTAGCACCCAGAGAGAGCTGGTAACCACATCAGTGGTGGCTTCAATTACACAGGCCCAACTAGTTTAGAAACCACTGGTGTAATTTGTGGCATAACTAGTGTTTTTCTGCAGCTTTGAAACCTCTCAGAAATAAATAACATTTTATTTTATGGATACACCTTACCAATCTTTCCACGAGGCACATGTATATGGTTTATACAAGACACAAAGTAATAGCCCTGAAGGGAGTCATCACTCAAATGTCAAGGGACTTTTAACACAGCAAGCAACATTTTTATGCCAAAAATAGGAAGACTAAGTAAGTAAGTATATATCCCTCCTTTCACACATACATTGATCTTTTACCTATGGTATTTACTGCCAGCTGCTAAGAGAGTACCAGCGTAGCTATTATATACAGTATAGTAAGTGTGTGTCAGGGAGGGATGGAAAGATTTACTCCAATTTTTATAATACTTTTCCCCTATACTCTGAAAATCCACTGGCTTTGGAGCATTTTAGGGAAGTCTGCCATCAGTCTTAAATACAACACTGCTCTGTCAGCATGGCAGTTTCAATCCATACTGCCAGGCTCCTCGCAATTTTGGATCCAGAAGTTTTCTTTTCCGTCTACCTCTGATACACAAATAGAGGGAAAGATTTCTTAGTACCAATTACAAAGGAAAATATCATTGTTTAACAGCTTGCCTGAGAATCCTTTGCAAATGCCAAGACCTTGTAGTATCTGGGGAATTTTTATGTTGTTCAGAATTTTATAGAGAATAAAGTAAAAAGATGCTCTGCAGGGAAATGCTGCTGATTTACTCAAAACTGGAGCAGTTTTACTAAATGCAGGACTTTTAGTATTTTCTGCCTCTCTTTCAGTTTAGTTATTGATTTAATTTTAAAAAGCTGTGAAAGCAGAAGCTATAGGAGATTTAAAATCATTTGCCTTTTAAAATAAAAAAAAAAATGAACTGCTCATATCTAGCTCTGGTGAAGAATTTCAGAGGCACAGGCTTAAACTTCATCTTCTGGTTCCCAGAGGAGGTTTAAATCCCTCTGGTTTGTTCTTTGGCTCTCTGGCTTGGGTAAGCACAAGGCTGCTCAGTCTTCTTATGAAAGATGGTTAAAGAAGGATAACTGTAATGTCCTGGCACCCTCACCTGGGAATGAGAGAAGCTTTAGACAGAGGTGCTTCAAATGCCCATTTCTACTTACCAAGATGTCCTGGTTTCAGCTGGGATAGAGTTAATTTTCTTCATAGTAGCTGGCATAGGGCTGTGTTTTGGATTTAGTACTACAAGAATGTTGATAACACACTAATGTTTTTAGTTGTTGCTAAGTAGTGCTTAGACTACTCAAGGACTTTTTGAGCTTCTCCTGCTTGGCCAGGTGCACAAGAAGCTGAGAGCGGGCACAGCCAGGACAGCTGACCCCAACTGACCAAAGGGCTATTCCATACCATATGATGTCATTCTCAGCATATAAAGCTGGGGGAAGAAGAAGGAAGGGGGGGACATTCAGAGCGATGGCGCCTGTCTTCCCAAGTAACCGTTATGCGTGATGGAGCCCTGCTTCCCTGGAGATGGCTGAGCGCCTGCCTGCCCATGGGAAGAGGTGAATTAATTCCTTGCTTTGCTTTGCCTGCGTGCGTGGCTTTTGCTTTCCCTATTAAACTGTCTTTATCTCAACCTTTGAGTTTTCTCACTTTTACCCTTCTGATTCTCTCCCCCGTCCCATTGTGGGGGGAGTGAACGAGCGGCTGTGTGGTGCTGGGTTGCCAGCTGGGGTTAAACCACGACACAAGAAAATGCCCTAAACACGAGAGGCCAGGTGAACCTAGGAGCTGCCGGGCAAGGACTGTGGGAGTTGTGAGTGTGTAGGCAAGGGCACTTGGTGGGGAACCTGGGGCTTTTCATCACCTTCATTTTATCCTGTCCCTGAATATAAAAATAGAAATATTTCAGGATACAAAACTCCACACTTGGGTGCCCCCACAACTAGATACAACTAGTTGGTAATTTTCTTTTTACCAGTCTTTCTCCTGTTTTGTGAACTCCATTTCCCTTGTATTCAGTGGCACACTTTAAAACAGAGCAGTGACTTTATATCTAAAGAAATACTTATACAGGTATGAGCCTGTGGAAATATCCCAATGTTTATGCAATGCAGGATTTTGTGCATATGAGCTGTGTGTTCCTACAAACTTGCTGTGCATGCTATAAGAGTTAGCAGGCCCTTGTTGTGTGGGAAGTTCATTTTTGATTCAAAAAAAGGCCCACAAAGTGGGAAGGAACCAGTAGCAGTTTCCTTGTTACTCCTTTTATTTTCCACTGTTGCTTCACCTGGTCCCCAGCGGTACACACCATCCAGCCAAGACAGCTCCAGTAACAACCCCAGCATCAGCACTTTGGTGAGACATGGTTGCATCCCTTGAAACCCAAAATGCTCCTTAGCCCTCATCCAGCCTCAAGTCTGATGGGGAACTCAACTTCAACAGAAGGCTTTGCATGCCAACTAAACCTTTGCAGAGTCATGGCCTTAAGGGCTTGCCAGTTCCTAGGTTTGTAGAAGGAAAGCTGCTGAGGAAGGGTCCAGCTGAGAATGAGGTTTCACAGCCAGGTGCAGAAAAGGATCCGCCAGGCCCCACCGTAGCACTAAGTCGTGTGACGGAGTGAGGGGTATATCCCCTCCTTTTCATTTTCTGCTGTCATCTGAGTCCTTGCAAGAAGAACAGCTATAAATGGTTATTCTGGTGTTTTTCAAAAGGGAAGTCACAGAAAGGAATATGCAAACCTCAACTTATTTTTAATGCCGTCTTTAATAAGTACTGAATGTTCTCAGCACTCCAGGGGAAGCAGAAGGAGTGGTATGTGCAGCCTATTTTTAGACTCTGAAACGTTACTTCCAGTGCATCCAGTAATGTATTACGGCTTTCCAAATGGTAGAACAGCCATTGAACTCACTTAATTTCTCAAAGCCTATCTAAAACTTAATAACTGTCTGAATTTTTACTGCCTATCATAAATCTGGCTGTGTTGAAGCTTTCCATCACTTTAGCCAACCTGCTGCTGCCCATCGTGCAAATGCCTTACAACCACCAATACATAAGGCTCTGATGTGGTGGCATCTGCCTAAATCTGCCTCATTTCCCGGATCCAGTATGAAGGAGGTAACTTCTCCTCTGGCTGTGAAAGGCAGACTCTGCCATTCAACCCTTCTGTTTCATAGGAGGAGATTATAGGGGATGTTTTCAGAGCCCAGATTTCAAATGTGTAAGTATCAGCAACATGCTTGGGTGTACACAAAATTTTCATCTGCAGACAGCTCTATACATGCTGGAAGGACTGAATCCTTTGTGGGTACCCATGCAGGAAGATACCCTTATGCAGCCATGGGGTTTGCAGCTCATCAGCTCATATCAGTCCCACATTCCAGTTACCGGAGATGCCCAACTGGACTGCACAGAGAGCAAAAGTTTGCATGAGTCCCAATGAAAACAGCAGAACTTGGCCTTCAGATATCGGTCTCCAAATATTTATGCATTCTTCAACCACCTTAGCTTTCTTGTTAATTCTTTTCATTTCTTCTCTGTACTCCTCCCCATAAATCATAGAATTTGCACAAACTGAAGATGGCAAGCTTGGTGTTTTCTCTAATAAAATCTATTTCATATACTCTTGCATTATTGCAGTGGCCTACTCTGCTTAGAGTAATTCTAGTATTTTTGCCATTTTATCAACCACCATTCCTCAGTGTTGTTAGCTGTCATGCTGAGCGTATACCCTTCTCTTGCTTCTCTCATACACATCCAGTTCAACACTCGAGTCTCTCAAGCTGTTATTGGAGCACTTCTGCAGGAGTCAAGCACATTGTGAAAGGGTGATCCAGTTGATATATAGCACAGAGGTTCTCACCAATAGCTCTTAAAGAAATGAGGCTGCCATGGGTAGAAGGGAAGTTCTTTCTCAGGCTAATACATAATTAATAGCAAGAAGCCAAAGATTAGGTATTAAGGATCAGGTTGCTGGCAGGGTGCGTGAGGTTCTGTACTGGGACCATTCAATGCGTCCTGTATGTACACACATAGGACATTTGGTATGAGCGTGACACACTTGGTTCAATGTACTGATGGAAAAGAGGTAAGCAGCAATGTGTGCTACACAGCCTGAAGATAACACAACATAAATCAGGATAGTCAAATCTAAAGCTGACTGCAAAAATTGTCACCAGAACACTAAATAAGTGGGCAATAAGCTTGCAGGTCATATTGAGTGCAAATAAAAGCATAGTCAAGCACAAGGGGAAAATGATCTTGGCTACGCATACCCATTCACAGCCTCTGATTTATCCCTTATGAGCCAGGGAAGAGCTCCTGATGTCAATGTGACTAGTTGCCTGCAAATATCACTCACTGTTTGGAGATGCCCAGAAAGGCAAGTAGACTATTACGCACGTGGTCAGTAGTATGACTGCTGCACTAGGGTACAAAATGTTTGGATATTTGGATTTTGTATGTTTATCAGTCTAGGTAGTGTAGCTGGAAAGAGTAGACAAGTGTTCAGGCGTGTAAACCCTTTTCTGCATCTCAGGAAGAGAAAGCACAATGGGAAACATCATTATGCCGCCATATAAAAGCATATAAAAGCATCTTCAATATTGCTTGCAGCAGCATTCATCCCAGCTTAAAAATACAATAAATTTGAAAATTACAGAGATAATAGATATGGGACAGCTTCTTTTGAGAGCAGAAAAATGTAGTTTTAGATTCTTCAGCATGGAAAAAAAAGATTAGACATGGGACTCTGCTAGAAGCATGCACAAGAATAGGTGCTCCAGTGAAAATTGATAGGGAAAACCAATTGATTTTTCTCACAATACAAGGACTGTGGACATCTAATAATATTAGTGGGCAGTAGGTTTTAAGCAAACAAATGGAAGTGCTTTTTTATGCAATGTTTAACTGAACTGTGGAACAGTTTTGCACTGTGGTGAAGGAGGGGAAATCCAGAATAGATAAAATTGTAGGGATATAAGGTCAGTAATTTAGGTGTCATATTTAGAGATCAGTGGCCAGAAGAGGGAGCAAATGTCCAAATGCCCTTGTGTGCACAGGACATTCAGCAGTTGTGAAAATAATTTATCCTGTGAAAGCTATTGGTGTCAATAGAGCAAAGTTGCTCCTTGAATTAGCAGTATGACTGAAAAGAGTTAAAACTTGCTCTGATATGATACAAGGCTTAGCAAATCTGCCCTATTTTAAAATCCTGCATTTGCTACGCTTGTCAGATCTTTGCTCTGTGGTGAGCCAGTCGATCCTTGCTGGTTTTAGACGCAAAGTGCCATAATCCATGGACTAACCTTAAACAAGCACACATCCCCAGACACCTTTTGTGTTGTTCCCCTTACTGCTGCAGTTGCATTTCTGCCTCCTCTGAGCTGTACAGTTTAGCAGCCACTGAATTAACCACAAAATAATTACTTTCTTGTCATCCCAGCTCTCTATCTGCTCCTGCCTGAGCTTCATTTGCAGAGTTATATTCTGCACAAATTTGACTTTTCCAACTCTTTTTGCCAGGTGGCTAACAGGCAAGAGTTTGTAGCAGATACTGTCTGAGCAGGGCAGCACAGGGACACCTCGAATCCACGCTGCCTTAGTTCACGTTTAAGGAGTATTGCGTACATAATTATGTCGGCCTAAGGGTTAAAGAAATTGCATGTTCAGCTGACAGAGCCGTGCCAGGAGATGGCTTTGGAGAGATGCAGCAATTTTCTTTATGGCAGTTTGCCAGGAGAGCTTATGTCATTCCTCTAACCCCTATAAACTCCACTGGGAAAATAACTCCCTCACCAGCACAAACTATGCAAAAGAGCCTTTGCCACTTGAATTTGGACATTGGGCTGAGGTGTCTTCTGCCTACAGCTAAAAGCAGTGTGCCCCAGTGGCCAAGAAGGCCAATGGCATCCTGGCTTGTATCAGGAATAGTGTGGCCAGCAGGAGCAGCAGGAGCAGGGAAGTGATTGTGCCCCTGTACTCAGCACTGGTGAGGCCACACCTCGAATACTGTGTTCAGTTTTGGACTCCTTGCTACAAGAAAGACGTTGCGTTCTTGGAACATGTCCAGAGGAGAGCAACAAAGCTGGTGAGGGGTCTGGAGCACAAGGCTGATGAGGAGGAGGTGAGGGAACTGGGGTTGTTTAGTCTGGAGAAGAGGAGGCTGAGGGGAGACCTGATCGCCCTCTACCCCTATCCGAAAGGAGGTTGTAGTGAGGTGGGTGTTGGTCTCTTCTCCCAGGTGATGGGGTGATAGGACAAGAGGAAACGGTCTCAAGTTGCACCAGGGCAGGTTTAGATTGGACATCAGGAAAAATTTCTTCCCTGAAAGGCTTGTCAAGCATTTGAACGGGCTGTCCAGGGAAGTGGTCGAGTTCCCATCACTTGAGGTGTTTAAAAGATGGGTAGACAAGGTGCTTAGGGGCCATGGTTCATTGGTGGGATGTCAGGGTTAGGTTAACGGTTGGACTTGATGGTCTTAAAGGTCTTTTCCAACCTAAACAACTCTATGATTCTATGATTCTGTATTTGGCAGAAAGGAAAGGCCGTGGGAGCTAAGTTGGGCTCAGTGGGGGCACAGAGCAAAGAGTGGTCATTACCCAGGCTAATCTGCAAGAGCTAGTGCAGAGTGAGCCTGGGCAGCTCCTCTCCTCCCCAGCACCTTTGGAGCAGCTTTTATCTAAACACAGCACTGGGTAGCCACTGGGTAGCCCCAAGTTTGTACCTGGGAGCTCAGCTTGATGCAGCGTTGAAGTGAAATATCGCACTTCACCTCCACTGCCTCCCCCCAGGTCCTCTTGCACTTGCTAAGAGTGACAAGCTATTTGGCCAAGCTGCACAGATGCCATTTCATGCAGCCCTTGCCAAATTCATCCTTATGACATCTAAGTGAAATTTCCCTTTTCCACATAATTCACATCACAGCAGTTCTGGGAGCATCTTTTCACGCAGGTCAAAGCTCCAGAGCTCTGTAAGGGCGACCTTTCAGACCTGTACCTGCTTGCCGTGCCTGCCCCGGCAGTGCTGCCGAAGGGGTGCCGGTTGCTTACCCAGGAGGGGCAGAGGCTGCTGCAGCACCCACAGAGTCCCTGGCAGCCACCTGTCCCCATGTCCCCTGTGCTTCTTGGCACGCCCGACCAGGGATGTGCAAATGTCCCAAAGGGTATGGCCATGGAAGGGGAATGGGCTGTGTCTTTGCAAAAGCTGCCCTTGGCCTTAACTTGCCCATTTCTTCCCCTTTCTTGTGCAGCATCTTGTGTCCTCTTCTCCAGGAGAGATGCATGGGATGGGGGGATAAACAGAGGAGTTAAGTGGCATGTTGGTGTCTGTAGATCAGAGAAACATCAGTTCAAATATCTGCCTTTAATTGCTTGAAACAAAGGGCAGCAAAGTATTCACTACAGAGCAACACATTCATACTACAGTTTTTCTGTGGCTTTTTTTAACTGCCCACAGGAGAGAAGTGTGAAATGCAGCCCCATAACAGGCTGCCTGTAAAATTGATTTTTTGTAATTACTTTTCCCTCCTTTTCTAGCACCTCTTGCAGTCTGGATAGATTTTTGCGTATGTTGTATTCAACTTACGAATCTAAGGTGAAACACTAGAACAAAACCAAAAGAATATGTTGCCTGCTAGGATATGAACTCTTTTTTTTTTTTTTTTTTATATTTCTTGAAGAATACCTAAGACTAATTCATAGCATTTACCTTTTTCCCAGCTATAACAGACTTACACGGCAGTAAAACCAAGGTATCCCATGGGCTTACTCCTGATTTAAAGAGTTTGTGAGGAGAAAATGCATGTAAGGGTGAGAGAAGTTGTTCTGTCTTGTAAGTTGGGAACAGAAAAATTAAGAGGCAAGTGGCCAAAATAAAGTGTGAAAAATAAAGAAGAGGAAAGGAAGAAGGGTGTACTGCATCCCATGGAAATATCAATGGCATGCCAGCCTGGAAACAAGTGTGGGATCAGGAGAAACACAAATTATGCTGAGAAATAAGAAAGGCAGCCTCAAAGGCAGACATAGTATGCAGGAGGCCTTCACTGAAGTCTGCAGTTACAGCATAGAAGTTATCCACCCACTGGAAGAACTCTGATGAGGGCATAGCCATGAAATCAAATTCCATCTGGTTTACCCTTTTATTGATTAAAATTGCTTCCAAGTTAGGATAGTGCAACAAACTCCTTTTCAAGCAGCTTAGCTTGGACTATTCTTGTCCCAGGGCCAGGGTTTAGAGAAATCCATCTGAAACTGAGTTTCTTTTGCCACTTTGCTGTTTTGGACATCCAGGTAAGATCTTGGGGGAATTTTGTGCTCTTATGCAGATCTTCACCTCTTCCATATAGGAATGAAGTAAAGGTGGACAGAACTCACATAGCTGCATCCTCGGGTAACTGGTGGGGCTGGATATGAAGGCTGGCATGCACATGCATGTGAGAGGGTGAGAAGCTGGAGAGGGTGTGAAGAAGTTAATGGTCCTTAAGACTTAAGGCTTCCTTTTGGATCCATAAGGCATATTCCCTATAGAAAGGGGGATGATGTGAATTGCATCCAGCACCCTAGGGTACCCCCCAGTGTCGCAGGAGCAACTGCCATGGAAGCGCGCAACCAGGGTGTCCTTCACACCTTCCACAAGCAAATGGCCTCATCACTGCAAGTGGTGATGGGCTTGACAGTATTTCACTTGGCTTCTGCCGAGAGCCCAATTTTGAGAGCAGCGGATCACACCAGTAATTTATAAAACTAAGGAATAAGACTCCACAACAATACAGGTCTGAAAGGAGAAATAAAGACATCAGAGCAGTTGCTCAGCAGATGTCCCTGCAGAGGGAGCACAGTTACTCCTTCTTTACCAAGCTTTACACCCTGGCAGACAGTGGGGAGGCAGCTTCATGGCTAAATGCTCCGTTCCTGAAAACTTTGCTGTCTGTGAGAGCAGGTAATTAAAACAAAGCATAGTCAGGTCTCTTGCCAAATTTGTGTGTGTCTGTTGCCAAGGTTATGCTCTGTAGAGTAGAGCTTTTCCAAACATTATAACCCTTCCAAAGCATTACTGATGAATGGAATGGAATGGAATGGAATGGAATGGAACAGAAAAGGGAAGGGAAGGGAAGGGAAGGGAAGGGAAGGGAAGGGAAGGGAAGGGAAGGGAAAGGTTCAGTGGACGGGACCTACAAGATCATGTAATCCAACTGCCTGGCCACTTCAGGGCTGACCAAAAGTTAAAGCATATTATTATGGGCATTATACAAGTGCCTCTTAAACACTGATAGGCATGGGGCATTGACCACCACTCTAGGAAGCCTGTTTCCAGTGTTTGACCACCCTCTCAGTAAAGAACTGTTTCCTAATGTCAATTTTGAGCCTCCCCTGATGCAGTTTTGAGCCATCTCTTGCCCCTCCAGAGAGTCAACATCACCTCCTAGTTTGATATCATCAGCAAACTTGCTAATGGTGCATTCAACTCCTGCATCCAGATCGTTGATAAAAATATTGAACAGAACTGGCCCTAGGATTGAGACCTGAGACTGGTCCCAACCAGTCACCAGCCAGATGTAGCCCCATTCACTACAACCCTTTGAGCTCTGCCCTTCAGACAGTTCTTCACCCAGTGCACCGTGAACCTGCTCATCCTACAGTTGGACAAATTGTCCAGAAAGATGCTGTGAGGAATAGTATCAAAAACTTACTAAAATCCAGAAGAACCCCATCCACTGCCTTCCCTTCATCCTCTAGGTGGGGATCTTATCATAGAAGGATATCAAATTAGTTAAACAGGACTGTCTCTTTGTGAACTCATGTTGACTGCGCTCGATGTTTGCATTATTCTTTAAATGCCTTTGAACAGCACCCAGTATGACCTTCTCCATAATTTTTCCAGGAACTGATATTAGACTCACAGGTCTGTAGTATCCTGGGTCTTCCCTCACACCCTTCTTGTAAATTGGAATAACATTGGCTAACTTCCACTCAGCAGGGACCTCCCCAGAGTCCCAAGACTTTTGGGAGATGATCAAGAGGGTTCCTGCCACAACATCCGCCAGCTCCTTCAGTACTCTGGGATGAATCTCATCAGGCTGCATGGACTTGTGAACATACAGCTGATACAGCTGGTTCCTTATATTTGTACACACACACTGAAATGTAATATATATACACACACACACACATATACAGGGGTTGTGTGTATATAGAGAGTGTATAGTATATAGTGTATATATAGTACACATAGTATATGTGTGTATATATATAAATTACACTTGTCTATTGAAATACATGTACAAGAAATTATGGAAACTAGTGTCCAAGACTAACCCTTGTGGCCTGTATTACTTAATTATGTGAAGCCACTAAAAAATGAATACCAGAGGTACACAGAATGAGCTTCCGTCGAGGATAGCTGTTTCATGAAAGTAAGAATTTGGGATGACCTCTAGCTAGATGCCACTCCTAATGATGCTGAGGCTGTATATATATATTATTAATGAAGAGGACCTGCTGCAAAAACTCTGGAGGGAAACTGTGCATTGAATTGTGCGGGTGGAAAGGACTTGGTGAACAATTTTTCTGGCCAAGGAACAAATCCTGATACTGAGGAGAATTTTAGGTAGAAAACTATAGAATTTACCGTGTGACTTACTTTCTCATTTTCTCCTACTGTGTAAATGAACATGGAAACAGCCTGAGGCTGCAGACATATTAAACACAGCCTTAGGAGAAAGACCCATGCAGGTTCAAAGGCTGGGGATCATCTGACCAGGTGTGCATGGCTGCAACTGAAATTCTTGTGTTTTCTGACTCAAATGTCAGCAGTGAGAAACAGAGATTGGCTTGTCCCAAGTCAATGTACCTAGTAGAGCAATGAGTCACCCCTATGCATGCCAGTTTCTCTCCATCAGCCGCAAAGAGTCTAGAAAACTAGCTTGGACTTGCATGTCTTGAGGGGAGAGCTTCCAAAAAGTCTGATAAGTGCACTTGAGCGTGAACAGGGTGAATAATTTCCAATGAAACACCTGTGACAACACTGCTTTCGCTGAGCTGCTGTGAAGATGGAGCTCACTGAGGTGTGGGATAAGACACAGAGCTCCAGAGGCACAGTTTCTATGGGAAAAAAACCTAGCTGGAGTGAGGTGGCCCATCCCAGGCGTGCTGTCACACGTTCTCTTTGTATTTGTATTCGCCTGAAGGTACAGGGATTAAAGCTTAAGGAAAAGGTTTTAGTCAGCTTGAGGTAAAAGATGAGGGATATCTGTGCATCCCTCTGTCTTGTAGGATCCCACCACTAGATCTCAGCCCTCTCTCAGGATTATTGGTAAACTCTGCTCCCCTCGAATCCTTTTCAGGCTCATTATCGTGGATAAGCATGACTAGTTATTTATCCCCAGAAGTACACGGAGACCCGATTCAAGCGCCCACCAGCACAAACCCATGGGGTCAGTGTGCCATACCTACCCACTTGCACACACAACTCAGAGCAGCCAAGAAGTGACCCAGGTGACCTTATGCTTCCATGTTGCTCAGCAGGTGAATTTTCAGATGCTGCAAAATTTACTCGTTTACTTTTTAGCTGCAGTAATCATACTTGATAGCTTAGGGTCTGTCTGCTCGAGCTTTTGTTCTTGACTGGTGACAGCAGTACAAAAGGGATTATGTTAGTGTGGCTGATTTCTGTACGTTTACACCATTGACGTCAGCAGAGGTTTATGGGTACAGCACATGTTCACAGCTCCCACTGAATGTGAAACAACTCATGAATACAAAAGTAAATATACTCACTGATGACCCCTCCTCAGGCCTCTGAGCTGGGTGGGCCAGCAAGAAGCACATGATGGAAGCTGCTCTCAAGCACTGATCTTCTCTGTATTTCGCTCAGCAGTGCTGCAGCGGATGTTAAGCTCAAGAGCCACATAATTTTCCCTTCCCCTAGTTTGATATCATCAGCAAACTTGCTAATGGTGCATTCAACTCCTGCATCCAGATCGTTGATAAAAATATTGAACAGAACTGGCCCTAGGATTGAGACCTGAGACTGGTCCCAACCAGTCACCAGCCAGATGTAGCCCCATTCACTACAACCCTTTGAGCTCTGCCCTTCAGACAGTTCTTCACCCAGTGCACCGTGAACCTGCTCATCCTACAGTTGGACAAATTGTCCAGAAAGATGCTGTGAGGAATAGTATCAAAAACTTACTAAAATCCAGAAGAACCCCATCCACTGCCTTCCCTTCATCCTCTAGGTGGGGATCTTATCATAGAAGGATATCAAATTAGTTAAACAGGACTGTCTCTTTGTGAACTCATGTTGACTGCGCTCGATGTTTGCATTATTCTTTAAATGCCTTTGAACAGCACCCAGTATGACCTTCTCCATAATTTTTCCAGGAACTGATATTAGACTCACAGGTCTGTAGTATCCTGGGTCTTCCCTCACACCCTTCTTGTAAATTGGAATAACATTGGCTAACTTCCACTCAGCAGGGACCTCCCCAGAGTCCCAAGACTTTTGGGAGATGATCAAGAGGGTTCCTGCCACAACATCCGCCAGCTCCTTCAGTACTCTGGGATGAATCTCATCAGGCTGCATGGACTTGTGAACATTCAGCTGATACAGCTGGTTCCTTATATTTGTACACACACACTGAAATGTAATATATATACACACACACACACATATACAGGGGTTGTGTGTATATAGAGAGTGTATAGTATATAGTGTATATATAGTACACATAGTATATGTGTGTATATATATAAATTACACTTGTCTATTGAAATACATGTACAAGAAATTATGGAAACTAGTGTCCAAGACTAACCCTTGTGGCCTGTATTACTTAATTATGTGAAGCCACTAAAAAATGAATACCAGAGGTACACAGAATGAGCTTCCGTCGAGGATAGCTGTTTCATGAAAGTAAGAATTTGGGATGACCTCTAGCTAGATGCCACTCCTAATGATGCTGAGGCTGTATATATATATTATTAATGAAGAGGACCTGCTGCAAAAACTCTGGAGGGAAACTGTGCATTGAATTGTGCGGGTGGAAAGGACTTGGTGAACAATTTTTCTGGCCAAGGAACAAATCCTGATACTGAGGAGAATTTTAGGTAGAAAACTATAGAATTTACCATGTGACTTACTTTCTCATTTTCTCCTACTGCGTAAATGAACATGGAAACAGCCTGAGGCTGCAGACATATTAAACACAGCCTTAGGAGAAAGACCCATGCAGGTTCAAAGGCTGGGGATCATCTGACCAGGTGTGCATGGCTGCAACTGAAATTCTTGTGTTTTCTGACTCAAATGTCAGCAGTGAGAAACAGAGATTGGCTTGTCCCAAGTCAATGTACCTAGCAGAGCAATGAGTCACCCCTACGCATGCCAGTTTCTCTCCATCAGCCGCAAAGAGTCTAGAAAACTAGCTTGGACTTGCATGTCTTGAGGGGAGAGCTTCCAAAAAGTCTGATAAGTGCACTTGAGCGTGAACAGGGTGAATAATTTCCAATGAAACACCTGTGACAACACTGCTTTCGCTGAGCTGCTGTGAAGATGGAGCTCACTGAGGTGTGGGATAAGACACAGAGCTCCAGAGGCACAGTTTCTATGGGAAAAAAACCTAGCTGGAGTGAGGTGGCCCATCCCAGGCGTGCTGTCACACGTTCTCTTTGTATTTGTATTCGCCTGAAGGTACAGGGATTAAAGCTTAAGGAAAAGGTTTTAGTCAGCTTGAGGTAAAAGATGATATCTGTGCATCCCTCTGTCTTGTAGGATCCCACCACTAGATCTCAGCCCTCTCTCAGGATTATTGGTAAACTCTGCTCCCCTCGAATCCTTTTCAGGCTCATTATCGTGGATAAGCATGACTAGTTATTTATCCCCAGAAGTACACGGAGACCCGATTCAAGCGCCCACCAGCACAAACCCATGGGGTCAGTGTGCCATACCTACCCACTTGCACACACAACTCAGAGCAGCCAAGAAGTGACCCAGGTGACCTTATGCTTCCATGTTGCTCAGCAGGTGAATTTTCAGATGCTGCAAAATTTACTCGTTTACTTTTTAGCTGCAGTAATCATACTTGATAGCTTAGGGTCTGTCTGCTCGAGCTTTTGTTCTTGACTGGTGACAGCAGTACAAAAGGGATTATGTTAGTGTGGCTGATTTCTGTACGTTTACACCATTGACGTCAGCAGAGGTTTATGGGTACAGCACATGTTCACAGCTCCCACTGAATGTGAAACAACTCATGAATACAAAAGTAAATATACTCACTGATGACCCCTCCTCAGGCCTCTGAGCTGGGTGGGCCAGCAAGAAGCACATGATGGAAGCTGCTCTCAAGCACTGATCTTCTCTGTATTTCGCTCAGCAGTGCTGCAGCGGATGTTAAGCTCAAGAGCCACATAATTTTCCCTTCCCATACATACTGGAGAATAATGAGCACAAAATATAAATGCATCCTTTGGATGAGGTTAACTGAGATTTTAGCACTACAGTGGCTTTAATTTCTTCTCCCAAAAATTCTCCGAGATGGGATTTGTAGATTTTAGATCTGGCTTGGGTGTGTGCTTAAGCTGATGAAGACAGCTGTTAAAAATCACCACATATAAGCATATCCTAAGCGTGCAAATGAGAAAAGCAAACTTTGATTTCCCCACTCATTTTCTTTCTTGATTACACATAAGTGTTCATCAATTTGCATAGTTACCTATTTACTATGAATAGAGCAGCCTCATGGAAATATTGAGTTGTGGTTGGACACAACAAGAGTTATGTTACTGTGAATTACACACTTTCCATAAGAGATATCAATAGCAGGTTTGTTTGCCTGTGATGGATAGTAAAATGAATTCATCTTAGATCTGTTGAAAAGTTTCCAATTCCCATTTCTTGAAGCGTTTTTTCAGCCTCACCCTGGCGGATGTCTTGCAAAGATAGAAACAGAGAGAGTTTATGAATGGATGATGCAAAGCACAGCCAAAGCATTTGTTTTATGGGGGCAGATAAGATTATCCTTCCTAACGAGTTCAAATGATAGACATTGCTCAAGACTATTTAAAATCACTGTGCAAGAATCATAGCATCATTACTTATGCTGCAAATACCAGGTGGTTTTTCAAATATGTAACAGTAATGATTAACTCTGAAACTTATCATGTCTAATTTACCTCTTCAAAAGCTAACTGCAGGAGTCTCAAATACAGAGCATCTGGTAAACGCAAAGTCTCTATAGACAGAGGCAATTTTTCCACTAGCCTGTCGTTACAGAAGCCAGTAACCCAACCTTTTCCTTTTAAATACACCCTAACTCCTGTTCATGCTTTTCTTACCATTATTCTCTGGATAAACCGTCAAAGAATTATTACTAATTATATCCACAACTAATAAACTACTGGAGAGTGGCCAAATGTTGCTTATGCAGCTCCAGTGCTGTTGCTGAGGCCACGTAAGGAAGAGAGAGGGTGTAAATCAGCCCTTCACCTCTGCAGTGGCCGATGGTTGTTGCATTTTTCAGCATAACCATGCCTTTTCTCATGGCCATGTGAGAAAAGTCATGAATTTTATTTAGCACTCACTTCCCCTGCGACTTCGCCGTGCTGTGAATGTGCAGGAGCACTTTCAAAGGAATGTTTGTGTTGGGAACAAGCAAATTAATCCATTTGCAGCATTCC
>NW_009258267.1:1156116-1161486 GCF_000687185.1 Egretta garzetta
CATTCCTGCCACCTCCTTGCTGAAGGATGATCAGCCCTTCCTTGCCCATTCCAGAAGGGTATTTTTCTCCCCATCAGCTGCAGGGTGCCCTGATGAGGGTGAGGCACGCACTGTGAGAGAGAGATTAGCCATGAGGCATCGCAGAGGCTTCCTTGTGCATACCCAGGGAGCTTGTGTGAGGCACCCCATGCTGCCTCAAGTCCCACCAAAGACAAGAGAGTTATTTGTGGATTCAGCTACCATAATACTAAAACATGACTCTCAGCTAGTTGAAGCTGACTGTACTCTCAAAGATGGAGTCAGGGTATCGGACCAAGAATGAGCTGATGAAAGAGGCCAGGAGCAGCTTTCATTCATTCACACGGTAGGTGCCAAAGGGTTACTGACAGAGCAGGGCCAAGGTATATTAAAACTCGAGCCCAATGCCTGCAAGGCTTGGCTTCCTTCACATGCGTACTGCAATACTTATTACACAAATTCCCATTATTTATGAACTTCTGTCACTTGTTCTCTACCCATTTTTAATTAGTTCCTGCTGTTATCTCCATGGCAAGTGTGCATCTGCAGTCCAGCCATTAATAACATCCCATGTTCAACGTGCAAGGACCTTCTTCCCATGGGGGTGGATATTCCTGCAGCCCCCATGGCACCTTGTCACACCATCTCTCGGGCACAAGCAGGTCCCTGTGTGCCCTTTTCCAGGCCTTGCTAGTGCCTCCCACCTGAGGCATGTCTTTCAAGACTGAGCAGCCACCATTTTTCCTCTACTTCTCACCGCTTCCCCATCACGGCACAACTGAATGAGCGCTGCCCCAAGTTACGCCCTTTCAGAGGCTGATGCACTGACTGAATGGCTGGGCCGCGCCGAAAGGCAGCCACATCCCTCTTTCCTGAACACGTCTGCCCTCAAGGGGTCAGAAGCATGGCACCCTGCTACCAGGACAACCACCTCCAGGGTTAATTCCCTTCCTCCACGCAGCCCACTTGCCAGTGGAGGTAGAGAGGGAATGACAAAGCAGGCAGCTACTCTAATGGCAGCAGTAACAGGCAGAGACAATGCTGTGGAATTTCACTCCAGGATGCTATGCCAGGCAGGTGCACGTAAACAAAGGCAAGGAGAAATGCATAGATATTAGAAACATAGAATCATAGAATCATAGAATCACAGAATCATTTAGGTTGGAAAAGACCTTCAAGATCATCAAGTCCAACCATTAACCTGACACTGCCATCCCACCACTAAACCATGGCCCCGTTAACTTCGTCTGCCCATCTTTTAAATAGCTCCGGGGATAGGGACTCAACCACTTCCCTGGGCAGCCCGTTCCAATGCTTGACAACCCTTTCGGTGAAAGGATTTTTCCTAACGTCCGATCTAAACCTGCCCTGGTGTAACTTCAGGACATTACCCCTTGTCCTATCACCCGTTACCTGGGAGAAGAGACCAACACCCACCTCACTACAACCTCCTTTCGGATAGGGGTAGAGGGCAATAAGGTGTCCCCTCAGCCTCCTCTTCTCCAGGCTAAACAGCCCCAGTTCCCTCAACCACTCCTCATCAGACTTGTGCTCCAGACCCCTCACCAGCTTTGTTGCTCTCCTCTGGACATGTTCCAGCAACACAACATCTTTCCTGTAGTGAGGGACCCAAAATTGAACACAAAGCCTCCATGCTTTACCCTGCGCTCACTGTTGTCATCAGGGGGGTTCCTTCATGTGCTGTGTAGGACAAGTGGTGCCAGCAGCAGCTCTGGTCACAGGAAGGGTCTGGCCACGGCATCATTTCAATGGGGGCTGCCAAAGAGCAGATGGCTCCAGGCGCCCTTCATTTCTGCTTGCTGCTCCAGTCCTCTTGCACCTCCGGAGTGGTCAGTATAAAACTGTATGATCTAAAGGATCTCAGCCTGTTGTAAAATAAATTTTGAAAGAAAAAGCTAAAACTGAGAAGGGAAATGCCTACGTACCAATGTATAAGAAAAACAGAGTTTCTAGGGAGATACAGTATCTTTACTAAACCAGCTGTGAAAACCCGGTAAAGAATAGGCAAGCTTTCTGAAGTTGTACAGCATGGATGGGTATGACTTCAGGCAAGATCAGAGGGACCTGAATTAACCCACATCTTATGAATAAAGCAAGAAAGTAAATTCAGAACTAGAACTGAGCTAGAGAATTACCAGGGACAGAGGAGGCTCACCATAGCACGTAAAGCTATCTGTTTCCCCATATGGTACATGATATATTCCTCCTTTGAACTGCCACTGTAACCTGGGCTACCTGTCATCCACAGCAGCAAGAGGCTTGGGTCTAAGGAATTTGGATCTCACAGATCCTGAGGGAACCAATGACCCTGTGCTTGGATGAGAGTTATTTTCCCCAGCTACCTGTCTGTCAAGTGCAGAAGACGACAAGTAGGAAACATGTTGGTTGCTGCAAGGTACAACCCAGCCCCTCCATGAACAGTTACAGCAAGTTCATCTCTCTGGAGTAGCTCCTGTTGAGTTTCATGTTGTCTGGACGTTTTGTTTGCAAAAGTCCCTGCATTACCATCCACAGTATTATTCTAATTTGATGGAACTCATCTGCCTTGCTTGATTGAGCCCTTTGACATTAACTTCCCCTAAAAACACTGACATTTAGCCCAATCTCCCTTGAGGAAGTGGGTGTAGGTCACATAGGTCCAAAGCCACAGAGGGGTTTAGATGCCTGATACTCACTGTCAGCTTGGGTCAGTGGCACCCTGTATTACTACTGGAGTCTTCCATCTCTTCCCTAGCCTTGGGTGCCCAAGGCAACTATTACTGGACAGAAGTCACATACCATATATTCAGGCATTCACGTAGATCTGTAGTCTCTGGATCAAATCCTGCCTCCATTTCCACCCCAGCAAAGCTGCTGAGACCCACAGCAAAGTGTGAATGCTAATGAAGACACTGACTCACACAAATTTGTGTCTTGACAAATAGGGAGCAAACACAATGCACACATTGCCCCACATAGTTCCCAATCTATAAAAGCAAACAAATAAAAACAGCCAGAAAGGGCTGGTGAAGTGGCATGAAGGTTTTGCCATTAGAAAAGGTCAAGGCCAGTGAAATCAGCTGCCTACCAGCCTAAGCCAATTTTTCCAGTAATGGTTTCATTCCTACTCTTGTTCAGGGTTATGTTCCCAAATGTGACAGCTAAGAAGAATTTTCGGGAAATCCCAAGTGGAAATCAAGGCCATGCTCTCTGAAGACCACTTATGGTGAGTCCAAAATATGCAGGCTATGGATCTGCTGGTTCTGGACCGCACCTGCCAAACAGATCCATCTCCTCCTGCATCTGTCCACAGGCAGCAGTGATTTGGCCCAGGACCACAAGGTTTCTAGGTATGCCAGCACATCAGTAGCAAGGGCAATGGCTCAGACAACTGGTCCAGTCCTCTTTTCATCCAGACAAAGCTTCCACATGGAAACATTTCTGGAAAGCCAACTGCGACACAAATAGCAACTGCAGATACTAGAGCTGCTGAAAACTAATAGCCAGAAAAGTTTTCCCCACATGAAGATCACTGTTAAATTCAGGCTCCATATGTAAATGAAACACAGCTGTTGGCTAAGTCTACTGTTTAATGAAAAATACCATGCTGCATTGAAGTCCTCTGAAGAATATGACTGAACTTAGCACACAGACTTTCTTCAAAGTTTTCTTCAAGTAAAATGTCATTTTAGAAGGGACTGTAAGTCCAGACTAATCAGAGAAAAACCAATATAAACACATAAGATAAAAGCAGATCTGTGTGCACATATGAGTTAGAGACATGTCACCCTCGTAATCATCTTTCATAACAAGATGATGCTCTAAGTCAGTCTGAGGAGTCAGTCAGCATTTTGGACTCTGGGGATGCCTCCCTTGGAAGGATGACCTGAGGAGGCATTTATTTGCTACAGTGCTGTCTTAATTTTGAAGAATAGGCACAGAGGTCCTGCATCCCTGCACACCTGAGAACTCCTATTACCTGCTTTTTTATTAGATATACTAAGAGAGCCACTGGATTGCAGTGGTTGGGTTACTGGAGAGGAGGAGGAGAAGGTGAAGGCAGCACCGACCCTTCCTCGGGCCATCCAGTGCTCTCTCGGTGCAGGCTCTTGGTTGTCAGGCTCTGGAATGGGCTGCCCAGGGAGGTGGTCGAGTCCCCATCCCTGGAGGTATTTAAATGAAGAATAGATGAGGTGCTTAGGGACATGGTTTAGTGGTGGGATGGCAGGGTTATGTTAACAGTTGGACTAGATGATCTTAAAGGTCTTTTCCAACCTAGACAATTCTATGATTCTATGACAGGGATGGTGCATCCCCCCTTCACACCACTGCCACATCTAGTCTTGAAACAGATCCACACACTCTCCTTTGCCTTTCCAAAAGACCCATGTTTGGGGCAGAGGCTCCCATCGCTTTGGCTGTCTGTGGCTTTCTGCAATTCTGACCAGCAAGGAGCAGCTGGCATGCAGGGCAGCAGCCTCAGGCAGGATCCATCTGCCACCCAGGTACGGCAGCTACATGCGCCTCTCTTGAAAATGATGTTCTTACAAAAGCAAGATCAAAAAAACCAAGAATGCTGCTCAGGCAGAACAATCAAGGTGAAAGGACAACTTCAAAACCAGGAAAATAGCAAGAAAGTTAGGGAGTATATCAGCAAGCAAAATGTCCAGAATAGAAAATTAGGCAATCAAGGTGGCAGAGCAATCAGCTGAGGCCATGGGCATGATTGCCAGAAGGAAGCACCCCATAAGCCTGAAGGCTCCGAGGCCCTCAGTGGATTGGGAATGGCCACTGCCCCACTCACTCAGGCCACGCCAGGTGCTTGCCCATTTGTTCATAAATCCTACACGCTACACACTGATGTTCATCTAACAACATTTTTAAAGCTGGAATCCCAGCTTTCTCCATGTCTTTTAGAGAGGAAGTGTCAGGCTTTATACCAGCTTGTTAAAAAAGACCATGTAAAGCTTAAAAACTTAATCATTGATAAAGAAAGGAAATAAGCCTTGTTCGTCTGTTTAGAAAACAAGGGAAAGTCTCCATGTTCTTAGCTCCCTCCTTTGAAATGTGTCACTTTTTTGCCTTATAACTTTCTTGAAAGGAAGAGAAGAGATTTTAGGTGTTGTCTGCAGCTCTCCTTTTCACGCAAATGCTTCCTACATTCATTTTCTATTTACTGAAGCAGGATATAATTGCAGTTATTGTTTGTTTAAACAGGATAAATCTATTCTGTACCATGTAATATTATGTATACTGTAAATACTATACTGTAAATAACATATTTATTATTTCCCTAGAACACATAGGTGTTGTACCTTAACTTTAGCCCCAGGGGCCAGTTTCTAGCAGCTT
>NW_009258267.1:1161500-1214125 GCF_000687185.1 Egretta garzetta
GTGGGGTGAGCCCACTTGTAATCATGGCTCTTACAAACCGATGGAGGTTTGACTGATTGAAGTAACTCTGAGGAGCCTTAGTGGTTACGGGAGGCAGCACTTCTTTTCACAGTCCAGGTCTTATTATATATTCGTATTTATTATGCATTATACATCATCATGAGTGCCAACAAATCTGCAGTCCTCACTCCTTCACACATTTCAGAAGTGAGGTAACCTGCATTTCACTTCTGGAGTCCCAGTGTTGTAGGAAGATGTAGTTTGGGAAGGAGCCATAAAAAAGGCAGCAAAGCAAGACCCACAGCAACTCTACCTACTGATTCCTATGATGTTGTACAGGTCTAACTATCTTTTTAACTTGGTCAAATTCTCTTTGAAAAAGTGAAACCTAAGAAATATTCTAGTTACATTGTTGTACATGTTGCGAGAAAGACCACATTTATTATTCTTTAGGCTTACACATTACTTACTCCATTTCATCAATAGCTGTGCCAGGGCACGCAGGAACAAAAATAAATCCTAATGAACACTACAGTGACAGAAAGCAGTTGTGCTGAAGTGTGGGACATGCTCCAAGCAATGAAGAACGACTGAGGGAAACCAGGCAAAACTGGCAAATGCTTACTAACTGACCCAGAAATGCTCCACGAGTGTGTGGAAGAACCCACCTCCACTAGAAATGCACTAAAGGGAGGATCCTCAGGGCTCCTTTGTGCTCCAGACAATCCACGCAGGCACTCTGGACTTAGGCTGGGACAAACGTACCATGATTTTCAGGATCTTGCAGTGAGTCAGTGATGGTTCCCTAATGAGCAGTAGACAGCAGGGTACAATTCCCCTGCCACTGAAACACCCAAGCATTTCACCATGGGCTCCCCAAGGCAGGATATTGCTTTACAGTTAAGAATCCAGTTCAGTAAAGCACTTTAGCAGTTACTCAGTGGTAAACAGACAAATCAAGCACCCAGTGCTGCACAGGATGGCTAAACCTGCTCTGGACCGCGCCACAAGGCACTCCCCTCTCAGCAGCACAAATACAGCTGTTGTGCCTCTGGCTGCCAGCTCTTTCTTCTCCATCCCCAGGGTCCACAGGACTCCATGCAAAGCCCAGTGCTAAAGCGTGAGCATGAAAGGAATCCCTTTCAAAAATCCACCCTGGTTTGCCTTGCTTTCCACACGCTGTCATTCCTCTGATTGCTCCTTCTGGCATAGCTCCGTTGTCTTAAAATAGACCATCTCTGAAAGGGCAGTCATCAGAGTCAGCAGTTTATTTTGAACGGAGAGAAGCACCAGGCATTTCGGGAGCCCGACAGCTTCTTCTTTTCAACCCCGTGATCAAGACAAATCTCCTGAGCACGTTTCTGTGCCGAACATTTTTCTGGCTGAACTGCTGCTCCCGTCATTTTCCTTTCATGTTTCCAATTAGATGAAAGAATTTTGCACGGGGTTTCCTGTAATGACATTTATTGTCCCATCTTTTGTATATGGGCACCTACCTATAAGCTGTGTGGCAATGACATGAAAGTAAAACTGAGTATCGCAGGCTCAAATAATTAATGTAGTAAGGCAGAGGTTTTCTTTAGGAATCTTTCCATCTCCTATACTCTGTGCCAGGGAGTTTTGTCCACTGTGTTGTAATCTTGTTTGTCATGGCACTTCCCACAGTAGGAAATAAGTGTCCTAAGAATTAATAAGGAGATTAAGTCGTTAGGGTCTTTGCTAAATGAACACAGCATTATTCACACACTTGGAGTTTAGCATGTGCTTAAATGCTTTTAACAAGCGCGGCTGAGGGAAGGAGACTTCACACCCCAAAACATGCTGCATAATTGGAGGTGAAGCAACTATATGCTTCTTCCAGGGCACTGAGATAAATACGGCCTGCTGTCTTACCCTCACATGCTTTCTATGCATGTATATGATTTCAGTTCCTGCCTCCCATATGTCCCTTTGCAATGCCCCCTCCCGTGCCTCAGATGCTTTTACAGTCACTGCTGATGTATTTTGTGAAAAACAAAGTAAAGCACTTTTACTGAGGCAGAGCATCTTCCCTTCCCTGGGCTGATTTCTTTTTTTCATCTCCAATTTGCCCCACTGTACCTCATTTCCAACCGGCACTTTAAAAGAAACTCTTCTTGGAAAGCTATTTTTTAAATGCTTTTTTTCCTTTTTAAGGTTGTTACTGCTCAGGTGATTTTCCTTATCACTACGATGTTGGCTCGGGGCAGTGCAGGGCAGAGGGAGGGAAGGCAGACATGACTCCAGGTCAGTGCCAGGACTTCTCTATGCCCCAAGGACAAGCCAATTATACCTTTCAGCCATGCCTTGGGGCAAGTCAGTAAAAGATGTAATAGTAAAGTGTTTCCTTTTAGCTGCGAAGATAGAAACATCTTTAGCCAAGCGGGAGATTTTTTTAAGCATCTGTGTTACAGCGGAGTTGTAAATACAAGCAGAAATGCTTCCACACCTGCAGATTACTTTGCCCACAGTTCAGCTCCTGTAAGTGGGACGGGAACATAGAGGGATGACAGGTCTGCTTCCCACCACTCTTTCTGCATGGCAGCATGCGAAGATGCAATGCAAAAGGCAGATTCACCCAAACCTTAGAAGCTACTTAGAAAAAAAACCCAGACTTCTTGGAAAAGGCTTGCAGCTTTTGTATCTGTTTCCATTACGATGACTTCTGAGCCTGAACGCTTGCTCCTGATTTTTCTAGTCTACTAGCTCCCCGATTTTCCCTCAGCTACTGTCAGAAGTTTGTGCCAGTGTCATTTGGCAGGCCTGGCCCTTGGAGGGAGCTGTTCCTTCTTGTGATGACAGCTGCCTTGGCCTCTTCCATTGCCAAGGCTTTTCAGGATGTGAAGACAAGGAAACTGGCAGCAGCGTTGAACACGATTTATTCAGCGGTTTGTTATCGCAGAATCACAGACCCTCACAGGCTGAAAGGCGTCTCCAGTGGCTGCCTGCCATGACCCCTGCTTAAATCTGGGCCAGTGAGAGCAGGCTGCTCAGCAGAGCTTCAAAGTCTCTGAGGATGAAGATTCAGCAGCCTCTCTGGGCTATGACAGTCCGCTCCACTGTTTGACTGCTCTCACAATGAAAATGTTTTCTTTAGATCTGATAATAATTTCTCTGGTTCCAGCTTGTGTCCACTGTACCTTGTAGACCTGTCCATCACACTGCTAAGAAGAGTTTGGCACCGCCTTCTCTATACCTTCTCAACTGATGGCCCTTTGCTGGGCTCACACCAGCATGTCCATGTCTTTCCTCTACTGCGAAGCCTGAAAATGAAGCCAGTACTCTGGATGTGCCCCCCCAGTGCTGAGCAGAGGGGAAGACACACTTCCCTTGACCTGCTGGCACCACCTGCTGATACAACCCGGCACGCTGCTGGCTCATGTCCCACTTGCTTTCCACCAGGACCCCAGATCCTTTTCTTCAGAGCTGCTCCCCAGCCAGTCAGCCCCAGCCTGCACTGGTGTATGGGGTTGTTCCTTCCCAGGCACAGGACTTTGCATTTCCCAGTGCTGCATGTCATAGGATTCCTGTCTGCCCATTTTTCCAGCCTGTCCAGGTCCCGCTGCACAGCAGCCTGCCCTCCAGCAAATTGACTACTTCTCTCAGTCTGATATAGTCCACAAAATTTCCAAGAGTTCACTCTGTCCAATCCACTCTGTAAAGACACTAAAGTGTTAGCTCCAGTGTTGGTCCCTGAGGGTTGTCACTAGCTGGACTTAGCACCATTGGTCACATACTTTCAGCCCTCTTGTCCAGCCAGTTTTCAACTCACCATCCACTGATCTAGTTCATATCTCACCAGTTTGGCTGCATGGATGGCGACAGGACAAGAGGAAATGGCTTCAGGCCTCAAGTTGCGCCAGGGCAGATTTAGATTGGACATCAGGAAAAATTTCTTCACCAAAAGGGTTGTCAAGCATTGGAACGGGCTGCCCAGGAAAGTGGTCAAGTCCCCATCTCTTGAGGTATTCAAAAGACGGGTAGAAGAGGTGCTTAAGGACATGGTTTAGTGGTAGAATGTCAGTGTCAGGTTAATGGTTGGACTTGATGATCTTAAAGGTCTTTTCCAACCTAAACGATTCTATGATTCTATGGATAGTGTGGTGGATAGCTACTAAAGTCAAGGTAAACAGCATCCCTTTCTCCAACAAGATGGTCATGTCATCGTAGAAACCAGGCATGATCAGGCATGATTTGCCCAGTCACCTTCTTGCCCTTCACGTGATCAGAAATTACTTTCAGGAGGATTTGCCTCATGATCTTGCTGGGGGCTGAGGTGAGTCTTCAGCAGCAAACTCTCAAAACATAAAATATCAACTCCTGGAAAAGGAGTAATAACCTTGTAAGTATCCAGAAATATACCTGGGAAAGTGGGCTAAATAACCCCAGGATTATTGTACCTCCTTTATAGGAAGTGGGGGTGAATGAGCGACAAAGGCTCCATCACCGCCACGGTGGAGGTGTGAGGGGTACTGCACTGAGAGTCTCTCCCAATTAAACTTCCAATGATGAGACGTCAGCCAGCGCTGCCACAGCAGTCCTACCGGCCTCCACCGCCACACTACCCTGGTCTGTAACCCCCGACAGCGAGGTCTCGGTCATACCAGGAGCAGATCAGGATTAAAAACCCATCTACTTTTAATGCTCAAGAGTTAAGTTGCAGTTGTTAGTGGCATAGGAAGGGTCTAGGGTGAAATGTACAGTATTCAGGGTGAGTGGTGAATCACTGAACTGCCTTTGGACTTTAGGAAGCTGTTCATCTGCCTGCAGTGTTTCCTTCCAAGGATACTCTATTGAATTTTTTTTTTTTTTTTTTTTTTTAGACTGGAAGGACAATAAGTACTCACAATCTGTTCCTGCTCATTGTGCTTCTGGTAGCCAAAAAAATACACCAAAAATACCATTCATCTGTGCATAAAGATTACTAATGGTATCGCACCATTTGTAATATTTTATCAGAATGAAATTTAAGTAGGTCAAGAATCTCATACATATAAAGATGCTCTAAAAGGTCATTCTCTTTGGAAACGGGTAGTTTTTGCCAAAAGTTACCTTCTTCCTAGTTCTCAAATTATGAAACCCAACAATGCAACAGCAAAGGGCCAGGCAGGAACAGTCCCATACAGGCAGCTGTGAGGATTAAAACAACACCCTGTGGAGCTAGGTGGAGACTGGCATTTTGATTATCAGTGCTACAGGCAAAGTCCTACTTCCCATCATATAAGATATACTGCTGCTCTAAGCATGAATGTTATTGAATCTCCTGGATTAAAGAAGATTTTAAAAAAAATGTGTGGGGGAGGAACAGATTCATTAGGTGGCATTTTCATTCTGACTTGGTGTTAGGGACAGAGGATGGCAGAATGGTTTTCTTAGCCCTGGTTGCGCAAGGAACATGGCCATGTCCCCAGCCCTGTGTACATAGCTCTGGTACCTGTCCCTCTTCAGCCTGGACCGTCCTTCTAGGAACCCTGAGTGAAAAAGTGACATATATTACAGTGTAAAACAGTTGCAGACGTATTTAGGAGAAATGGAGCCCTTCAAAATAGCATGCAACCACCCACCTCACTGGCATTCATTTTGGAAACAGGTCATTTTTATGAATGAACAGTGACTCATAAAGCCTGATCCAAAGCTCACTGAAATGAAGGGGAACGTTTCTTTTGGTTTCATTGGATTTGAGTCAGCTGCATGGCAGGCTAAAGGGCTTTGCACGCATCCAGCGAGAGCATGGAGACAATTAGAAGTTTATCTGCAAAAATTGGGTCTGCGGGATCCTGTTCTAGGGGACTGCCACTTGCCCTCATAAGATAGCCTGCTGCCTGCTTTCCTGCCTGCACAATGAAAGGAACCTGATGGATTAGCTGCTATAAAAAGAATAAATACTCTCCTTGAAAAAATAAAGCCTGCCATTCCCCGATGTTCTCTGCTGCCGAATCCTCTAATAATTGAGTCTGCTGTGGCAAGAAAAATTTGCAGGCTCCTTGGCAATTTATTGCAGTGTCTGAAAGGCTACCCGTTACCTGCATGTTACAACCTTTAACACCAACACACAGCGATCTCAGAAATTACACAGGGAACGAGCAGAATTTATGTGTGTTCATCCTATTAAAATTATTGCTGCAATAGAAAGACCATCTGCCCATTTAATGGGAGAATCTGCTCTAAAATTACCTCTCTTCTCAGCTAAGTATGTATGTAATTTGTTGTTCTTAAAAAACAAAGAGAAAAGGCTCTTTTTTTCCCCCACAAAAAGACTAAGGAGGGCCTTTTCTGGCATTGTTTTGTCCTGTTTTCCTATGCTGTAGCACTGTTAACATCAGTGGGTTTGGCTGGTCCTAAATTACCCCAGTTCAGTGGAGGCCAGACCTGCATTGAACGGTCCTGGTCATCCCAGAAGGATGTCCCAGACCGACTCACAAGGGCTTACTAAGCCCAACAAAGGGGACGTTAACATTAATCAGGCTAATGGAAGAAAAGCTACAACCGGGAGACCATGCTCCCCTCAGAAGATGCTGTTTTGAACCTGTCAATCGGAGAAGATTTGGGCAGGATTTTCTGCTGCAGATCCCTTGGATTTGAGAGCAGCAAGGCTATATCTTTCTTTAAAAGCAATACAGGTCAGGGTCAAATGCCCCAAAGGGCAAATGGGGCTTTGCAGTTTGTATCCATCAGTGCAGAGTACCAAACGGCTCCTGGAGGCGCGTGAGTATCCAAAGGGCAGCCTGTAGCACCAAAAATCTTCTGCAGAAATGACATAAATACTGGCTATTGTTAACATGAATGGCCAGTCTGGACAAGTCTTAAAGAAAAAAAGCTGCTCTGAAATATATAGTAGGCACCCGCAAGATGTTTTCTGGCTTCTGTTTATCTTCATTGTGTACAGAGGTGCTTATTACCATTTGCATATAACTTTAGCCTGTCAAACTGTAATTTGTCTGCTTTCCAAATTAAAATGGACAATGGGAATATGGCCATTTTCCAAGCTCACAGTGCAATGCTGGCCACATGTTACAGAGAGTGTTGATCCTCTAATCATGTAATAATGCAAATGGCTGGGAAGAAAAAATATAATTAGCTCATTAAGAAAACAGAAAATCTGTCCTGTCAGGCCAGACCTGATTTAGCAATTTCATCATTCATGTCCAGCCAGGGAACACAAAGCGCAAACTTTCTTTTCATTTGGTTGTTGCCTACCTAAGGCACATGAAAACCTCAGGTGCAAAATTAAACAACACGTAGTAGGTTACCATGTAAGTAAGGCTTGGTCCTGGTTATTACTAAGCTCTTTTTTCAGGCTTAGATCTACAATCCCAACCTCAAAGATTGGGCTGATGCAGATGCTGCCTCCTGTCAGGCTGCCACCCTGTGGCTGAAGCACCTGCTCCATACATCGCCTTGCTCCCTGGGCTTGCTGCTCCTCATCCCCCCACACCTGCCCACAGCTCTGGTAGTTCAAAGGGCTGCAAACCCCCCAGCTCACATCCCCATGTGGGATAAAGCAAATATGGGAAAAGGTTATAGTAACCCCTTGTCCTGCTTTCGGCTGGGATAGAGTTAATTTTCTTCATAGTAGCTAGCATAGTGTTGTGTTTTGGATTTAGTACTAGAAGAATGTTGATAACTCACTGATGTTTTTAGTTGTTGCTAAGTAGTGCTTATAGACGACTCGAGGACTTTTTGAGCTTCCCCTGCTCGGCCAGATGCATAACAAGCTGGGAGGGAGCACAGCCAGGACAGCTAACCCAAACTGACCAAAGAGCTATTCCATACCATATAACGTCATGCTTGGGGGGAAGTTAGTGGATCGGTTGCGGCTCGAAGAGTGATGGCTGCTCGTGACGGGCTGGGCATTGGTCAGCAAGTGGTGAGCACCTGCATTGTGCATCACTTGTTTTGTATATTCTGTATATTCTCTTACCATTATTATTATTACTATTTTTATTCTTTTCTCTTGCCACACAAACCCAATACAACTGTCTCTATCTCAACCCATGGGTCTTACCTTTTTTTTCCGCTTCTCTCCTCCATCCCACTGAGGGGGGGGCGAATGAGCAAGCAGCTGCATGGTGCTTAGTTGCCAGCCAGGTTAAACCACAACACCCCTCCCTGTGTAGCCCGGGAGAATGTCAGAATAAGTGTTCTTGAGAAATACATGTTTTATTTCAGTGAAACCTGAAAACAGTTAGGGCTGACCATTTCTTTACAATGAGGGTGGTGAAACACTGGAACGGGTTGCCCAGAGGGGTAGTGGAGGCCCCATCCCTGGAAGCATTCAAGGCCAGGTTGGACGGGGCTCTGAGCAAACTGATCTAGTTAGCGGTGTCCCTGCTCACTGCTGGGGGGTTGGACTAGATGACCTCTAGGGGTCCCTTCCAACCCAAAACACTCTACGATTCTATGATTCTCTTTTTGAACACAGAAAAAGATGAAGAGAGCAGAAAACTCACAATTCAGCTGAGACCCACAATTGCTTTTCCACAAAACACCCAGCTATATTTCTTCTAGCTGGTCAAAATTCATAAATTTGATATGGTGGGTAGTTCTGACATTCAAAAGAAAAAAAATAATCAAGTGTCCTGAAAAATATTCAACTGAGGTTGAGTTTTCTTGAGCAATGGGACCCTAACAAAAAATCTTATGCTCATTACTTTCCCTCCTTTTTTTGCTACCAGAGATGTCCTATGGAGTGTTTCAATTTCTCTGAGTGGGAATTTCCCAACAGTAAATAAAGGTCTGCCAGAAAATGTACAACCAATTTACCAATTTTAATAAGACCAAAGAAAAAGTATCTTTCCAGCAGAAAGGTTATTTTAGCCCTCAGATTTCCCTGCAGAAGAGAAGGTTTTTGCACTGTTCTGTACCTCAGGGCTGTGGTGCAATGCCAGGTATTGAGATGGAAACACCTCTCGGCTGCACTAGTGCTGATAGAGCTCATATAGTCGAGGTCTGTTCAACCCTTGATCTTCACGCGAAGCTAACTATCATCACGTCGGTGAGTGATAAGGAAACATCTCACAGAGCACTTGTTTCCAAGGGAGAAATGCCAATCTGTGCTTTGTCGTCTGGCTGTGCGGGAAGAATAACACTGCCACTGGCAGGGCAGTGGGGCCACTGCTTTCAGTCCCCCGTGCAGAGGGAGCAGGGGTGTGTAATGCAGGTATAGCTCAGGCCTCCTCTCCTCTTGTTAGTATTTGGCTGCTTATGGGTTAGCTGTGCTTGGCCAGATGAAAATTTTCCAGTATTAGTGAAACAGGTTCATCTAACAAGCCAGGGCTCATGGGAACACTGAATGAAAATGGGGCTATGGTAAAACTGTCAATAAAATCCATCTGCTAATATCAGATGAAAAGCTCTGAGCATCAGGAGGCCATGGTAAGACAAGAAAAATGTTTCCCACCACCCAGGGATAACAGATGAGGCAGCAGATGCCAGCATAACAACCGTGGGAGTGCAATACTTTATGTAGAGAAGTGGCACATCTAGGCGGGAAGAAAACAGAGCAAGTGAACCCACTGCCAGAAGGTTAGCCCCTGGTATGCGGTGCTAAGGCATCCTTCCCCCTGTGAACCTGGGGGGGGCTTTGAGACCTTACCCTCCCATCTTGGTACCTCACAGTCTTCAAAGAGCAAATGGATCATTCATATACTTGCATCAAATTTTAGAGAAGTATTATGTGAAAATCAGGAACTGAAGGGAAAATACCTCAGCATCCTTGGAATAAATAAGTGCCCTAAAGGATTTCCTTTTGGCCTTGCAGTTCACCTCCATCCCTGTACACTCCAGGCAGGTCATTTTTTGAACCAAGCATGGAGCTAGCAGTGACTGAGTAGTCAAACCCACCAAGAACTCCTGAGAAGTTTGCCAGCTCCACGACAGGATCCAAACCCCCAAAATCAGGAGGTAATCCTTAAAAAATTATCAAAGTAAATACGAAGTTTGCCAGCTCCACGACAGGATCCAAACCTGGAGGTAATCCTTAAAAAATTATCAAAGTAAATAATATTTGATTCTTTTTCTCTCTCTCCTGTCCCTTCCCAGCACACGTTACTGAGCAGTTCTCTGCAATTCTATTGCATGTCACGTAACTCCTCTCGCAGTCACATCTTAGGGGTGGAGAAGTTAATTGTGTGACCAGAATTTGACCGCATAATTATTAGATTGGGTGAACCAGGACTTCAGGAGAAATGCTGCATGCCACTCAAGCTTCATGATAACGTAAGGAGAGTTGGGAACACTGTTGTGTTATCTCTGGGCAGCAGAGCGTTTGGGCAGGAATAGCTCTGCACGCCCACAGCAGGCGATGGTGTCAGCGATTTCTTTAAGAAGAGCGTTTATTACAAAGGACCATGTCTGGCAACTTTTTCAACCATCCCTAAACATCAACTCTTATTTCATTCTAAGCTGAGTTTCAAAATGTCTTTAAGAAATAGGTTCAGCTTGCCTGCTGCAAAATGTCACGAGCCCCTCGCCTACGAACCACGCCAAGCGCTTGAACCCTGTGAGCCAGCTGTCCCACCTCTGCCAGGAGCATCTCTGTGGAGCTCTACCTTGTTCAGTAACATCGGCTGGTCTTTCTCCTGTCCCTGCTTGTTGGGGAATTTTTATGGTACCACTTGAGGTGGCTCCAGGAGAGATATTCTCACCAGGCAGACAAACCCTCCCTCCTCAGGCTCTTTACAGGGAGCACTGAACCTATCAGTGCCCTTTGGTACCTAGAAATGCTGAAATGTCATGGTCTGTTGTGGAGAATGAGGTCACCTCCTGGTAATCCCCCTTCTGTCATCAGGAGTATGGGTGAACAGAGAGTGGCGCTCTGCACCTCACCACTGCCCACATCCATAGAGGTGTGACAGAAAGGCTAAAGTTCGGAGGGGGGTTTCTAAAGGCCCTCTGCCCTCTTTGAGGAACCAGATAACCTCTGTGGCTCATACCGTTTTGAACTGTTAGTGTAAAAGTCCTTAAAGACCAACAGCATTGCGTTTGCTAAGCAGAAAACACAGTAGGCGAAGAACTCCCTGCTGAGCCCAAAAGCCACGTCTCATATTTGCAGTGAGTTTACCAAATCAAATCACAGGGTAATTTAGAGAAACTGAAAACTATGTAAAGTCTCGCAGGCAATTCTTGCTCTCAGATGCAGTGGAGCATCTCACGTTCAGCTCCAAGTGGGGAAGGGGTGGATACGACGGCACTGCAGGCAAGGCTCCAAAGAGCAGTGCAAAGCAGGTAATAAAAGTGCACCAAAGAGCCAGGAAAAATACATCTCAAATCAGCTGAGTGCCTGAGTTGAGAAATAGACCCCATTTACAAGGTACGGCCAAGTTTGGGAATGCAATTGCAGGTAAAACAGTTGGATAGAGAAACAAATAGGCTCCTTCTTGAGAGATTTGCAAATCACATACCCCATCTGCAGCAAGCCCAGCAAGCTAAATTGGATTTGGACTTGCTGAGAAATCTTTAGAGAAATTATGTTTTCCTTTATTTCCCTATGGATATACATTTTCACTGCTCTACCTCCCACTGTCTACCAAGAGGACAGATAAGAATGATTGTCAATGAAGTGTAATGTTGTGAGCAACACGGGAGAAGGAAGCCACTGCCTCAATGGTTGTGCTGATGTGCGCCTGTAAATTCCCATCAGATGCGGCGTAACAGCACTCTCTCTAAGGTGGCTCATTTTTGCATCAAAATTGATTGTGTACGAAGACTTACGACAGAAGTTTTCAAATTGGCCCCTGATTTGGGCAAGTTCAGTTGCTTGCTTTTGATAAATATTGATACACCTCTCTGATGCCATAGGTGATATTTTTCCAAGAAAAGGACTGGGTTATTTCTCTGTGACTGGTTCTGGACAGTAAAAGACCCTGATTCAGGATGCATTTTGATCACCATCTGCACATGCCAAAAATCAGAAACACCCAAAAGGAAAAAGATTAGGGAACATTTATTAAGTTATTTTATTCTCTAATCACTGACTTTGGAAGAAAAATAGCAAGAGAAGCTACATGGTAATCTTCCTTGACAAGCGATGTTATTACCAGCAACAAGGCGATATTATTTATTGACCATAGCTAGAATGAATAAAGCTGCTCTGCCCACTTCTTGCTGATACAATAATAACACTTACAACAGTAGATGGCCGCTCAAATCTTCCTAAGGCTGCCAGAAAAAAACGCTATGTTTTGTCACCTTTCTGTGCAAGATCATATAGGGAAAGGACAAGAAGATCTGTAACGCTGTGTTACTAGCAGCTAGAGACCTGTTTCAGGTTTTTTCCTGGACCAGCTCAGTAGAGTCAGCCAGAATTAAAACAGTTTGAGGGAGAGGCTGGACTGGCGAAACACAAGAGTGGCAGACACTTACTTGCTCTTTTAAATCATCTCCTGTTTCAGGGGAGGACCTGTGGCTTGGATTTTCAAAAATGACTATGTAAGGTCCATTAAAATCCACACAAACTGACATTGATCTTCTAAAGTTGCAGACCCTTCTGCAGATGTACCTTGACATTAACTTTTGCCAAGTACTCCTTACTTTTTGCTGCAATTAAGTGTGGACTGATTTACAGAGGGATTTGTCTGCATTTGCTGATAATTATATTGTATTTTTATTAGTAATTTACCTAGCGCCACTCTGCAAATGTAAATTAAAACAAGATAGATTATTCTTTTAAAGGGAAATTTCACGGTCAAGTTACCATGACAAGAAACTGAAGGCAGTGGTGCTCTCCACTTAGATCAAATGTCATATTGCTGAGCAAGATGAAACATCGCGTGGCGATGGACATGCAAAGAGAGTTTGTTATTGGAATGCCAGTCTCCTATTTCTTGTGCAGTCCCTAACTCACAAGGCCACACTTTAACCAGTTATGCCAAGCAGGGCTAGGCAGGGTCCAGCGACAGCCTTTACTCAGCAGGAGGAACAACTCCTCTCCCTCCTTGCTTCTCAGGGCTGGGGCTCAGAGACATCCCCTGTGCTGCTCCAGACGGCAGCAGCAGCCCCTTCTTGGGTGTGCTGGAGGCTGTGAGATCCCCACAGGCAATCTGGGAGCCTTTTGGTGTGAAGTTATGCCCAGGATGAAACTCCATAGGTATTTTCTTACTCCTCTTCATTTCTCTCCTCCATTTCTTCTGCTTTTTCCCCTTTCAGCCTTTACTGCTTTTCCCTCTGTATTTTATCCTTATGGGTCTTTTAAGCTTTACATAACAATTTCGCTGGAAATACCATGACAGCTTTGGCATTTTAGTCAGCAGAAATCTGTGAGGCAATAACCTTGTCTATTATAAACAAGAAAGCATGAAGGAGCCAGATAATTTCATTTGCACATTTTTCCATTTTGCCCAATACTGTAATAACAGGGTCCAATTGAAAGTAAATATTTTGTGCTTTCCAACCTGCTGATGGATTGCACAAAATTTATTGAGTTACAATGCATCAATTTTTTGGAAGAGAGTGTAAAAATAGTATTTGTCTCATTCCCAATTAATTTCTGAGAGAAAAGGATTATGATGGACTAATACCGTGTTATGAATCATGACATCTACTCATTTAAAGTCTTTTGCGCTGCAAATGTATGCCATGTAATTGCAGATATGCAAATATAAAAATATGGTAAAAGACAGTTTCCTTCAATACCCAGTATGAGAGGAGATAATAGCTCATTGCAGGTTACAGAGATGCCAGCTGCAAAAAAGAAACTGGAGGCAAAGTCTGTGTTCAGTATTAACTGGGAACCTGAAGGTCTGTCAAGTCCAGACAGCCTGAGGCTGCTTAAAATTTAATAGCCATCCCCTAGGAAAGTTTAAACGAGCCAGGTGTCCTCAGGCAAATTCAAACACGGGATGGTCCTACCTACTACAGGAGTGCCCTTCGCCTGCCATGGGCACTGCATGGCCGTCTATGTGCACCCAGCCTGACATCTGCGGGGGAAAATGGCCACAAACAGGCTTGGGAGAGCGATATTCCATGAGCATAGAAAAATACCCTCAAAGCTTACCTTACGGGAATAGAGATGAAAGATCCATCCCCAAAGAAATTCTGGGAGTAGTTTTCATCAGATGTACCCAGTCCCATTGGGTCCCAGATTACTAGAATTTTTAAAAGGTGGTAAAATGTTTGATGGATACCAGAACAAGGCTGAGGTGATGTTTCTATGTTAATAGGCGATGCAGAACCCTCTACAACCCATGTGATGTAAGAAACTAACCTTCAGCATAAGCCACGGGATTTAGAGATGAAATAGAAAGCTCTGGATCTAGTTCTTAAATTCCAACACAGCGTTTGGTGTCATCAGTGATTTGCCATCTCAATGAAACACCATTTGGTTTACAAGTGATAAGGTGAGGCTGACGAGCCAGAACAAGGCAGGTGGGTAATATTTCTGTTGGGAAACAACGGATTAGGATGGTTTTTGTTAATAATTTCACACTGGCACCACCTAGAAACTTCACTTTCTCTTCACTGAAGTGGCACTCCTATTCTCTGAGATGAAGGATTTAGGAGAGTTTCTGGGTCCAAAATTATTCTGCAAGGGTCAGGTCACTGCAATTAATGGTTTGGGAAGCATTTAAAATGCTTTTGAAGAAACAATTTAAATGCGTAAGCTCTAGGATAACCTGAGAAGCAATAAAAAAATAAATAAAGTAGTGAGATATTCTCTGGAAAGTTGGAGTTATAAAGAGAAAACCTTAGTGTTTTGGACTATGTGAGTAGACCAAGATTTCTTTATTTATTCAACTGTGAATTCCAAGACAGCAGCATACCCTCAACTTTCATTGTCAGCTTTGAAAGCCCCAAGATGCCAAAGCATCGAACATAAATCACACAGCATACACTCAAAAGCACCAAGACTTCTCTATCCTGGTGGGGCTCTGTTGGTTTAAATGGAAATAATTTGCATTCATAGAAGGTTTGGAGGAATCCAAATCGCTGCCTAAAAATGGCTTTGAGAGTTTCGGTGAACGGGTGAAGGCTTCTAGTTGAAAGATCTCAAAGCACAAAGTGAATGAACCTGCCTTTACCTCCTTTGGATGTTCACAGCAAAAAATGGGAGAGGCTTCCACATTGCCTGGCTTAGGGACATGTGGGACACTTTAAAAACAGGGTAATGAACTAATTGTATGGAAATAGAAGTGAGTCAGGTACTTCTAAGCATGTGACAATATAATACTGCTATAATACTCCGAAAGCTTTCTTGTCCTTTTTACAGGAGCTGTTTGTCCTTCCTCAATCCATTGAACAACTTCATGCAGGAGGAATTATTCTGGATATTTCTTCCACTTTTCCTTCACTCTTCATTTGCTTTGAATTGATTCATGCTCTATGGCAGTTCCTGGAAATTAAAATATGAAGGAGAAAAATAGGTGCCAGGATAAAAATAACAGCTCATGAAGCATAGTTTAATATCCATAGTTGAATATCGTAGTTCCTGTAGCCAAAGCTGAGAGTCCCGATGGATCAGCCTGCATTTTTACTTATATTCTAAGGACAGGGTTCCGTCCACCTAGCTCCAGCTGTCTCAGGTCACTAAGTCACTTCAATAGCTTCTTTGATATCTAATGGGGATAGATACCAGTAAACATGAATTCAACTCACCTTATAACTGTGGGTCAAGAGAGGCTACATGAATCAATCACCCTCTGAAAGTGCTCTCTCACCCACTGGCTGCAGAAACGGGTTTAGGGACAAATTTAGTTCAGATACATGCATTTAAGTAAAGTATTAGATGAGATGAACCCCACCTCTCAACAATGACAGGTTTCTGAATAAACACCATGACAGAGGTGTTAAACAGCTGTCTTAATACCTAGGGCTTCCAAACTCTCCTTCAACCCATTCCACACACACCTGCTAAGATCATCATCCATATTCATTTGGATCATATTCAATGCATTTGGGAACCTTTTCCCTCCTCTTAGCTCTATGACATTAACATCCTGCTGCTGCCAGCTTCTCACTTATCTATTCCTGCAAGCAATCTCCTCAGTCCCCTCCACTACCTAATGAAGGATCACGCAAGCCTGATGGCCTGCATTTTCAACTGCCTCCAGAAATATTTTAAACTCTGCAGAAAGAGCTGCATAAATTTTTACCCTGGCCCCCTTCAACTCTCATTCCCGAGATCTCTTGGTTCCAGCTGCAAACAACCAAGTGGAGAGCAACTCCAGTGTGGTGCCTGTGATTGCAAGCATATTTGTATCTGCTGTGTATATCTGTGTATGGACGGATCCATATATACACAGACACACTTTCATCTGCACATGGAAATAAAAATTTAGCAAGTGTATTATAAAGGTCCTACTCCTGCAGACATCCCTGTATGACAGGATCCTGTCCTGTTTTCAGCTGGGATAGAGTTAATTTTCTTCCTAGTAATCAGCATAGTGCTGTGTTTTGGATTTAGTACTAGAAGAATGTTGATAACACACGGATGGTTTAGTTGTTGCTAAGCAGTGCTTACTCCATGTCAAGGACTTTTTCAGCTTCCCCTGCTCTGCCAGGTGCACAAGAAGCTGGGAGGGGGCACAGCCAGGACAGCTGACCCAAGCTGGCCAAAGGGCTATTCCATACCATATGGCATCATGCTCAGTATAGAAACTGGGGGGAGTTGGCTGGGGGCAATGACTGCTGCTCAGGGACAGTCTGGGCATTGGTTAGTGAGTGGTGAGCAATTACATCATGCATTACGTGCTTTGTATATTCTTTTATCATTATTATTATTTTCTCTTCCTTTGCTGTTCTATTAAATTGTCTTTTTCTCAACCCATGGGGTTTACTTTTTTTTTTCCCAATTCTCTCCCTCATCCCACCAGGGTAGTGGGCAAGGATGAACGAGTGGCTGTGTCGTGCTTAGTTGTCGACTGGGGTAAAACCATGACAGATCCTCATGCCTATGCAGGTCCAGATGCAAAGATCTGGATCACAGCCAGCCTGTGCAGCCCATGATCTGAGATGTCACTGAATTTTGTTCCTCCAGAGGCAGGAATTTCTGGAGTTTTTGGAAAGTCTGGCTTTTTGTATACATCCCACCCAAGAGGAGTGAGATGACAGAATAGGTTTGAAATTTAGAAAATGGCCACTGTTGATGAGGCTTTAAAAAAAGAAAAAAAAAACCAAACCAACAAGCAAACATTAATGTGTTGAGGTCTTGGAGCTGAATGAAATACACACTCTACATTAAAATCAAACTACAAAACTGCTTTCAGGCTCTCGACCTTGAGAAGTAGGCTACAGAAAATGGGAAAAAGTAGAGTGCTTGTTTGGGATTTTTGCTCTCAGTGGTAGAAATCAAGGCATTTGAGAAGCAGCAGGTGAGCTTTTGATGCTCTTGAAATTTCCAGTACTGCAGCATCTGATTTTCCTGAAGAGACTCAGCCGTGGAAGTGCTAGCAGGAAAGCAGTAAAACATGGATCCTTGCTATGGTAGCAGAAAAGCAGACAGTTAGCTCTTTACTAAACTTTAAAGAATGAAACGTTGCAAATACCACATGATTTTTAAGAACTGGAAAATTCTACCAGCAATTATAATCTGCACTCTTGCATCTTTTAAGAGCTCGGCAGGCAGTTCTTCCTGAAGCAAATGATGTTAGTGCAGTGTTACCAAAGTGCTGCAGATAATGTAAATGCAAAATGTATCAAAAAATTGGAACAAAGATAAATAAGGGAAGGAAGAAAAAATTCTGTGTTCAAAAGTTAACCAAAAGAGTGTCTTTTACTGAAAAGATGCAAAGAAAAATTTGAAAAAGCACTGAACTCCCTGTGAGCAACCTTCAGAAATAGAAGAGGAGCAAACTGTAAAGTCAGAGATGTTTTATGGACTGGTAAGAAGGTATCGGCATTTCATCCTTTACTGATTTAAGACTAGAAGCATTCCCAGCTGAGCCCTTTTTAACATCCAGCATTTAAAAACTCAATGGTCTTAGGCCAGCACCATTACTCAAAACGGGCATGAGTAAATTTGCTCTCTGAGTAAAGACACCCGTGCCAGTAAGAGACCGGGGAGCTAAAACACCCCTGTGTGCAGGTCTCTGACACCTTCAGCAGTGGTTGATGCAAAACATGGCCACAAGTCACATTGGAAAGGAAGGAACAAACTGGTTAATGTTTCCCGTTCTTACATTGATGGGCATTCACTTTCCACAGCATTCAGGGTTGCTTTTATAAGTGAAAATAGTCAGCCTCTAGGAGAGAAAATATAAAAGAAAATCATTCAGGACAGAATTCTTCATTAAAATTTCTCAGAATTCCTATTCTTAAAATAAATTTTTGGGAATTGACCTTAAATATCAAGGCAAGGTTGATCACCTATACTGGAAATACCTACAAATAAAAGGGTTGTGCTATCCTGTATCAAGAGTATAAATTTATCAATACCACAACAAAGTTGCCCCTAGTGTTAAATGAAATCCTTACAAACCTATATACATGGCAGAGAAAGATGCTAGCATATAATGAAATTCTTTGTGCAAGCTTTTAAAGGTCCTTCCATGAAATATTTCCTTGCATACACATAACCTGTTTCAAGGAGATTCATAAGACTCCTACATGTTACTGCAGCATGATTAAATGTCATTATTTTTGTTCCTTTTGTTGGTGCTATTATTATTTTTGAAATTGCATGTTGTCAGTGGCTGTCTGCCGCTGTACAACATGCGCACAAGAAAGTCAGAATCTAAAAACTTATTGGGACCTGTGCATCAAGACTCATCACCCACAAAAAAATCAGTGGCATAAACAGCGTGGGTCCAAAGGAGTCAATATTTGGCAGAGAAGCAGGATGGAAAGAAATTGTGGAAGTGCCAGTCCCTAAGAGTGGAATTTGAATGAATGGGGAGAATAGTAATGCCAGATAATGATGACGATGAGAGATGGCAATCTGCAAGTTATCTTTACTCCACTGAAGTACAGGTGATTAAAAAAATGTTGCCTCTTTCCAGAAAGTAGCAGGTATGGGAACTTTACCATACATCTTTTTTCCCATCAGAAATCAAACCTCTGCCAATTATGCTGGGTTATTTTCTAGCACAACTTCTATACCCACTGAATATAAAGTTGAATAGAAATAACCAAACCCATTTATAAAGCCTTTTTTTTTTTCAACCTACCAAATGAAATATCCAGACAAAAGAGCCCTGTTAGCCATAAGTGTCTCCCTTTATTAACTCTGATCTCCATCCCTTTGCTTCCAGCTCCCCACCTGGTCACTTCAGGGGTTTGTCCCCTCGAGGTCTTTCGCGCTGACTCGCTGGCCTTTGAAAGCACAGTCCCCTTTCCCAAGCTAAGCACAGCCTAGCATAGAAAGTACTTTATGCTAATGCTCCATCTGTGAATTGGCTTGGGTATTCAGAAAATTTAAATACGTCCACTATCCACAAGAGCCACATCTTCGGCTGGCTCCCATCTGGGGAAGAGTTAACTCAGTGCTAATCCACACATTAGCCTCCGGGGTCATTTAATGCCCCAGTGGGAATCAGTCTTCAAGGCATTTTTCAGATTGCATTTCTACACGACCCTCTGTAGCTCGTTCTCCACCCTAACACTTTTGCCATAACAACAGGGAATGTTTTGGAGCTCTCAGTTAATAGTGAGCTCACAGCGAGACATCAGATGGCATCTTTTCACTCACTGCCTTGCTTTCCACTGCGCTCACACTGTTAACATTGTAATATCTAGCACACAGCAAGCCAACATCAGACAACAAGGAGAATTAATTATCACAGGCTCTGGGGCTTTGAATCATGTCCTATCTACCAATGTTTTTGTCTGGAACAACCAAACCCTTGCAAGAAGACTCAAACATATCATCAAATCCCAAGGAGAAGTTTCAAGGGCAGTATCTCAGCAGCACATAGAAAGGTAATTTCTTTTGTAAGTTAGTTAAAAGAAAAAGAAAGGAAGATCCATCCAGGGGTGTTCAATAAACACCCCTGGAGTGCACAATGAAACAACCTCAGGTGCAGGCTCAAACCCAAGTGATTTCACAGTAATGGTGTGACACTTCTGCAACCGATAGCATGGTGACACCTGCTGATGAACACACACACTGCACACACTCGTAAGGTGAAGGGCATTAAGCCTATTTTATCTTCTGTCTCTGAACCCACACGGTACCACTGAGAGCGCGTTACCAAGAGCACTGCACACCCCCAGCCCTTCCCTGCAGCCTGCGCCGGGCTATACCGCTCTTTAGCCACAACGAGCTCATTTGCTCTCTAAATATGATGCTGACCCTTTGAGGTAAGCTCATGACTGTGTGAGGGAGGAGATGTCATTCTTCTGGACACAGCGCCCAGTGATGACACCTGCTTTTTTGTGCTGTCAAAGCACAAAGGACTTTTCAGTTTGAAAATTAAGGGACCACCTTTGGCTGGTTCCCCAGTTAATTTCAAACTGTTTGCAGATGATACCTTGAGGATGCATCTCAAGACGGGAGCAGGATTCAGAAGCAAAGCAAAGCTGGAGGGCTCTAACTATTTGTTTGAACCTGAAAACAGAGATTCATTCAGTCCCACTGCTTGATGTACTCTCATGCATTTCCACTAACTAGATATATACGTCCTTAACCATGTGTTCAGGCTACATTTCTACATTTCCCTTCCTTCCCACAATGGTGGAGGAAGGGCAGGGAGTTACTTTAGTTACTATTAGGCAAGGTTAATCTATATGCAGCCCTAATTTATATAGCAGAGAGGTGGGGCACTGCTGGCACCCACCAGTTGTTCACTTTTATTCACTGACCCACCTCTTTTGGTATGTCCAGCTACAGACATGGCCATGAGTGAAATACTGCAACACGCAGGACATGCAAAATCACTCACTTCTGGCTGTCCCTTTGTTTGGTGCTTTTGCCACCACGCACCCCAGGGTGGGGGTCAGCATTTCGCATCCCACTCGCCAGCAGCCTCCAGGGGAGCTTGGAAACCCCAGTTATGAGCTATCATGCAGAAAGTTAGCTGGTCACTGCAAGTAACCTTTTGGCATACTACTTTGCACACATGGGTGCCCAGAGGTGGCATTACCCCCAGATTTTCATGGTGTCATTTTAAGAAGAAATTTGGCACCTTTCACAAGACAACGGCACATTAAGTACTGAGTCATCAGTTCTGAAGTGATGTGTAAATTTATACGTAGACCGTGAAAAACATTTTTAATCAGGCTCCTTCCTATGTGTTGAGAATCACTCCGTTTCATTTAATACACCAATAAAATCCCAACAATGCAATAGGGGCTCTTCTTGCTTTTTTGTTGGAAAGGTGCCAGGACAGGCTCCCTGTTTTACAGGTTCAGCTCAGTGCTAACACTTTCTCACCTTCAATGCCTCCTAAAGCCAAAAGTGGCTCTAATAGTTACCATAAAAAATGAAAGCGGGTTACAGCAATGAAATATCACATCCGTTTGAAGTCTATCTTGCATACAGTAATGCCAGATGCATCTGGATGTTTATACGGCAGTTTCTTAGAATTGGACAGTGCTACAGGAAGGCAAACTCCACGGTGTTCCTTTATTGTCTTCACTCTGCTTTATTTCATGTTTCCCAGAATATATGCATGTCATGCAAGTCTTCTTATTTTTTTTTTAAACCTGCAGGTTTGGACTTTGCAACTTTTTAAGTGATTTTGTTCTCCTGTGACTTGACCGAAATTATTTACAGAGTTTCTAATAATCTCAAACAGAGTAGAAGCCCTTTGGGTGTCTTAAAAATGCTGCCCAGGACCTTTCTGCCTCTTTGGAGGGCAGAACATCTTTGAAAATCAGGCCCCTCATCCTCTTTAAAATGGGAAAAGAACCATAGCTTTAGGCTTTTGCATTTCTAATCTGAACCCTGTCCCTTGCTTTTTTCACTCAGGTGGCAGCACCATCCAGTAGCTGAGGCTCCAGTTTACCTGAGCCTTTTCCAGAGCACGACTGGTGGGTCGAACCACAGCTTACAGCCTCCCAGGTCTGATGCTGCAGGAAACAGCCAAGCAAAAATCAGGGCACATCCCCAACAACAGAAAAAAATCTTTCCCCAAATGAAGGGTGTGCTGGTCTTTGAAGGGAGCTGTGCTGATCCTGAAGCAGTGCTGTAATTATCCTCCTATTAGTTGGCATAGATGTAAACCGGATGAATGATCATGATCCTAAATCTCCTTGTGCCTCAAAATTTGATCAGCAAAGCCTTCTCTTCCTGGCTGCTCTATCTACTCTTCAAGAAGCCAAAATATCCTTCATCATAGAAAGACTTTGCAAAGAAACAGGTACCAATTCCACTTGTGGGCACCTTCAGCAAGTTATTATTTATTAAAATTCATCCAACTAATTTAAACAACATGATGGTCTGCGAGAGACTCATACTGAATTCCCTGCCTTCCCTGCCAAAGGAGGTGTTAATCTGAACAGCTGTGTCTTCCCTTCCCAGCTGATTTCCCATAGCGTCTCTAGTGACGTTTAAACCATCTTAATCATTGTCTTTGGCAATTGTACAAGGAAAATAATTATTACAGTATTTATCTTTATTGCTTAAATGCTGCTGTGGAGAGGCAAGATGCCTTTTCTTAATTCTTTGGCAATAATTAAAATTAACACACAGTTTCCTATTAATTTAGATTTTTGTACTTCTTTTAAAGGCCTCATCTTGCCTGCCTTGTACAGCAGCTGGAAGGGAATGCGCAGCAATGAAAATCTGGGGAAAATTCCCTTTTTCCTGATTGAAAACAGAGTTGGAAAAGAAACAGATCACATCCGGTATTCGTTAGAACAAGTTTTACTAATTAAGCTGTTATTATTAATGGAATCAAGCTGTCATTAACAGCAGATAACTATGTACGTTCAGCTGTGCCCATTCGCACCCTTCGAGGTGGGATCTGGGGGATCTGGACAGGACGGGAGGAACCAGGCATGCAGAAAGCTGGGAGGGCTTCCCGCTTGCCTGGCTGCCAGCCCATTCCCAGAGCCTGTTTAATGTTGTCAAATTAGCATTTTCCAGTGGAAGACATTTCCCTCTGAATATTTCTGCCCAGCATGAGGACTAGACGTTCCATGAGCTTCAGTCCTCGCAGTTTTCGTTCACTATCCAGTGCCCCTTCCCTCCTTGTATAAGTTAACAGGCGTGCCTGACCTTCCTGCTGCTAAGTGTCTTTTATGGGGGCATTAGGAAACGATGCTCTCGGCAAAGATAATTACCGTGTGCGGTAATGCAGAGCTGTAAATGCAAGAGCAACATCACAGCTCCGGCAGTAGGCCTCTCCAGAGAATTGTATGCATCGTGTCAAAAATACATTTTACTTGATAAGAAATACTGCAATTGTTGCCTCCCTGAGGGCAGCATACAAGTCACGCACTTAGGGTTTCATATTATCGTTTTTAAAGATGCAAGTCCTGATTTGGGAAGGTCTCATGCTTCATTGAGACCATGAGGAAAGTCCCATCGGAACCAAACAGACTGGGCTGAAGCTTGCCGCTAGCCCCGGACAACCCCGCTGCTTCTGGTGGGGCAGAGTGGGCACGGGCAACAGCACCTGTCCATCTCTGAAGGCAGCAGTGCTTTCTGCTTGTGGAGAAGAGCAACGTGCTGTAGCTCAGAACATTAACTTGTTTATATTCCCCTAACTTTAAGAGGCATTGCCTTCCCGATTTGTCAGGGCAGTGGTGATTTGTCACGTATATTATGTCCCTTATTTTGAGATACTTGAAGAGGCTGTTTCCTTGTTACGGTGTGGAGACATTTCACATCTATTCGGGCATGTTGGTGCAGTTTTGGGCAATTTTCCACATATGTCATGATGCTATTTGCATTGTGCTGAAAACGGGCAAAGGCACTGCCCAACCTGCCAGGTCACAACAACATCACACTTTGCATCCAGAGTCAATGGCAGAATCCAAACCCTGCCCAGGCCCCTGGAGGGCAGCAGGCTGAGATACCGGGCTCTCTGCAATACCTCCAGCACCTGCTTCTCAGTCCATCGTTACCACCAGAACCACAAAGGGAAGACAAATAACTCCAGACAGAAGGAGGGAAAGGTGTCCCACTGGTACTTTCCCAAGTCAGAGACACAGGGCAGACTGGAGCTGGCAATGACTTTTTTCCCTTCTCACTCAAAAATCTCATCACAAAATGCTGCGCTTTCTGTTCCCATTTTTTTCTCTTTTGTCTTTAAGAAATTATTTTGGAGGGAACTGGTGATTTTAGCAGCTGCTCTTCAACCAGAATTGGTGGATGAAGCAGTTCTGCTCTTTTTCTGAGCAAGGGAGCTGGCGTGGGAGGAGCCCATGAGGCCAGGTAGGAGTTGCCCCAAGAACGTTTTGTTGAGGACTCGATACACATGCAAAAGGGGCTTGTGCTGTTTGAAGGGCTTTGAGCGTGTATGCATGCATGTGAGCTCTTGCAGCTAAACAGAGTTTAGAAGTAGGCAGTAAAGGCAGGAAAAAACCCACAAGGTCAACCCAAGAACAGTGAACTGTCAGAAAAAGCTGAAGGGATGTGCTGGGGGGTACAGTGCTGGCTGGAAACAGAGGTTTGAAAAATGGAAGAAGGAGATGAATGGCCTGCAGGCATACAAGCAGCATACGCTCAGCAAGACACACACTTACACACTTTGTAAATTAAAGGGTAGCACTGAGGACCATACCTGACTTCATCACTGAGCTCTTCCCGCAGAGGCAGGGAAGTGGCCCCTTCCCCTAAGGGGTGTCCACAACCTCAGGCATCACCCTCATGGCCACCCTTCTCACCTCTGGGGCTAAAAGGGCAAGGGGGTGCCCACCTTCAGCAGCTCTTGGCCCACCCGGTGACCCAATGCTGAGAGCAGCCCAAGACAGGCAGTGACTACCCAGCTCTGTGACTGCCCCGCCACGCTTCTCAGCCTCCTCCTCCACTCCTTCTTCTCCGTTAGCAGGACTGCTTCATTGCATTTGTTACCCTCTTAAACCACCTGCAATCTGAATTTGTGGCTGTTTAATGGAAACGGTAATTTTAGCTGCTTTAAATGCCAAGATAGACCTTGCTGGTGGGTGCTTTTCAACTGGTTTTGTCCTGGTTTATGTTTGCTTAATTTGCAGGAGAAGCTGAAAATCCAACCAATTTAGTTCTAATGAAGTAGATTTGTCCTACTTTATCCAATTTAGGAACATTTTAAACAATCTGATTTAAATTACTGTACTACCTGTGAGCAGACTACCCCTGCAGGACAAGGAACTGGGAGTCACTGGCAGTGCAGAGCACCAGATTTCCCTTGCACAGAATACAAATACAACCACGGCGTTGTTTTTCACATTAAATATAACCCTAATTAGTTTCTACAGGATTTTTTAATTTGCTGCTTGTATGTCTGTATTTCAGCCCACATGAAAAGAAAATGAAAAAGCTTGTATGCAAGGTCAGTTGGAAAACACAGTCCCCACTGCTAACTGGAAATCCTACTTGCACATTCCTTGTTATGGGAAAATTCTCATCATTTAGGGTCCTGGCAATACTGAATGGAAACCTCTCGTTACGTATCCATGATTACATCATGCTGTTGTCTTAATGACATCAGGGCACATCCTGCCAGTAAGATGGCCTCCAGTCTATTCCTTACAAAACCAAAATTAGATCGTACTGCTTTCCTCCTGCCGAATGAGCTTGCCTTTATCAAAATATCACTGACAGCCATAACAAATCCTCCCACCACTTGATCAGTATCATCAAAGAGCAAACTGCGATGGGCAGATGAATCGATTAAGTTCAGACAGTTGCCACAGAAAAAACAAAAAAAAAAGGGAAGGATCTTGGAGGAGTATGGCACGCTCTGGTACCTGTGCCAGCAGGGAGAGTGGGGGAAGGATTGGGATGCCCAGCCAGGGACTGAGGACCGGGGAGCGGCCAAGAGCCCCATGGTCAGCCCGACTAGGCACCAAGTCAGGGCACAGGCAGCTCTGGGGGGCAGAAAGGGGATGTCACCCCATCCCACCGCCCCGTTTCCAGTGCCTGGCAGGGCCATGCTCCCACCCTGCCCAGCAGCGCGATGCAAGTCAGGGGAAGAGGCAGACGTTCCTAGGCGGGTAATACCCCTCTCCCCACAGATTTCTTGCACGCCTGGCTTTCCCCCTGGGAAGGATTGTTTTGCTGTGTTTTGTTTTTTTCCCTTCGGCTCATGTGCTCACATAAGTCAGTAACAAGAATGTATTCTGACACGAACTTAGAGCATTTGGAGCCTATTTTGACAGGAATTTAAATGAGTGAAGAGTGATTACTCCTTGTTTTTGCTGTACTTCCTTTAACAGAAATTCTGCAAATGGAGTAATTTGAAGACTTCCCCAACACTAGGACACTTGCCCCCGACAGATTTAAGTCCCCTCAATCCAGCAGGGCACGTGCTTTGGCCAGTGGCAGGGGAGGCTGGAAGGGAGAGGGAGGGAGGGCAGCTCGCAGCATGGCTTCTGCTTGCTCCTGCTCCCGGCCGCCCGAAGAGCCGTACTCACAGACCAGAGCAACTAACGTTAAAAAAGAGTTGAAGGACCAAACCCCACAGGAGCACAAGGGAGTGGGGTGCCTGTCACCCCCATTTCCAGCAGCAGAGTGAATTTAGGGGAGCACCAACAAACACAGAAGCAAAGGGGTTTGTGGATGCCAGAGGCAGAAAGTATCAGAGGCAGTTGGCCAAAAGGGAATAAAAAAGACTTTGTGGATGTGTTTTGCAAATAAGGATTACAGTGTAAAGAAATAATTGATCCATGGGATCAACAGCCCAGCATGGCCCCTGCTACCAGGGCCACTGCTCGACTTTCCAGGGCCACAACCACACAGAGTAAAATCTGGAAATCAAGGATATAAAACATAAATCGTGCCTATGGACTTGAGCGCTAAGATAAATTCTTTCCAACACATGAACATTAATGCTGCTTTAAGGAAATGCAATGAAATTTCAACAGAGGCTGGGAGAATGTGATGTTTGCAAGGTCTGTGCCTGATAGTCCGCACGTAATGGGAAGAAAGAAGAGACAGAACAAATGTGATGCAGACACTTACATCCCAAGAGATTTGAAGAGTGTCTGTGCCAAGTCGCTTGGAAAATCTCACGAAATTAAATAATTCAATGAAGAAAAACATTCTTTTACGAAGAAAAGAGGCAGGGTGAGGGAGCAAGACTAATAAACAAGGTGGAAATGTGAATTAAGCATTGGAATAGGTTGAAATAAGTGAACAGCTACTGTCAGCCCATGCTGTGTTTTGTTTAAATAAAAAACAGGTGCACATTACAATATAGCTTTATCTGACAAACGTAGCTGTAAAACACACTACATCCTGGGAGGGGAGAGCAGGAAAAACCTACCTCAGAGACGGAGAAGTTTGTTTTGCAGTGATTGGGGTCAAGGCCAACCACAGTCTGTGGCAACCTGTCCCCTGGTTTAGATGGCTCTTCTGCCCCGTTGCAGATCCTCACATGGGAAGCCTTCAGAACAAAGCTCCTGAAAGAGAGTCAAAGGTATGAAAAAGCACACGAAATTACACTGCGAACCGACGTGGAAAACTGTGATCACGGGGAAATAATTTGGGCTGAACCCAAATTTCCACACAACCAGCAGGAAAACTGCTTCTGACTTAGGATCACTCATGGCTTATGAGAAGTAGGTAACTAATGGTTTCCTGGGCTGGGATTTTACCCAGCAGTGAACAGAGTAGTACAAGGATATTTGCTGCAAATGGCAGAGCAGCCAGGTGAAGAAGAGGTTGTATGGGCCCAGCAGTGGGTGAGTATAGCAGGACAACAGAGGTGAGACATAAAGGAAGATGTTAATGGGTGAGACTTGTGAAAAAGGCTCCTAAGGCTGTACAATTTCCTTTTCATCTTAATATTGCCAGTTCTTACTCTGCACAAAATATAGCTAGAGATGCGAAGATGACAGAATCACATACTGGCTGATGTTGGAAGGGACCTTTGAAGATGATCTAGTCCAAATTCCTGCTCAAGCAGGGCTACCTAGAGCTGACTACCCAGCGCCACGCCCCGATGGCTTCTCAACACCTCCAACGATGGAGACTCCACAGCCTCCCTGAGCAACCTGTGACAGTGCTCAATCACCCTCACAGTGAAAAAGTGTTTCCTGATGTTCAGAGGGAACCTCCCATGTTTCAGTTTGTGCCCATTGCCTCTGGTCCTGCCACTGGGCAGCACTGGAAAGAGCCTGACTCCATCCTCTTTGTACCCTTTCTTAGGCACTTACATGTATTGATAGATCCCCCTGAACTTCCTCTTGTCCAGGCTGAACACTCCCAGCTCTCTCAACCTCTTCTCATAGGAGAGATGCTCCTGTGCCTTCATCATCTTTGTGGCCCTTCACTAGATTCTCTCCAGTGTGTCCATGTCTTCTTGTACTGGGGAGCCCAGACCTGGACACAGCTCTCCAGGTGTGGCCTCACCAGCACCGAGTGGAGGGGAAGGATCACTTCCCTTGACCAGCCAGCAGCACTCCTCCTAATGCAGCCCAGGACACCATTTGCCGCCTTTGCAGCAAGGGCCCATTGCTGGCTCATGGTCAACTTGGTGCCCACCAGGACCCCCAGGTCCTTTTCTGCCAATCTGCTTTCCACTTGGGTGCCCCCAACATATACTGGTTGTTCCTCCGCAGATGCAGGACTTCATACTTCTTATTAAACTCCATAAGGCTCCTGTCAGCCCATTTCTTCAGCCTGTCAAGGTCCCAGATATACTAGATATTAGATATTTCGATCCGTGGCGTTAGAGATTTGCACAATGGCCATGAAGACCCTCCAAGCTCGTCAGCGTGGTGGCTTATTTCTCTGCAGGACAGTCTAGCCTAAAGGCCCAGATCTCTCACCCCTAACGTCCCCTGCCAGGTCCCTATCAAATTTCACCCTCAAGTTTTTTGCCTTCAAGAACGGCATTGAGCTGTGTGGACCAGCACAGCTCTGAGGTAACAGCAAAGAGGAGCTCTATGCCGTTTTCCCCATCCTCCTTCTGGAGAAAGTGGCATTTTCTATGGGTATGACAGAGGCCTGACCATAAGCAGAACTGAAAAAGCTGTGAAAGCCACCTGGGTTCATAAAAAAATTAAATATCCTAGGCTTCGTGAGTATAAAATCAGACAAGTCCAGCTTTGTCATCTTATTTCCTTGAATATGTTTCATATTTCACTTTTATTTCCTGGGAAGGAGAGGTACAGAAAGACCACATTCATCTGTGTCAGGAGAAGGTTCAGCCCTCACTAACATAACAGGAGAGGGCCGAGCCAGAACAAGCACTTTTTGGTGTAATTACTTTGCCTCAGCAATTTTGTTTTATCACAGCTGTTGTAAGTCAAGGCAAGTGAAAGGCACCTGAGAGCACAACACAGGAACAGCATGGCACATGAAAGGTTTCCGCTTCCTCAAAGACACATCGAGTCTGTCGTCTTTATCTGACGCTAATTGGGAGCTTTTTAATTATCATAGCTAAATTCTGCCCTTGGCTACCTGCCCGTATGTCTTTCTGACGTTTCCCAGTGGGAGCTGGAGGCAGATAATCTGAGGGCAGAATCTGATAGGGAACTGGCAGAAGGACACATGGGGGGCCAAAGACACACACATAGGAATTTGCCCCCTGCCCTGACCCAGGCACATCTGCCAGCAGCAATGACACCAGCTCATCCCTTTCCCTGGCTCTGGGGTGAAGGGAGAGCATGAGGAGGTTTGCTAGTTTGGGGAGAGATGGGCTTCAACTTGGATTTAATTTTCATTATTTGCTTGGTGACTTCTGGGGGTGAGCTGGGGAGAGGTTGCCCACTTTACTACCATCATCTGCACTGGGATTTCAACAGAGTTTGAAACTGCTTACACTTTCAGATAGCTGCTCTTATTCTTTACATCTTCTTTCAAATACCAAATTTGAGTTATGTACTTGGGAAGGGGCAGCGCATAGTGATCCTGGCCAGGAGGCCACTGCACATGGAGGAGCCAGCGGTCTACGCAGCGGCTAACCCGGGCAGGTGCCTCGACAAGCTTCCTCTACAAGCTGAAACAAAATCTCTCTTAAAAAAAAAGAGACTATATCTGAAACAAATAGCATCATATGGTAGAAAAGGCTCACCAACTCAGGCAAAAAATGTGGATGTGTGGACCAGAAAGGGAATTTTAAAGAAAAGTTCTTTTGAGCACAGGATGAGCTTTAGCCTTATTTTAGCATTTCTTTCTCTTGTAAAGATGCAAATGAGCTGACAACCCGTAATTTCCATAGCACAACTACAATGTTGCAACATGCAAAGAGGCATTTTATAAATACCTGAAAATGAATAGGGAAATAGTAATGTAATTAAATCAGGACACTCCACCATGGAAGTGGGCTGGCCATACATCTATCTAGTTTGGTTTATGAGAGTGTCCACACTGTTATTCACAGGACTGCTTTAAAAATTCTTTGTCTAAATGATTTCAGACACTGGCTTCTATATTACTACAGCAGTCGGAGGACCAATTATTACATTGCTTGCATTACTTTGCTGTTGTTCAGGGCAGGCTGGAGGGCAGAACCAAGCCAGGATACTATTATTTACATGTGGCTGTAGTTCACAGGAAGCCCAAAGATGAATCAGAGCCCTCTGACAGTTTTTAGGTGAATGCAGGCTGAAAAGATGATCCCTGCCTTCAACTGCAATTTAGCTTCAATGGTGCTTTCACCGAGCTCAGCCTGGAGCAGCAGTGAGTGAAGGTTCCTGTGGTCTGATGATGGGACTGGGGTGCTCTCGGTTCACATCCCAGCTCATCAGTACATAAATTATCACGACACCTTTTCTGGCTGCCACAGGGGACTCTTCATCCTATGAGAGACACTCAGAGGCCTGAAAAGATGTCCTCTGCCAAGGACACAGCCAGCTTCTGTAAGGCCAGCATCACTAATCCTTTGGAAGGTAAACTCACATGCTGTATGGCCACCGGGGACATCTAAGGAGCTTCAGGACTTGTAAGCAGGGATGGGGGATAAAGGGGAAAAAGTGGAAACATTTCCCAAGGAGATGAGGCTCTCGCTGCTATCCTGATTGTCAGCCAGCCCCTGGCTAAATGGCCTTTAGCAATTTTTTAATCCTTGGTCCATCCCATTACAGGTCTCAAAGGAATTCAGCTGCTGTAAGCTTCTCCTCGCAAAGGAGTCGTCCCTTCTTCTGCCTGGCAGCAGCCATCTGACCTGCAAGCAGAAGTATAGGTCAGGAAATCACCATCCACATCACTCCACACCACTTGCACTATGTGCTGCCCACTACTTGATTTCCAGGTCAAAAGAAATGGAGAAGAAGTAGGGGCATAAAGAAAAACACTGTATTGCAGTGAAAGGAGGAGCTGGGAAGAAGCTGAAAATACTGTGGCCGATCTGCAAGAGAGGGAAGGGCAGCAGAGGTGCTGAGGGCTGGGGGCAGGCTTGTCTGGGGTTGGGGGGCCAGGATCCCATGGTACAGATAGCGTTGGGAGATGGAGGAGACAAGAAGAACATGGTCCTGAGATGGTCATGTTGAAAGCATAGGGAACACCAGGAAAAAAAACAGGTCTCATAAGAATATTTTTTTTTAAATTAGTTCAAACCTACTTTCTGTTGTATTAAATACAAGATGATGAGGTAATAGCTGTTATCATTTGCGCAGGCTCATTATGCACAGTTTCCTTCATTTAATCATTTGTGTCATATGATTAGATTGGGCCTTATGAGATAAGGGATGTCTTATTTAACATTAGAGCTGACCTTTTATCTGTATTTCAGGCACTTTATTACAGTTTGTAATTAATACAAAATTGAAGGTCCACTTGGTAAAGAAAAGAGTCCAGACCCTGTCTCCAGAACAGACATTTTCTTCCTGATCTCTTCAGTGTTCCTAATTCAATCTTTTACTTTTTAAATCCTTCATATCTAATTATGTCCTAATGCTACCAGCTTTAAGTTACAAATCTAAATCACCAGCATTGCAAGGATGACTGGCAAATGTACACTGGAATGAGTCTCATGTTTTTCCTTCCTCAAACTCATACTCAAAAAACCGGCAAAGTATATTGTGTCACTAAGCACTGTCTTTTACAGAGAGCTACTCTTACATTAAAAGCAAGCTTTAATGATATATATTTATTTATTTATACAGAAATAGGTAGTGATAGAGCAAGCTTTAATGATATTTATTTATTTATTTATTTATACAGAAATAGGTAGTGATAGCTGTTAATTTTGGTTTTAATGAAAAGCACCCATTTTAAACTTTCCTTACTTGTATTAATAAAAATCACCTTGACTGAGCCCCAGTGCAGCTCAAAACCTCCTGTTTCAGTTCAGGCTCAAACCCATCGTATGTCAGTGCACAGCAGCTCACGGGAAAGGCACAGATAGGGGTATGGCACACGACATTTTGCAGGTCGGACTATCTGTCCTAACCTCAGTCACATGCCATGAAAGCATTTGGTGCCTCATTTCTTCTGATGTAAATTTCCGGTATCTATTTCAAAAATGAATTAAGGATGTGACCATCTTTTGGTGTAAATGGTTCAGAAGCCTCTGTATTCTGTAAGAACAGACTCACTTCTCACCCGTGTGCAGTTCAGCTGCAGGGATCCCTACTTCTTTCCCCAGCAATGGCCAAATTGCTTTTCTTCCTTGTGCCTTTCCCCTCTCAATGGCCCATTTTAATACATAGATTTTAAATACAATCATCTAATTTTGTTCTTTGAACGCAGCAAGGTTTGCCTCTTTTGTATTCAGGTGTGTACTATTTTTATGCTGCTCACTTTAACAATGAGTAGTAAGAATTAAACTGGCAAAGCTGTAATTTTACATCATCTTGCCAGAAATGAGTTGTTCATGGATGGCCACCCTGTGAGCTGAGTGCAGCAGTCCACAGCACACCATGCAGCGGCTGCTTAAAACATCTACCAGGTGCTCAATCTGAGCCAGGTTTAAACCAAACAAATCTGTGCCAAACTTTAGAGTGTGGGAGATCAAGGGTCTCACTTCATTTTGACAATTCTTTGGCATTCTGGTTTCTCTGCTGACTGCAGTTTGGAAACAGATGTACAGTCTCTTCTGATACAAGAATCAGGTGGCAGCAGATGAAAACAGCAGGTGGTAAAAAACAGATTCAGAACAAATAAAAGCTCACTTTAAATTTGATGCCCCCTTTAAATTTGGTAAGGAAGACACCGTTCTCCTTTGAGAAACAAAGCATGCATTTAAAAGGAAACAGCAGCTTCCTTAGCCCAGGCTGGGCATGCCTATCTGGCAGAGAGAATTTATGCATGGTCATTGCTCCCTGCGGATGCCGAGGGCACTTAGCCTAGCCTAGCAGGGCACTGAGCCCAGCCTAGCAAGGAGGATGAGCCCCAGCCAAGACCTTTGCTGCATCTGCCTGCAGGCTCTACTGGGGGCCGAGACCTGGCCAGGGTGATGCCCCTGAGCCAGCTCAGCGCTTGCAGAGGGAGTGCTAGGAGCCCGGCTGAGGCACAGAGGGGTGTTAAAGTACCCAAGTGCAGGTGAAAAATCAGATGCCATCGCTTTGCCACCTGGAGTCAACGTGACTGATGTGCCGATGCTCACATGTTTTGTGTCACTCCCACTGCCTTTGAACAAAAAAGCTGGGTGATGGGAAGAGGGTCACACTTCATTAAGGAAAAAGAGGGGGTGTCTATGCAGTTTTGTGATCTCAAAGTTGCTACTAAGCAGGTAAGCACTGATTGTGCCTCACTATAGTTTGGCAGGGTGCAACTCCTCAACAAAATCAAAGAAATCTTGACATTACCCTTCCCAGCTCCACACACCCATGGGCCTCTAATTACCAACAGGCTGCGAACCAGTTGGCATAGAGAACACCTTCATCTTTTAGGCAAGCCCTTCCCACCACTGCCTGCAAATAAACCATCAGGAATCAGGCAGCCCCCTGCCGTAAAGCTTTTCTGAAAGTCCATGCTCAATTTGTTCAGCTTTTCCTGGAGTTGCAGCACGCACTCTGAGATGGATTAGGACAATTTCTCATACATGGCTGAGTTGCTCGGTTGTTTTGTGGACAAGGATGGATGTTAAAAGATGCTGAAATTTTTTTAATGTTTGTTGGAAATGGCACTGATGGGGAACATCAACTACAGTTTCAACAGAAAGCTGAAGTGCTTTGCAAACAGATCTTCCACAGTGGTTTGCTGTGGTACCATAAATAGCAATGCATCTGAAAACATCAAAAGGGGAGTAAAAAATAACAGCAGCTAGCAGCTCACATATTGCCACTCTAATACTTGCAAATTCTAAATAAATAAAACAATGCTTCTAATTTTGGATAATCACAGTGCTAGTGACGCCCAATTAGTCTAATACATTGCCAGCAAAACAACTGAAGGCACCTGTGCAATGATGCATTTGTCTCTCCCTCCCAGACGTTTCACTTGCACAGATTTATTAAATCAAGACATAGAGCATGCATAATAATCCTTCTTGGAAATCAACTGTTAATTTGTATAGAAAATCAAGGAAAGGAATATTTTTTATATGTGATGCAGGGATAAGAAAGGCCTACAGAGGGGCACAAGATTGGGTAGGTTGTATAATACAAAATCGAAAGAGACAGGATGGATTGAAGGAGCTAAATGGACAACTGAGTCTATGAATCAGGTTCAAGGTGGGCTCACAGGGCAAAGGGCTGTAAGGCCATCTGAAGCATCAGTACTTTGCCACACAACTCATTTCTGTGAATCCATACTGGTTTTTATGAGCCTAGAAAGCTCATCATAACAGAAGTAAGTTAAAGAGCACTGTTAAGGTTGGGAAGCCAAGCAAAGAGAATTTAGGAACTGGCAAGACTATAGTCATCAGAAATTTTCTTATTTATTATACATCCTATGGCAGTCCTTCACTAGTTTTCCACAAGACCCTTATCAGACAGACCATTTTAGGACTGAACTGGGGACCACCAGCCATGGGCAGTTGCCTATAAGCACTCTCCTTCCTCTGTTACGGGAGCAGGATGAAGGACACTGCTGTGGTCAGAGCACACTAGATGCTGACTGAAGATGTGCTCTTATCTCATCCCTCCTGGTATTCCCCAGCAGTGCCAGGTGAGATATACAACCTCACTTCTCAGCGGCTGTCACCAGCTGAGTAGATCCTCAGTTTGTGGTGCCTGGGGTCTGATGTACCTAAGTACCAAGCACATTGAAAGATAAGCTAAATCGGGCAGAGGTGCTCCAGGAGAACCAAGGACAATTCTGCTGTTGATTTCAGCAGGGCCAGATTCAGATCAACTCCTGCATTACCTTCCAGACATGCATTTGAGCAGGAAGCACAGAGGAAGACGGGAACAAAGAAAAGATGGGCATTTAAAAATACAGCATGTGCAATCTGCTATCTCCATATGGAATCATCCTTATATAGCTGGGGAAATGAACCATCTGAGGATGCTTCAATACAGAGCCATGAGCAAGAAATCAAGGTAATAGATGTGGGGGATTCACCTGTCTTAACTTAGGTGTTTAAAAGACAGATTGTCTGAGCCTGGGATAGCTGCTGTATATTCCCTTAATAATGGAGAGAAACTCCAGATACTCTAAACCGAGTGTCTAAGATAGGTCAGACAACGTGCTCTGAAGGGGTCTGTTTCCCTCTGTTGACTATGGTGGGACACTAAGGCTATTCTTGCTTTGGCACAACAGAAGAACAAAGCAGCCGGTGCTGTGGTCCCAACATACACACTATATGCAGTTTGGGGTTTTGCTTTGGGCTAGGTTTAGACTGGCTCCCCTAGACCAGCTATCCCACTTAAAACAGCCATTCTACCACATACACGTTTCAAAGTTGCCTGAAAGATCTGTTCAGACCATTATGCTTTCCTAGAGATAGAAGCACATTTGGTGCACACCTGGAACAGAGCTTTTGTTTAAGTTTCCTCCAACAGGAATTCAGCTTAGCAGACCAACTGCTCTGAGAACCGAGCCATAAACAGACATGAGGGTGAGATTTGCTTTGGAGCTCCACTGCCGCTCTGACCCTAAATACTGCTCCATTAGGACAACTCGCTCAGGCTTAAATATCTCATTTTTAGGTGCCTATGCCTGCTGAATCCCAGGCTTAGTGACATAGATCATAAAACCCAATCATATTATTTTAACCAAGTCAATCAAAACTATTTACATAGCTGCAATTATCACAAATCCTTTTGAAATGCTGTTTGTTCAACAGATCAGAAAATGTGCAGAGAACAAAGTGAACACATAGCAACGGTATTTTTCATTAGAAATGAATTAGCTACAGAGGATTGCTAATCAAGTTGCAGATTATCATCTTAGAGCAACTTTTCCTACCAATGTCCTAATTCAAAGAGTTATAAATAAAACCAGCTTAAGCAGGATTGGAAGGAAAGGCTCTTGGCTGAATGCAGAGCACGTTCAAATACCAATTCAATGCAATTTCTCTCTCTGTTTTCTTAGATGTAATGGAAATGTGCACAAATTGGTGTCAGCTGTGATGGTGAAGTTTATTTCTCTGTATTCACCACAACTTCTCTGGGCAAATTCTGGCTCTGATCGCAAAAGACCCCTTCATCATTTTCATCAGGGCCTAGATTTTTTCCAAATCTTTCCTTTCTGAGAATGAACATCTTTGTTTCAAAGATTCCTTTAAACATTGCAGGACTGGCATCCTTCTTTAACCAGAAAAAGCTACAAATTCCCTACCCAAGCTTTTCAAAATATCTATTAATAAAGAATATTTACCATCTTACATGGTTGCTCTTGTTTTGAGAACATCAGTGAGAACATGCAGAGCTTTTCCATCCCCACCAGAGATATCAGAATTATTTGACTTCTCAACTGCTTGGCCTCGTCACTTTGGTTATGTGTTCCTGGGATAAAGCTTGCAAGGAAGATTAATAGTATAGAGTAAAGCCAGGGCTCTGATCGCAAAATGAACCTCATGAGGTTCACACAGGCCCACCTCTCCAGCCTGTCCATTCCTCTCAATGAATGAACATCTTTGTTTCAAAGATTCCTTTAAACATTGCAGGACTGGCATCCTTCTTTAACCAGAAAAAGCTACAAATTCCCTACCCAAGCTTTTCAAAATATCTATTAATAAAGAATATTTACCATCTTACATGGTTGCTCTTGTTTTGAGAACATCAGTGAGAACATGCAGAGCTTTTCCATCCCCACCAGAGATATCAGAATTATTTGACTTCTCAACTGCTTGGCCTCGTCACTTTGGTTATGTGTTCCTGGGATAAAGCTTGCAAGGAAGATTAATAGTATAGAGTAAAGCCAGAGAAATGGGAAAAGACAGGTATTTATGAGCGAGAAGAAAGCAAACCCATGTGGTGGACTATGTAAGGGCTACATGTGATACTGTAGGAGGTAGTTAAGCCTTCAGTAGAAGCATGAGTGCCTGGCCAAGCTGGGAAAGATGATGATTGAACATTCAGTGACTTACCATCATCTGGTTTGCTTTGAAAATGGATCTTCAGGCAGGTGTCTTGCATGGCTCTCATTGCCATGGCATCTGAGCAGCTTGCAGTAATAGCTGGCCATGCTCAGCATTGCCTGCCAGGCTCCAGAAGTTACACGAGGGCTGTCTGCCCTAGAAACCTGCTTCCTAACAAAGCGGTGCTCAGGTCTCCTATCTAGGCAGGCAATCAAAGGCCATTTGGGAGAACAAGGGTGACTCATGTTATTCTAAGGAATCAGATTAATTTGGTAGCCCTGATAGAAGCTCATACACTGAACGAGCCCCAGCTACCACATTTTATCACCTATTTCTGCTCTCAAACAAAGGTATTATTCCAACTCAGTTGCAAAGTGTGGATGCAGAGCCTGAAATCCTATTTTCATCTTTGTGCCTTTAATAAGACTGTCTAGTGTTTTCCTTTTGCATTTTATTTTTCTGTTTTGCTTTAATTCATTTGCCCTTGAGACTTCAAAATGTCTGTGAGCATTCTCCTGAGAACAATCTCTAAGCAAACCCTGGGGATTATTCATGCCTGGCTTGCCAGCCATGCAGGTAGCAGACACATTTACTCCAAACCCATGAGCTCCTGGAAGACTCCCCAGTGCTTTTACTGGGACGTATGGCATGGCAGACTGGCGCCATCCACTCACTGTGGGTAGCACAGTCTCAGGTTCCTGAAGTATTGACATTTGATTTTTTGCTTACTGCATTTTACATGAGCCATTGTTTTGTGTCAAGCCTCTTTGAACGAGAAGGAGAAGGGAATTTTCATAAATCCTGATTAATTCAGTGTTTTGGTTTAGAGTGTGATCCAATAAACAGCCCCAACCAGGAGTGGAGAAGTGAAATATAGCAGAGGGAAGAAGCAGTAATCAGGTGGTAATACGGAGAAGACCAGGAAATCCTCAAGATTTTGCCCCAAAAGCCAGTGCCTTGTGAAAGTAGACTGTTCCCAAATTCCCAGATAGATCAGTTGGTCTAAGGGGAGGTATTACCCCTCCCTCCAAATCTTGTTGCTGCTATTTGGAAAATAATGGTATTAGTCCTTGTTAAAGTATTTATTAAAATCTTTGAAAATCATGTTAAAACAAGAATCCTGAAGACAAACTCTTTTTCTCTGCCATAAAAGATCTTTCAGGACTATTTTATTTTAAAATAATATGGATGTGTTCTGCCACCTCCAAAGCTTTTCACAAGCTTTTTCAGAACGTAAACCAACTCAGGCCAATGTTGCCAGCTTTTAGCTGTGAGCATCTAAATCTGCCCCTTTTCCCTCCTGCTACCCCAGTGGGGACTTGTCCCTTCCACCACCAGGAGGACGCTGCTGCCCCTAGAACAACAGTGCAAAGAAGCAGGACTGCACAGTTGGATTATTGAGATGGCCCCTTAGGATGAGTCTTGCTTTTAAAGGAAGGAGCTGGGCTATCCTGAATCCATACCACCACTTAGCCTGCATAACCCAAATTTAGCCAGAAGAATTCAACTGCTGCTTGAAAAATCAACATCCATTTATGTATTTCTTGCCACTCTGCAGTTGCTTAAGACATCTTGAACGTTCAAAACACTTGAGTCACTTATTCATACCGCAAAAGTTTAGCTCATTGACTCCTAATACACATTTGAGGTATATTTTATATTTGAGGAATGATATATGCTTCCGAAAATCAGATAGGGTTTTATCTGAGTGAACAATTCCAGCCAAGATAATGAGTAGAGGAAGGCGCAGCAGTGGGGTAGAACAGAGAGAGGACAGCTTGGAGCAGACTGGGACACATACCTGAAGTCACAAGAGGCAAAGGTGGAACGGAGAAACCTGTAACTGGAAGTGCTCATTTACAGCAGCGAACCCGGCTGTGAATGGGTAAGATAAAAGAAGCCTCGGGAGGATGCCAGCGTCTTAGATGAGGATGAACAGGGGTGGTCGGCGTGGGAAGAAAAGCACAATACAGATGCCTTGGGAGTATAGCAGGAAAGAGAGCACTGGGTGGGGAAGGGGCAAGGGGTAAGAGACAACAAGGGACACCCAAAGTGCAAGGCTCTGTGTCCGACACCCCAAGGAGGCCGGGACAAAATGGACAGCATGTCACATTACATGCCAGATGAAACTACCTAATTAAATGCTTTCCAAACATACAAGCATGTCGACCTACAAACTGGTTTAATTAAACTGGTGCAAAACCTGGGAGGAAATTATTTTAATGACATTGGACTAGTTATAGGTATTTGTTTATTCCAAAACAACATGGGAATGTCCATATGCAAAGATTCACCAAATTCAAGTCAAGGTCTATGCTTGATCTGTAACTAATATGATTATTTTAAATGGATTTTTCTTAAAACTAGCTTACTTCTTAAATTGTTTTTTCTCTATACATAAATCCTAGTTTCGGTTAGAGCTATCGCCTTCAGGAGAAGCCTGCCAGCAAGTAGAGCTGCCTGCAGTCAGAGCTGTGGAAACAGCAAATTCTGAGTCTGCCCCAGAATACGCCTTACCTTTTAACAGAGACTTGTTTGATTTCTTTTCTCACCAAACTAAAAATGTGGGTCCAGAGAAAGTCTCCAGTTTTTCAAAGACACAATAATGGAAAGTGAAACAAAAGTCAGACAAGCTTCACAAAACCAGAACAGTAGTCCGTGTGCTTTTTTGTCTGGCAACTTAATGGTCAATGTGCTTACCCAGCACACGGAGGAGCCTGGCTCAGCCCCCTGCTCCTGTCGTGCAGATCCCCCATTAGAGGGTGAGGGTCAGCATGCGGCGATGCCTTCCAGACCCCATGTCCCTCAGTCTAACCGTTCTAAGTACTTTTCATTCATTGCCTCACGCTTTCTCTTTGGTTCAGCTCCTGCTCAGCTATTCTGTGAGAATCAGGATGGTGTTGGCTGCACAGACTGAGTCCATACCTGCAGGATGGCCAGTCATCGTTCTGCATTAAAATCCCATGACTAAAAGAAAGGAATGAACCCCCACCTCCAGCATCCTCGGGGAATTCCTTAATAACTACAAGCTTGAGTGAAGTCCTGGATCTAGCTTCAAAAACAAAACCCACAGCACACGTTATGTTCGGGTCAAATATTAAGATGTCCTTAACTGCAGGTTTGGTGAATAAACTGAGGGAACTGAGGTTGTTTAGCCTGTAAAAAAAAGAGACTAAGGGGACACCTTATCACCCTCTACAACTGCCTGAAGGGAGGTTGTAGCCAGGTGGGTGTTGGTCTCTTCTGCCAAGTAACAAGCGATAGGACAAGAGGAAACGGCCTCAATTTGCACCAGGGGAGATTTACACTGGATGTTAGGAAAAATTTCTTCACCAAAAGGGTTGTCAAGCATTGGAATGGGCTGCCCAGGGAAGTGGCTGAGTCCCCATCCCTGGAGGTATTAAAAAGATGGGTAGACGAGGTGCTTAGGGACATGGTAGTGCTAGGTTAATGGTTGGACTTGATGATCTGGAAGGTCTTTTCCAACCTAAAAGATTCTGTGATTCTCTGAATCTATGAACTACTTCCCAAAAGGGGGAAAAAAAAAAAAAAGACATTCCTTTACTGGGCTTTCAACCACTAACATGATGAAATGAAAACAGACTCCAGAGCCTCTTCCCCACAGGTGTCCTGAATTTCGGTAAGTTAGCCCACCGCTGCACCTATCCCAAGTGACCCCACTTTTAGGTCAGAGTACGTCCTGCCTGCACCTCTCCATGGGCAGCACCAGGACTTGGGTTGGTGTGCAAGGGCATGCGGCTGCTTGCTGTGGGGCAGAGCATGAAGCTTTTTGCTTACAAGGGTGTGAGGAGGATTGCCTGGGTGCCTCCGACAGGCTGTTCTGGGAGAGCAGCCAGGGTCGGGCAGGAGCAGAGCAGGCTTGAGCACAGCATCCCAGAGGCACAGATCCTTCCTTTCCCTCCCTTCCCTCCCTTCTCAGAGGCAGCGTAGCCAGGGCAGGCTGCATCCACCTTTGCTGACCAAGTGGATATCCTTCTCCCAGATGTGGTTTGCTGGGGATGAAGCTTGCAAACCGCAGGTGGATGGAGAGGTTTCAGCTCAGCAACACAGGTGAGAACTTAAAGGGACTTTCATATGATGCTTCAGCATCGCAAGCTAAAGAAACAGTCTTCTCTTTTATCTGTTTCAAGTACCTCAGCTGAGGTACAGTTTAAACTTCTAGTTGCACCCCTGTTACACAGTACTTACGTGTCTGCTGAGATGCTGGTCCTGAGCCTCTCCAGGCTGTCCTTAAGGTCAGGAAGAGCAATATGGGAGCTGATGAATAGCTGGGGGGGAGCGAAATTTATTGCCAGCGTCCCTTGTTATTCACATGCAGACCATCCTTTTGAAAACAGACAGTAGTTATACTGCTATCAGTCTATAGGGCATGAGGAGCAAAGCCATGACAACAACATTGAAAAAAAAAAACCTTAGAGTGCATGTGTGAGTGGCTTTACCTACAAACAGATGTATGTGGTCAATTCCTACAAGTGCCTGGCTCATACAAACACCTAGATTTTTTTATGTTATCCCAGAGGACAGCTGAACACAAAATCCAACTTCAATTCCTCATGCCATGGGCCAAGTTCTTAATTACATTAATGCCATCCAATCAAGATCTTTGCACTCTTCACAAAGAAACCTAGCTTGATGTGGCCCAGCACCTCACAGCTGTCAGGACCAGAGTCTATCTTTTGAGAATTTGTTTCTTTTGCAGAAATCACCACATTTACTGATGCAAAGCCTCAGGAGCCAAGGCAAACAAAGCGCGGCAGCATGTGAAATGCTCTTTATGCATCAGGATTGAGTTCAAGCAATGGCCTTGCCTTTATGCATCGCTACCAGCAGATTTCTTTATCACCTTGGGGAGGTGAGATTTGTCCTTTATCTTTGTGCTTCAGCTCTCTGCACGTTATTCTTCAGCAAACATTTAAATTCACCATAAATCCACAAGAACCCTTTTTTTCCCTACCAGAAGATCCTTTTGCTTAGCTGCAGCTTACTCCACCTCTGTACAATCATTTACTCGGGTTTTGAATTCTTTTCCAGTGTTCCTAGACTTAATTTGAAACTATTCCAGGAGACAGCAAAAAATGAGTTTAGAGAAGTAATTTTTTTCTGCCAGCTCTCACTCCACTATTTCCTCTCCCACCAATTCTCCAGCCTACTTTATTCCTTTTCCTCCTAAAAGGATTTTCTGCATTACAATGCCTAAATTGTTCATATTCCTGTTTAGGCTATAGAGTTCTCATTGCAAGCAACAACAGTTCATGTTTTGTGCTTCAGGCATTTCTTAGAGATAAATCATTGTGCAAATTCTTTGCTAGAGTAACTCTGTGGAAGTCAGTGAGACTCTGCCAGCTGTTGCTAGCAAACCCTTTGACCTTATATTTCTGACACTTCATCAATACTAAGTCTACTTTGACGTAACTGGCATTTTAAATATATATATGCAATTTTCTTATTTATTATGACTATTTAAAACCCTGGGTTCTTCAATTTGGACGACATCAATAAGCAATTTAACAACCCAGAGAAATTAATAACACTCACCACTGAGCTCTGTTGTCAGGCCACAGACCTCCTGATCTCGACGGATTGCCTGGCGGAGTCTCAATATCCATTATTTATCTGGAGATAATTTCTTTTTGCACAGTATGATGGAATTCTCAGAAATAACTCAACTGGAAGGAAAGTTACCTTGTCAAAAAGTCAGCATCTTAACAGTTGAAAAGAAAATTTGTGAGATAAGAACTACTGGATAGGAAGAAAGGTTATTTGAAGAAGTAATATTCATCTGGAATAAGTCAGAGACTCGGACCACTAATATGAAGTGGAACATTTATCAGCTGTGCTTACCCTGGAACAGATTGGTAGGGCATTAAGTTGTACTAACTTTCACTGCAGCTAAAAACATGATCACACGTTCATTTTTCCAACACAGAGAAAAGTTTATCCTCATTCACTCTGCTTCTAAGGAGTGCTTAATTGTTTGTTTAGCCATTTCTATGCAAATAAGCTAATTGTTTTAATAAGCATCAGGACAGAAATGCTTTATTACTGATTGCACTACAAGTATATTACCACTGTGAAGCTTTGCACACACAGCCACATCAATTAATCTTCCAATTTTTTTCTACCAGTCCTAAGCAAATTTCCGCTTTGTGGCAAAACAAAATTAATGGCCCAAATGGAGCATAAATGATCTCTTATTTCAGTGGTAATAGGTATTATTTAGCAGGGGATTCTTCCAAGTATTCACTAATGTCATTCTACAGTATGTTCCTTCACATAACTTACAAGATTAAGAAAAACAGTTCTATGCTCACTAGTTAAATGATCAAAATTAAGTGTTCATAGAAGCCTGATGCTTACTGAAATCTGGCAGCACAACCAACCCTCCAGAAAGAAGTGAGCCATTAACAACCCATGGCCGTTCATCACACATCACTGGCACTGATGTTGCAGTAATATCTGCTCAAGAATAGATGGTTGCTCTAATATTTGCATCCAGAAACTACAAATGTATCTACAAACAGGTGATGTGACTTTTTTAAAGCCAAGCACTGACTTTTAAAAACGGTTAACGTAGTACAAGACAGACAGACGGACACTGAATACAGACATGCCAAAAAGCTCAGCCTGTCTTGCTTTACAAGCCCGGCTCTAAGCACCGACACTTTGCCTGGCACAGAAAAGATGTCACATCTGGATGAGTGGCAGTACCTCTCCTGCGGAACAGGCACACAAAATTCACTAAATTCCTCCATCCCTGGTGAGAACCCCCACAGACCATGTATACTGAGTTAAATCTGAAATTTAAGATAGCCTTGCTGGGACCAGCCACAGCCTTTATTTGGGAGGACAGGGATTTATTACAGTCTTTTCAATAATCTGGAGGATATGATCACCCCAGGAACAGAAAGACTCCCAAACGCTATTCCTGATTCACCTGCTGGCTCATGGGTCAGTCTTGATAAATACTATAAATTATCTGTACACACAGGGTATTATTTTGAAAAGCAGCCCTTTCTCTGTTGCATAGCATCTCAATGTTTGATAATCACCGATGCCTTCTACTAAATGCCTCTGTTTGTCATCACGGTGGTCCAGTGTTTTACTGGGGGAACGAGACAGCAGTTTCTAAACTGGTGTACACAAGTTATGTGAAAGCAGCAGCAGCTCATAAACCCAGTCGCGGAGGACATTGATGACTTACCTCCAGCCCGGCCCCTTTACCTCCCCTGAAAATGGAAGCAGCTCCTCAGAGGCAAAGGTTGCAGGAAAGATGCAACCACCCCCAGCACAGCCAGAGCCCCCAAGCCAGCCTCACGCAGGACAGCTACGCTGAAGTAATGGTAGGTTAAGCATGGTGTTGGACTGAAGCTTGCAGTGTCTTAACTACCAGTGGACAATCATAGAATCATAGAATTGTTTAGGTTGGAAAAGACCTTCCAGATCATCAAGCCCAACCATTAACTTAACCCTACCACCCCACCACTAAACCATGTCCCTAAGCACCACGTCTACCTGTCTTTTAAATACCTCCAGGGATGGGGACTCCACCACTTCCCTGGGCAGCCCGTTCCAATGCTTAACAACCCTTTCATTGAAAAAATTTTTCCTAATATCTAGCCTAAACCTGCTCTGGTGCAACTTGAGGCGATCCTGCTCAGCTGCTGAAGAGACAATGTTTGAGTACAAGTGGAGAGAGGAAGGGCAGGAGTAGCAAATACTTTTCATCCTTCACAGCCAAAGACAGAAAATGCAATTCTGATTAATATGTTTTAACAGAATCTCATTTGCAAGAGTGAAATGACTTTGGGAGGTCATTTTTGCTTCCAAGATACCGATTCTTTCAGAAAAATACCTGAACATTTGGTGTAGTTTAACATCTACAAAAAACATTGCTTGTGCAATACAAATAGTGTACAACTACTTACTACTTCTTTTGAATTATTAGTCATTTTCAACACAATGAGCAATTTCACATTTGACTTTTTAGATATGAAAGACCTACATAAAATTCACTCAGTAATGAAGAAAGATGACAAAAAAAGTAAGACTACTCGGGGCCAGTTTCTGCTCTGAGTCAATGTTGCTACCTCACTGGCAAGAGATAGCATTGCTCTGGATTAAGCCCAGCACTTGTAGCGAAAAATAGACTTCAAATAAAATGTGTTCCCACCTTTGACAAATATGTTATCTACAGCTATGCTGAACTTTGCCAAGAACTTCCCTTGGTGAAATAGTGATTTTTTATTCCATCTTCCAGCAGCAGCAGGGTTCTCTAAATCCCACAGTGCTCTGAAAACAAGACTTCTGGAGTTAATGTCACAATATCGCCTCCTTGCAGTTTGGTAATTTTCCCAGAGAAAGGACCTTCTCCTTTCTTTTCTTGATGCCTTCCCATCTGTTTTTCCTACTTTGCTGAAATCAGCATTTTTTTGCTACTCAGTTATTCAAAGCTTAGAACAATGTTATTATTACATAATAATACTTGCATGCCAGGGAGGCCTTCCCCTAAAAATAGTTCAAAAAGATGCCATTCTTCACAAACCTGTACAAATTATACTATTTTTTGGCCAGTGTGTCTAAAAGACAACATAATACCTTTTTGGGTTTTTTTTTCTCTTTGTAAGACCAATTCTGTTGGGCTGAAAGTTTCTTCCTCCTGCAGTTAGTTTTTCAGCAATTAATTTTATTCCCCTTTTTCTTGATCCAAAACCAAGGAATACGTGATGGAACTGCTTGGCAGCAAACTGAAAGCCCATAGAAGATCACGCTGTTTCACATAGGTGGGTATCCCATCGGTGCAAGACAGTAACGGGCCTGAGAACTGAACTCAGGTCTTCAGGGTGACTTCTCAGTCTTCCTAAGCCCTCAGTTACTTTCCCGGGGTGAACAGGTTCCTATCAAAAGAAAGCTGCAGCCGTGAATGGCAATCCTGTCACAGGGACCCAACAAAAGGGGAGAGGTATGAGATGCTGAGGAGAAAACCAGCACTGACCACGGGAGAAAACAAAGGAAGGATGGAAGGCTGAGGGGGAGGAGGGAGGCAGGAGCACACAGGAAAAGTGCCAAAAAGAGAAAAAAACTGAGAGGTTTTTCCAAGAAAAGCGAACAAGTGCAAAAAACAAAGGGAGAACATAGGGGGCAGGTGAAAGCAAAATTGCAGAATAAGAAGCTTGTGAAGCAAAAGGCTTCAAAGGCAGCTGGTAGCCTTAGGCAGGAGGAAAATGACGTCCAGGCACCCCTCACTTACTACTGGGTCAGCATAATCTGCAAAAGTTAAGGTTTGGGTCTTAATTACCAAGTGCTTTTTGCCTTGGAGGTTTTATTTTTTCCTAGAATCGAAAGATTACTGCCTTGGCAATTTTATTTCAGTATGGTTCCTACTTAATTAGACACACACAGGTGCGCACATGTGAAACAGTGTGCCAGCAAAAGGGTCAAAAACCAACCTAAATTATTCACTTAACTGGGTTGGGGGATGGGGGGGTGAGAAATTACTTATTTTTAATCCCTTTTCTTGGAAGTAGTGAGAAAGATCCTGAATGACATGCCTTCCTCCCTGGGGATGTCCTGTTGGCTGTCAGATTTCCTGGAGCCCAAAGAGTGGGTGGAGCAGGCTGAACTGCATGGCATGGTGTTTGTGGATTACTGCACACGGTAGCCAAGCCTGTCCTAGGAAGTCCACTGGGAATCTGCAACTTGGCTATCTGCACATTTGCAGATGAACCAGAAAAGAAAAAAAAAAAATAAGCAGGCAGGGATTGTTCATGCAGAGTGTATTTTCACAAAGTGCAAAGCCATTTAATGTGACTGTTGTTCTGAGAATACCTTCCAGAGTCACTATTTAGTATAAAACATGTAACGTCTTTTTGCAGCCAAATTAATGAACACACTCCCTGCCTTGAAGAGTTTACAATCTGAACTGACCACATGTGGCGTAGATGGAGAATTAGATACAATATGACATAAATTAGTGAGAACTGAATCTTAACACTATGTATTATTTTTGTGACTTTGACTCCACTGAAACTTGTGAAGCATAAAACTAAGAGAATCGAGGCCCCTTGTTTCAGGTTAGTAAGCAACAATAGCAAACACACGAGTCAAATTGTATTTTTCATGGATATCCTCCAAAGACCCTAGTAAGGGCTAGCAAGTTGGCCTAGCATGATTCCCCCTTCATAAATCCATGTTGACTCCTCCCAGTCACATTCTTGTCCCCAATATGTTTGGAAATGGTTTCCAGAAATTAGTTGCTCCATCACATTCCCAAGGATCAAGGTGAGGCTGACCAGCCTATAGTTCCCTGGGTCCTCCTTCTTGCCCTTATTAAAGATATTTGCTTTCTTCCAGACCTCAGGAACCTTCTCAGATCACCATCATCTTTCAAAGGTAATTAAGAGTGTTGCCCTTGCAAAAACATCAGTCAGTTCCCTCTGCACCTATGGATGTATCCCATCGAGCCACATGGCGCTACATATCTCCAGTCCATTTAAATGTTCCCTAACTCGATCTTCCTCCACCAAGGGTAGGTCTGGCTCCAGACTTTCCCCCAGGTCTCAGGGACCTGGATTGCCTGAAGGTCAGTCTTGCCAGTAAAGACCAAGATGGAGAAGGCATTCGATGCTTCAGCCTTTCCCATGTCTTTTGTCACCACGCTCCCTGACTCTTCAGCAGCTGTCCCACATTTTTCCTAGTCTTCCTTTTGCTTCCAATGTACCTGTAGAAGCCTTCCTTGATGCCCTTCACATCCCTTGCCAGATTCATCTCCAGATGGATTTTTGTTTTCCTAACCCAAATGTTACATGCTATATTCCTCCTGGCTCACCTGCCCCTGGTTCCACTTCCTGTATGTTTTCTTTTTATGTCTAAGTTTTGTCAGTAGCCCCTTGTTTACCCATGCAGACCTCCTGCCTTTTTGGCTTGATTTCCTGCACTTTGAGATAGACCATTCTTGAGGTTAGAGGGGGGATCCTTGAAAATCAACTAAGCTTTCCTGAACCCTTCTTCTCTCCAGGGTGGTATCCCATGGAATTCCTCCAAGCCAATTCAATGAACAGGCCACAGTCTGCTCTCCTGACATCTAGGGCTGTAATCCTCCTACTTGCTTTGCTCCCTCCTCTCAGGATCCTGAATTCCACCATCTCATGGTCACTGCAGTCATGATCATCCTCAACCTTTCTCATGGTCATGAATGTCATGGAAAGGAATTATTTTTGCCTTCTTCAGGTTGCCAACCCAGGCTGAGCTCAGTGACCTCCTTTAACCATATTGCAGCCCAAAATCTTTTTCTTCAATAGGAAGTTTTGATATTTGAGAATTGCTTATCTCCATTGTCATTCCCACCCAAGCAGCACTCCTTTTCTGTGCTGAAGGATGTTGCTGTTTAGATCACCCGATGCTACAAGTACGAGCTCACTCACATTTGTGATTGATCTATATCTCCTGGGTGAAACAGAGAGTCATCACCTCCTCAAGCATTTTCAAGAGTTCCTAGAAACACAGACACAGTTTTCTTCAAGCATTAAGGAAATATCCTGCCTTTGAAGAGAGCAGTGATCGCAGCCAAAACCTGAAATAATGTTTACACCTGAGAAAAACCACGAGGTAGCATTTTCAAAGCACTGATTTCTCAATATCTCTGTACTCTCAAGTATACATTATAGCAAAAAGCTTTTGTGAGTTGGTACTATGTGTTCCATCATAGGGCACTCAGAAGGTCCCTCATAGGGACATCCCTTCCTATATTCAGAGATGGTAACGTGCTGCAGCAAGTAAAATGGTCTCAAAGCAATTCCTAATTTCACCCCACTGCCCTAGACTTCAGCAGGCCTTTCCAGCAGATAAGGCTAAAGGAATAATTATATAAAGAAATCTCAAGGTGTACAAAGGGTGGAAAAAATAAGCAAAGTGAAAAAGTGATGTCCTTTCTCAACCACCATTACCATAATGTTTCTGTAGAATCCTCATTGCTCTGGAAAGTACCTGCCTTGTTATATACAGTAATATATTTTATAGAGCAAAGCACAATGTTCCCATAGGCTATACACCTTGTGATCTTCTGACAAATTCACCTACAAAAATGCCATTAATAATACAGAATCACAGAATCACAGAATGGCAAGGGTTGGAAGGGACCGCGGGATATCATCTAGTCCAACCCCCCCCCACTAAAGTGGGTTCACCCAGAGCAGGTTGCACAGGACATCGTCCAGGCAGGCTTTGAATACCTCCAGAGAAGGAGACTCCACAACCCCCCTGGGCAGCCTGTTCCAGTGCTCCGTCACCCTCAAAGTAAAGAAGTTCTTCCACATATTCAACTGAAACCTCTTATGTTTCAGTTTGTGCCCATTGCCCCTTGTCCTGTCACTGAGAACCTCTGAGAAGAGTCTGTCTCAGTCCTCATGACATCCACCCTTAAGATATTTGTATGTGTTGATGAGGTCCCCGCTCAGCCTTCTCTTCTTCAGACTAAACAAGCCCAGCTCCCTCAGCCTTTCCTCATAGGGGAGATGCTCCAGTCCCCTAATCATCTTTGTTGCCCTCCTCTGGACTCTCTCTAGGAGTTCCTCATCTTTCTTGAACTGGGGAGCCCAGAACTGGACACAGTACTCCAGGTGGGGTGTCCCCAGGGCAGAGTAGAGGGGGAGGATAACCTCCCTCGACCTGCTGGCCACACTCCTCTTAATGCACCCCGGGATACCATTGGCCTTCTTGGCAACAAGGGCACCCTGCTGCCTCATGGTCAGCTTGTCATCCACCAGGACTCCCAGGTCCCTCTCGGCAGAGCAGCTTTCCAGCAGGTCAGCCCCCAGCCTGTACTGGTACATGGGGTTCAACCTCCCCAGGTGCAGCACCCGACACTTGCCCTTGTTGAACTTCATCAGGTTCCTTTCCACCCAACTCTCCAGCCTTATCTTTGGCCGTGTGATCCCCTTTCCATGATCAGTACATATGAAATGCAAGTTCCCATTGGCAAGTATGGCAAAGTGCAGGCGTATACATGCAACAAATATGGATCAGAGCCACATGAAATCATCACCAAATCACACACTGTCTCTCTCTTTGTTGTTCCTGCTTTGAAGTACAATTCAGTACCAAAAATTGCCTCGAACAACCCACAGGAGATCTTTTGTGCTTAGAGATATGCAGAGGAATAATTGCCTCTTCAGCAGGTCCAACATATTTTCCCAAATTCTTATAACAACTTCTTCTAATATGAGCAACCTGCTACCGCAATAATTTTTATTTGCTTACAAAAAGAACAGCTAGTACTTTGAGAATGGCATTTTAAACAAGTCTTTCTTAAGCCAAGTGGAAGAAGTTTTTACCTTGCACAGAGGCTTATGGTGTGCAAGGAAGGGTTTGCTGGAGCACAGACAGTGAGGGAGTCCAGTGAGGGACCTCTGCTAGATCCATCGATCTCAGTGAGTGCTGGAAAGCAAATACCGTGACAGCTTCACAGCAATCCAGTGCACAGGGAGCCTCATGCCACTAAACCAGAAACCCTTTTCCTCCTGAGCTAGAGTTAAATCTTTGGAAAAGATTTATGAGATCTGAACAGCTCAGAGGGAGCAGAAAGGTGTAAATTCTCTCCCACTGAATGAACTTCCTTGGCTGTTTCGTGGGAGCATTATGTTACAAAAGTGTTAAGTTTTATAACACAAATTCTTGGAGATATATAAAGATTCTGGGGGTATTTACAGCAATATTTCAGTCAGTCAGCTGACCGCAGGAAGCACTGAAAATAGGTAGAAAATAATGTGATGAGCAAAAATGATCTGTATTCTGCTCAGCTAAAAGGGCTGTGTTCCAAGTAGGGCAAAATTGCCCTTGCTGGGACCCGTGCCAATAAATTACAGAGAAGCTCTGCTATATATGAGGAGACATCTTTTGGCCTATATAATTTTCGGTTGTGAAATGTTGCTCTGCTTGAAAGAAATTTCTTCTGATACAGCAGTGATGCTTGTCTTTATGGGGAAATATGACCATGACAACTCAGAAATTTGAAACACAAAGGGTCAGTCAGATCTATTCCACATGTAATTCTAATGACAATGTGAGATCTGAATGTCTAGCAGTCATCTAGATGTCTAAAAAGTCTTCCTACTTTTTATGAAGCATGAGTATAAGGTAGAAGCAGTTGTGAGTGGCATATCAGTACAAAGCAGTTCTCAGCAAATGGCATCCTGCAAACAGCTGTTACGGTAATTCACTATCAGATGACAAAAAGCCCACTGAAAGAACTTTCTGTTCCTCCTGACTGATGTGGTTTCTTTAAATCTAAAAAAAAAAAAAAAAGACACAGAGAGAGGGAGAGGGATGTTTTCTAATCATGGAATTGCTTTATGTCCCAACCGCAGCTTCACATCAGTTGGCAATTTGAAACTCTGGACATGTTATTTCATTTCACTGCAGGGCACAACAGAGTTCAGATACTTTTGACTATGAACAAACTGGTCAAGTTCTCAGGCTATTAATGCAGAAGAAGAAAACCTCCGTGCAGGCAATATCTATCTGTTGGTGAGGGATAAAGAAAACTGATTTTGTACTTCGAGCCTTACTAATTATTTTAGACTGACATAAGTAGATCTTTTCATGAGTTCTTTGTATATCACTCAAAAGCTTTATTGTTGACTTACACGAATTTTGAAAAACTAAACCACATAGTTACTTAACTGAAAAAAATAATCCAAATTCTATATGTTTTAAAACATTTCAGGACATTCAAAACCAAATGGGATATTTGTAAGAAGCCTGATCCAAAGCCCCCTGAAGTCAGTACAAGTCTTTTCATCAAATGCAGTGGGCTGGGATCAGGTCTTTGGTGTAAAAACATAGAATCCAGAACGAAGATGATTAAATATGGCGCTAGCCTGATCTAGGAAAATTCATCTATAATTTCCAGTATGTTTTACTGGTAGTGAGAAGTTATCTCAGACTCCTCCCTCTACTACGCCACTTAATTATCATAGAATCATAGAATCACTTTGGTTGGAAAGGACCTTGAAGATTATCAAGTCCGACCTTTACCCTAACCCTGCCATTCCAGCCTCCTCTTCTCCAGACTAAGTTACCCCACTTCCCTCAGCCGCATCTCGTATGACTTGTGTTCCAGACCCCTCACCAGCTTGGTTGCTCTCCTCTGGACATGCTCCAGCAACGCAACGTCTTTCTTGTAGTGAGGGACCCAAAACTGAACACAGTATTCGAGGT